>NC_030815.1:80887795-81190825 GCF_001704415.2 Capra hircus
ACCCTTCAAGTAAAAGTCTCTAAGTTTTGACCTAATTGAAACCATGCAACATTGGTTGGGACTTGAACCCATGTGCCAGGACTCAAACCCAGGTGGAAGCCAGATTGGGACTTCAACCTACAGGCTGAGACTTGAACCTGGCTTCTTTTAAATTGAGATCACACATTTGATGTCTATTGCAGAAAGAATTCAGTAAGAGACAAAGTGAGAGGTAAGAAGTGGATTTATTTAGCGAAAAAGACACTCCACAGGCAGAGTGTGCCATCTCAGAAGGCAAAACATGCCAGAATATGGTATGGTTAATTTTTATGGACTGGGTAATTTCAAAGGCTAATGAGTGGGAGAATTATTCTAACTAATCCTGGGGAAGGAGTTGGGGATTTCCAGGAACTGGGCCACTGTACACTTTTTGGTCTTCTGTGGTTAGCCTCTGAACAATCATGGCACTGGTTAGTATGTCATTTGGCATGCTAATGTATTACAATAAACATATAACGAGTCTCAAGCTCTACTGGAAGTCAAATCTTCCACCATCTTGGACCTAGTTGGTTCTAACCAGTTTTTTAATTTATTTTCATGTCCTGTGGCTCTGTCAGGCTTTTAAAAGTTGTGCCTTCAGATGTGTATAACGGACTTTTGGACTCAGAGGGAGAGGGAGAGAGTGGGATGATTTGGGAGAATGGCATTGTAACATGTATACTATCATGTAAGAATCGAATCGCCAGTCTATGTCCGACGCAGGATACAGCATGCTTGGGGCTGGTGCACGGTGATGACCCAGAGAGATGTTATGGGGAGGGAGGTGGGAGGGGGGTTCATGTTTAGGAACGCATGTACACCCGTGGTGGATTCATGTCAATGTATGGCAAAACCAATACAGTCTTGTAAAGTGAAAAAAAAAAAAAAAAAAAAAAGCATATGTGGATTACAAAATTAAAAGGCATATCAAGTTTAAAAAAAAAAAAAAAGTTGTGCCTTGCCCCCTTCCGTCTTGTTTCATTATGAAAGAAAGTCAAAGTGAAGTCGCTCAGTCGTGTCTGACCCTTTGCGACCCCGTGGACTGTAGCCCACCAGGCTCCTCCACCCATAGGATTCTCCAGGCAAGAATACTGGAGTGGGTTGCCATTTCCTCCTCCAGGGGATCTTCCCAACCCAGGGATCGAACCTAGGTCTCCTGCATTGCAGGCAGACGCTTTAACCTCTGAGCCACCAGGGCTAACTATTTCATTATGAATGGGGATATATCTCAGGAGGGAAGAACACAGCTTTCACTAGCCCTGGAAGAGGTTATAATAGAACCTGAAAACTTAGTGGCCCATATCTTGAGAGTCCTTTGGACGGCAAGGAGATCAAACCAGTCAATCCTAAAGGAAATCAACCCAGAATATTCACTGGAAGGACTGATGCTGAAGTTGAAGCTCCAATAATTTGGCCACCTGATGTGAAGAGCCGACTCACTGGAAAAGATCCTGATACTGGGAAAGATTGAGAACAAGAGGAGAAGGGGGCAACAGAGTATGAGATGGTTGGATGGCATCACTGACTAATGGACATGAATCTGAACAAACTCCAGGAGATAGTGAAGGACAGGGAAGCGAGTGTGGTGTGCTGCAGTTCATGGGGTCACAAAGCATCGGGCATGACTTAGTGACGGAACAACAACAATTTTAGAGAAAGTAAACCCAGCTCTGTGGTCTCTAGGTCCAGTAGAAACAGCTAAAAAAAGGGGGGCTTTAGGAGTCCTACTTAAGACTTTGGGGCCCCTTAAGAGACTATTCAACTATTTCCAAACAATTGGATTCTGAGGGGGAGGAAAATGGCCTCCATGCCTTAGAGCAGAGGTTAAGGAATTTCTTAAACCTAAGGAGGATGCTTAAAAGTTTTTGTAAATAGATTATCAAGATGGGAGGCCACCTCCCTGTTGCACTAGCTGCCTTGAGGTGTGGGGGAACAAGCAGAAGTACTTTCATTTCAGGGGGTGGGTGGCAGGGGTGTTGAGTGATCACCCAGATTGCTACTTCTCAACTTCCTGCCTCTGACACAAAGCTGAGTGAGGAAATTGGTGATCACTGCTTGTTCACAGGAGGAAGAACTGTAACAAAGTTGGTAATGCCATACACATGCCATTTACATCTACAGTGTTGTGTGAGGTCAGTGTGTTTTGTGATGATCGAGGAGGAGAAATCACTGCAGCCAGCAAGGAGCAGCTCTGCCGGGCACAGGTGTAGGCAGGAGGGAGAAATCCTGTTTGTGGAGGTGCCCACTGTCCTCCAATCATGCACCTTCCTGACTCTGGCTAACACCCAGGTGAAGACTTTATGTACTCTGACTCAGAAAAGAACTAGTCACAGTCAATAACATGATGGATGGGACATAACTGTGCAATAGGCAAATACAATCTGAATCTCCGTTTCCATGTCCTTTTCACCCCTTACTGATAACAAGGGAACTTCCTTCTGCTTTTGTATAAAAGCAACAGCTGTTGAAACACAACAGGACCCTGTAGGGCCCTCCTGGATACACATCCTTTTCATGTCTTCCATTTCTTGTTGGTAGGAAGAAAGCTTCAGTCAGTCTCCTTGACCTTCCCTGAATTCCAAAGGGCAGATTCAAATAGTTGTTAATCAAATAAGGGTGGGAATGCAGAAACAAAGGAAAAGCAGTCAAAAAATAATAGTTATGACAAACCTAGACAGTGTATTAAAAAGCAGAGGCACTATTTTGCTGACAAGCGTCTGTACAGTCAAAGTTATGATTTTTCCAGTAGTCATGGATGTGAGAGTTGGATGATAAAGAAGGCTGAGTGCTGAAGAATTGATGCTTTTGAACTGTGAGGCTAGAGAAGACTCTTGAGAGTCCCTTGGGCAGCAAGGAGATCAAACCAGTCAATCAGAAAGGAAATCAACCCTGGATAGTAATTGGGAGGACTGATGCTGAAGTTGAAGCTCCAATACTTTGGCCACCTGGTGTAAAGAGCCATCTCATTGGAAAAGAAAAAAAACACCTGGTGCTAGGAAAGATTGAGGGCAAGAGGAAAAGAGGGCAAGAGAGGATGAGGGTTGGATGGCATCACTGACTAATGGACATGAATCTGGGCAAACTCCAGGAGATAGTGAAGGATAGGGAAGCTTGGCGTGCTGCAGTTCATGGGGTCGCAAAGAGTTGGACACGATTGAGTGACTGAACAACAACAAAGGGAGGGAACACAGAAATGAAGAGGAGCAGTCAAGAAACAATAATGCAGCCATGGGGCAAGGTCCTGGATCCTCCTCGAGTGAAATACACAAGACTATCTTGGCGTTCTTCTGTAGGAATTAAGGCCCCTACCCAAGTGGAGGATGGTAACTTCAGGCTAAGCCCAAGATTCCAGAAATACCACCCTGTTAACTCACCACCAACCAATCAGAAGGGAGCCTGCAAAGAGTGGAGGATAATGAAGGCTCTGGTCACCTCCCTAAATGATTCTTCCTTTAAAAACTTTCATGGTAGAGCAGGATCTTTGGAGTTGTTCCTTGGATATGAGTTTGCCTTTTCCCCAGGTTGCTGGCCTCCTGAATAAACCAAACTGTCTTTTTCAACCAACACACTCTTCCTCAGTTCGGTAGTCACTATTCACATAACAAAGCTTACATAGCACGTGTTCATACTTACTGTAGGGTGAACGAGGAGGTTCTTAAACACTGTAGCTGCATTGCTGTATAATCTTATAAGGTGGCTACAATCATTATCCCCAATTAACAGATGAACAAAGTATTGCTCAGTGAGATAAGTAGACATGTAGACCCAGGCCATCTAGCTCCGGAGTCTGTGTACCTGACCACCATGCAAAGTGGCCTATATGAGGGGATGGTTACCTGGTTACCTTTGTAAGTGGTGGGCTTCCCTCCATTGTGGGTGACAGGAAGCACCAGATGAGCTGGACAGATGAGCTTTTGTGTACTTAGTGTGTCCTGCCTGCCCAGCTGGGAGTTGAGCACTCTGCCATCATGACACCCCTCTGAACTGAAACAACCATCCTACTTCACAGGCAGATAAAATGTGTTTAGTGAGATAGGGTAACTGGTTAACATCTCCAGGCTGCGGAGAGCTGGTACTCAGAATCCAGCAGGCCTGCCCCACCCGAGTCCTGAGCATTTCACTTCTTATTAGAGATGGTTTCCAAGGGAATAAACTTCAGGAGGGCTAGGCTGGGCTGGACTAGATGCCTTTTATGTCCCACCAAATCTGAGATCCCAAGGAACTAAATGTCTGGCACGTAAGGGGATAAACACTTAAACAGAGCTGCTATTACCCATTGATAGGCCCAAAATATTAGTCTTTATATTTCAAGTTTTATATTTAAGGAAATATTTCTTTTCCAAGGCCCATCGCCCTGCTTTTAGCATTCTGCAGTATTTCTCCTGAAAAGTTGCCCAAGAAGCAAAGAGTTAACTGGTGTTTGTCCTTTTATATGAAATGCTCTTCTCCAGACTTACTATCCTTCTCCCATCAAAACCCTCCACCTTGGGGACTTTCCTGGTGGTCCAGTGGTTAAGAATCTGCCTTGTGATGCAGGGGACGCAGGTTCAATCCCCAGTGGAGGAGTTAAGATCCCACATGCTGCAGAGCACCTAAGCCCACATACAACAACTAGAACAGCCTGTATGACACAACTAAGACGATGCAGCCAAAGGGACAAACACTATTTTTTTTAAAATCCTCCACCTTGTGAACATGGTTGACTCACTGTCCCTCAAATTCAGCTCAGCTCTCTTATGCTATTTCTTGTTCCTTTTGGCTCCAGAATGTTCAATCCTGGATACCAACCCTTGATAACTATCTAAATCCTAACAATAGCAGTAGATTGACCATCTATTAATTTTCATGTGCTATGCTTTTATTGATGTATTTCATTTGACCTGTAAACAGGCAGAGTGCTAACGTTCATAATTATTTGCATTTTTAAAATAAATTAGAGGGCTTCCCAGATGGCTCAGTGGTTCAGAATCTGCCTGTCAGTGAAGGAAACATGGATTTGAGCCCTGGTCTGGGAAGAGTCCACATGCCACAGGAAACTAAACCAGTGTGCCACAACTAATGAGCCTGTGCTCGAGGTCCCAGAAGCTGTAACTACTGAGCCCATGGGCCCTAGAACCCATGCTCAGCAACAAGAGAAGCCAGGACCATGAGAAGCCTGTGTACCACAACAAAGGGTAGCCCCCGCTAGCAACTGGAGAAAGCCCACATGCAGCAACAAAGACCCAGCACAATCAAAGATAAAAAATAAATAAAAGTATTAAAGTAAATAAATAAACTAGAGCAGATCCAGTGTTATCCCTATAATGACACTCATTAGCTGAGGAATGATCACTTATCTGAACCAGTAGGAGTTCAACACTGGATTTTTGTTGGAACCAGTGGGTAAATCTAAGCTGGTAGAACGTAAGTCTGGAAATACCGTTGGTTGTACACTTTCCTCCAAGGGAAGAGAGGGTCTGAGTGATGACACAGGAAAGGGAAGCTGAGAGATACAGAGAGACCCTTGCCTCACCTCGGCTCCTAGTCGTCTTGGTTTTCATAGTGGATGCTGTAGTATGTCACCAATTCCTCACCGAGGATAAAGAACTTGTTCTCCAGCTCCTGGAACTACCTCCTGGGCACAAGAGAGCCACTTCTTCTGTGCCATGACCTTTCCCATAGCAGCCTAGAGCCAATGACAGGTTGGCAGGGGGATAGAAGTTCTGGCCCCCCTGCCCTACCTTCAGACTCCTCTGGTGGGTCAGTCCAGCTTCAGAGGTCCCTACAGGGCTGGCTGAGCCCTCTCCTCCACTTTGAGTTCCATCCTGCTGTTGCAATCATTAGCCTAGTTACTATCAGTGGGGGTAAGAAAAGTAGGCTGATTTCTAGGTAGGAGAATGGATCCCTAAGTCATGGGATGGATGGGAGAGGAGGAGCAATTGTAGAATGGAGCATGGTGCGGGAGGAGTTTCATGGAGCCAGAAGGTCAGAGAGGACATGAAGAGCTACAGGGCTTTGCCATATGAGGAGCCATTGGAGGAACTGAAAATATAATATGAGGAACAATAGAAGGAGCTAAAAATATGTGGTGCAAAAGTAAAAATTTATGAGGAATATGACAGAATCTTCACACATTTGACAGGCAATCAAGCAGAGGTTGAATCAACTTCCTTCAGCTCGCCTCCTGACTTTTGATTTGACCCCCTACAGTTTATTCTCAGGCCTTTCATCATCTGGCTGTTGCTTCTCTTTCTAACCTTATCTCCTATGGCTGTTCCTCATTCCTCCCCCTCACCCCCTTCTAGCCACCCTGGCCTTCTTACTGTTCCTTGAATGTGTGAGTGTCTGTGCTGTGTCTCTTCAGTCGTGTCTGACTCCTTGAGACCCTGTGGACTGTAGCCTGCCAGGGTCCTCTGTCTTTGGAATTCTCCAAGCAAGAATACTGGAGTGGGTTGCCATGCTTTCCTCCAGGGGATCTTCTCTACCCAGGGACTGAACTCATGTCTCCTACGTCTCCTGCATTGGCAGGTGGGTTCTTTACCACTGTTGCCACCTAGGAAGCCCTGTTCCTTGAGCACGCCAAGCCATTTCTACCTTGAACTTTACACCTGCTGCCCTCTTTGCTTATTCTTATATACATTTTTCTATAAGCTTTTCATTTGCCCCATTCCTTTTGTTGTTCAGTCTTGAATCAAAGGGGCTTCCCTGGTGGCTCAATGGCAAAAAAATCCGCCTGCCAAGCAGGAGACATACATTCAATCCCTGGATCAGAAAGATCCCCTGGAGAAGGAAATGGCAACCCACTCCAGTATTCTTGCTTGGAGAAATCCATCGACAGAGGAGCTTGGCGGGCTACAGTCCATGGGATCACAAAAAGTCGGACATGGCTGAGCGCATGCAGCGCATCACTTGAATCAAAGGTCATTTCCTAAGAAATCTTCCTATGATCAGTTTGCACCTCATTGCCCTGTTTCATGTGCTTCCTGGCATTCTTTGCTCCGTGAAATGGTTTTGTATCGTTTATTCTGTAATTTTGTTTCCTGAGAATGCAAGCCCCTTCTACTTCCAGGGTCTTGACAGCATAAGGGCTTCCAAGGGGACATGTAATAAATTAGGTACATAGGTACTGAGCTACTCAGAGGTCCCCACACTTCAGACACCATGTGGAATAAATCCAGGACCCTGAGCACAATTTAAGCAAGATGCCACTGCCAGCTCTCTGACCATGCAAGTGTGTAATCTCAGGGTGACCATGGGCCAGTAATCCAAATTCCTGGGGCTAATCTTGGCACTCCTGGGCCCTCACACCCAATCATTCTGCTTCTGAAACAGCTCTCCCATCTCCCCACTTTTTGCCAGTTCCCATCCTCTCATTCTCTGCCCTTAATGCCTTACTGCTCTTGAAGATAATCAGATCTTGTCACTTCTTCACTCTAGAATCTCTCAAGTCTCCCTATTGGCAGGGGAAAAATGTCAGCTCTTGAGCAGGATGTCTAAAACCACCACTGCACAGTACTAAACCCCACGCCTCAACTCCCTCTTCACCCTCTCCCACGCTTCAGCTCCCTCACTCCCCAAAACAGGCCCCTGCTCTTGTTTGCGCATTTGGTCCTGGAGCTCCCTCTGTGACAATGAATTTGCACCTACTAAACCTGACAAGCTCTTTAAGGCCACTGCCCTGGACCAAAGACTGCACAGGGAGGTCTTGACCATTTCACCATCCAGCTGGGCACTCATCTATGCCCCAGCTAGTGATACCGTCATCATTTTAGCAAAATAGCAGAAAGGTTAGAAAAGGGGCATAATGAAGCATCCATGGGCTGGGTTTCTTGAATGTGTCCCCATAGCCTGTCTCTGATTAATCCCTATGACAATCTCCTGAGATTCTTAACTCATTTACATAAAGCTTGGACAGATTTACTCTTCTGCCTAATGCCATACAGTGATAAGTAGCAGAGTTGGAATTTGAACGCTGGCACTCAACATGATTCTATCTCATGGCATGAGACCATGAAAGAGAACACTCAGATTCCAGGACCAACTCTGATAAAAACCGGCTCATCTTAATTATGAATGTCACCTAATCTCTTTGGGCCAAACTTCCTCATTTCTAAAATAAGGAGGTGAAACTAAAAGTTTTTGCAAAATGTCTTCCTTCTCTTACATTCTTTGACTCAGAGTAGTAATAACAGCTAATGTTTGTTGAGTGCTCATTCTATGCCTAGCATTGTGCAAAGTATGGTTTTAAACAAATGGTCTCACTTGATCCCACACACTCTTATGAATAAATGCAGCTATGATTTCACTCATTCCACTTTAATGAGGAAGCTGGTTTGGAGATGTTAAGTAGTTCCCCCAGGTCACACAGCTAAGCAGCAGGGAAAGGACCTTAGGAGTCTACTGTCTACTGTCTGGCTTCCAGGATCTGTGGAGTTAAGGTCTTCCCCAAGACCCATCTCTTTCCAGTCTCAAAGCTGGGCCATCTGCTCTTTTCCTGCCTGAAACAGCCCACCCCTCTCTTACTTGCCCTGGTAATCCTTGGCCACCAGAGACGTCTCTGAGGTCCAGCTCCCTAGGGGCTGGGTCAGCTCCCCTCTTGTGGGCCCACACTGCCCTTTGGACCTCCTCCATCATCCACTTATTACTGTGCTCTGTCCCTTTTCTGCCCTGCACCCTGGGCTCCAAGCTCCAAGGAGGCCAGGAACTGCCCTTGCTGACCCAGGACACAGAACAATACGTTGTGCTGTAAAAGGATAATGTTTTCACTTAGAGAAGCACTTGCTGAGGAGAGATGACGATGAAATGCTGCTTCACCTCAACTGGTTCTAACTGACTCAGGATGCTAGACCCGGAGTAGAACTCACTGGAGACTCTTTTGGGACCAATACCCAGGGGATTGCACTGTATTTTGTATTATTGTATTGTATTGACTGTATTGTATTTTTCTAAGATGTCCTATCTGGGGTACATGCACCCATCCTTATTTACCATAGCCACCACGAAACCTATTTTTCCTAATTTCTGAATTTTCTCCTCCCAGAAAACATGTCAGTGAATTTCTTCACTTCCCTTGCAAGAAAAAAAATATACTCAGCATTATTTTCTTGTTGTTGTTATTATTATATTTGTGTATGGTTCTGATGGTCTTTGAATATTCTTTGAGAGCAGATAGTAGGTGCAAGAAATGTTTGTTGAGTGTCATAAATACAAATAACAGTTGTATCAGGTGAGGGACCATACACCCATGGATGCCTCAAGAACCAGGAGGAAGCCAGACTCATTTCTCCATGAGGTAACTGGGGAAGCATTCACAGAGGAAGGGAGGGGTGAACTTGGGTTTGGTCATCACCCTCTACTTTTCCCTACTCCACCAGCATTTTTGTTCCAGCCTTCCTTTTCCAGCGTCGATCCTACAAGGCATCATTTCAATGGCATTCTTGGCAATACTCACGTCTCCTTGCCCTCCAGTCTTTTCACCACCTCTGCCAGGATAAATCCAGCTACTTGCTCTCTCTCTCCTCTGGGCACTCTGCCGGAGAGAGTCATGCCAACTGTCACACCATAGGTTCACAAACCCACACACGGCTGGACATTTCTCCAATCAATTCACTCACCTTTTCTCAAATGTTCAGCCCCTCACCTCCAACTTCAATGATTAAATAAAAGCTTCAGGTAGGAGCTCTTCAACATCTCCTGCCCAAATGAGAAATCTAACTGCGTCTGCCTCTGATCTGACCTTCTTTCCTTCCTCCTAAAGCCCAATCCTGCCTCTGAGCCTTGAAGCCCCCCTGCTTCCCTTCTCAGAAAACCCTGCCCCACTGTGGAGGGGCTCCTTCTTGCATATTCAGCTACCTCCTCACAAAAGGATCTGTCGTTATCCATGAGCATATACAAACCCTACATCTTAAAAGAAAAGCAAGCAAAATCCTTCCCTTGACCCCCTTACTTCTCTTCAGCTGCCATTTCACAGTCAAGTCTTGAGAAAATGTAAAAAAGGTCAATGAGGATAAAAACTTGCTCCATTTTCACACCCTACTATGGGTTAACTTTGACGCCTACTTGTTCATACTTGCTCATTGAATGAACCCTTGCCAGGGTTACTGATAACTTCCACGTTGCTAACTTTGGAGTACATTTTCAATCATCCTCTTGACTTCTCAGGAATATTAGACGTTGTCGACTACACCCTTTTTCTTGCAACACTCCCTGGGCTCCTTGGTCACACGCCCTTCTGCTTTGTCTTCTGCCCCTCTGGAGCTCTTCATGGACCTTCCAGATTCCTATGCCCACTCATTTCATATATTCAAGAAGACTCTATTTGGGGGGACTTCCCTGATGGTCCAGGGGCTAAAACTCTGTGCTCCCAATCCCTGGTCAGGGAACTACACCCCACATGGCACAGCTAAAGGTCCTGCATAGCACAACAAAGATCAAAGATCTCATGCTGCATCTAAGACCCAGTATAGCCAAATAAAAAATGTTAGAAAAAAAACTTTTTTTAGACAGAAGTTTTAAGTCTGCAACAAAATTGAGAGGAAGGTATAGAGATTTTTACAAATACCTTCTGTCCCACACATGCATAGCCTCACTTACTAGAATGGTGCACTTGTTTCCCAAAATGAAGCTACATTGACATATCATCATTCAAAATCCATAGTTCACATTAAGGTTCACACTTAGTGTTGAACATTCAATGGGTTTGGACGAATGTATAATGATATGTATTCATCATTATAATGTCATGCAGAATATTTTCATTGCCCTAAAAATCCTCTCTGTTCTTCTGATTTATTTCTCCCCACAACCTTGCCACTGGCAACCCCTGATCTTTTCAGTATCTCCATAGTCTTGCCCTTTCCCAAATGTCATAATTGGAATCATACACAGTGTGGCTTTCTCAGATTAGCTTTTTTCACTTAATAATATTCATTCTTAAGTTTTTTCCATGTCTTTTTGTGGCTTGATAATTCTTTTTTTTTTTTTTTTTTTTTTTTTTTTGAGTGCTGACTAATATCCCATTATCTAGAAGAACCACAGTTTATTTGACCATTCATCTACTGAAGGATATCTTGGTTGCTTCCAAGTTTTGGCAATAATGACTGAAGTGGCTCTAAACACCATTCTGCAGAGTTTTGTGTGGACATAACTTTTCAACTCCTTTAAGTAAATACCAAAGACCATGATTGCTGGTTTGTATGACAAGAGTATGTTAGTTTTGTAAGAAACCTGCAAACCAGCATTCCAAAGAAGCTGTACCATTTTGCATTCCTGCCAGCAATTTATAAGAGTCCCTATCGTTTCCCCTTCTGGAGATGGAGGCAGAGGCTAGAGTGATTTAGCCAGAAGCCAAGAAGCACTTGGGACCCTCCCTCCCCCCCGCCACAAGTGCTAAGTGTCAAGGAGGGTTTCTCCCCTAGAGCCATCAAAGGAAATACAGCCCTGCCAACACCCTGATTTCAGATTTAACCTCCAGAAATGTGTGGGAATACATTTCTGTATTTTTAAGTCACCCAATTTATGGTACTTTGTTATGGCGGACACAGGGAATTAACACAGGACTGTTCAAATCCTCTAATTAAATTCCTTCATTTTACAGATGACAAAAAGAAAATTTTTAGCAAGTACAAAATGTTTTCACATAGCTGATCATGTTCAGTAATAATAGCAACTCTCTGCAGTCGCAGTTATTGCTCAAGAGGAGGGAATGAAAGCGATACAACGATTTGCCTGCTAATAAGCCACTGAGCACTGGCGCAGCAGGCGAATAGTTCTTCCCACCAGTTCTCTCTGCCTGTGTCTCAGAGGGGTCCAATCACATGTCCACATCACACAGCTGATGAGAAATCATCTAAAACAGAGATCTTTGTTTCCACTCATTTCTGCTCCAGCAGCCTCTCCAGGTATACCTGGCTACACCTCAAAACTATTGAACAATCAAGATACTGATTCCATGGGACAACCTCAGAGCTCGTAACCTAGATCCTTGGGCTAAGTAAAAATTGATGTTTCCAAACACAAGGATAGTAGGTTGGAGGTTATTTGAGTGAGCGGCACAGGCTGTTCATTTCTTCAACAAATGGGCTTTGTTGTTGTTGTTATTATTTAGTCGCTAAGTCATGTCTGATTCCTTTTGCGACCCCATGGACTGTAGCCCATCAGGCTCCTCTTTCCTCGAGATTTCTTAGGCATGAATATGGAGTGGGTTGCAATTTCCTCCTCCAAAGGATCTTCCCAACCCAGGGATTGAACCGCTATCTCCTGCAGTTCCTGGAGTGCAGGCGGATTCTTTACCACTAAGCTACCAGGGAAGCCTGAAATAGGCTTTAAGATTTTCCAAATATTCAGAAAATCAAGATAAATCAAGATAATTCAGAAAATCAGCTGTTTCGGGCCAATCTGCTGTGGGGAACTCTCCATTCCAGTAGGTCTTGTAAAATATTTTCTGTGCTGTAAGGGCCTCTAGCTCAGAGTCCCAGGGGTTCTAATGGTAATGAGCAAACAATCCAATGGTGCAAGTAATCAAGGAACAATAACAGTTGTTCTTGTGATGAAGCCCCCCAGTTTACAATTACTTAGCAGTTTAAAGTCACTTCATTTGGAAAATTTTGCCTCTGAGAAAGGCTGAAGCTCTCATTCAGAGACCAATTAAATTAGGAGTAATACATTAGCTGGGAAGTCTTTATTCATTTTGGGTTATTTGCAACTTTAATTATAATTCAAATACAGTCAGAACCATCCTTTGGAACATTTTCTTGCCTTAGCACTGGAGAGTACTGAGTCCCTTGGAGGTGCTCCTGGGGGTGTGTGAGCCGCCAGCCAAATGACCCAGGGCTGCTTTGTCACCAGATTCCGCTCTAGACCCCTTCTTCCTGCTGCTATTGGAGAACCACAGGAAGTAAGAACCCCTAACGAGATCTTCCTTTCATAAAAACAGTTTGTTGAGGTATATTTAATAATAAATTGCATACATTTAAAACACACAATTTGATAAACTTTGACATGTGTAGAAATAACTTCACAATCAAAATAATAAACATATCATTGCCCCCTCAATTTCCTCATTATATTTACAATCTACCCCCTCCACTGACTCTCGCACCCAGCCTGGCCCTCTGCCTGCGTACAGGAGAACACACACATATTCAGGCAACCACTTTGCTTGTCATTGTTCTAGATTAATTAGTTTGTATTTTCTAGGATCTCGTGTGAATGGGATCATACAGCATGCACCCTTCTTCTATTCTGTTACATGTAATAATTATTTTGAGATTCATCTACATTGTTGCTAATATCAATAGTCTCTTTTTATTGCTAAATAGTATTCCATTGTACTGATATACCAGAATCAAACCATTTAGCTGTTGAGAAATATGGGCTGTTCCCAGTTTGAGTCTGTTACAAATAAAACTGCTACGAACATTTGTGGGTACAAATGTTTTCATTTCCCTTGGGAAGATATCTAGGGGTGAGATGGCAGGACCATATGGTAGGTGTATATTTAATTTTTCAGAAATCGCCACACAGTATTCCAAAGCCACTGTACCATTTTGTCCCCAGTAGAAATGTATGAAAGTTGCATTCATCTACTTCCTCACCAACATTTGATATGGTTGGTTAATAATTTTAATTTTGGCCATTCTAACTGGTTACATTAAATATATTGTAATTTTAACTAGCGTTTCTATAATGACAATGACACTGAGCATCTTTATATATGTTTACTTGCTAACTGTATGTCTTTCTCAGTAAAGTGTCTATTCACATTTTTTGCCCATTTTTTAAAATTGGGTTGATTGTCATTCTCTGAGTTTTGAATATTCCACATACACGCCTTTTATCAAGTATGTGATTTGCAAATACTTTCTCCCAGTTTGTGGTTTCTCTTTTCATTCTCCTAACAGTGTCTTTTTGTTGCAGGAAGGGGTACCCTTTACAAGGCCTGAGACTGGGCTCTTGTCTAACTCTCAGAAATGCATTGTCTGAAGAGACACAGGTTGCTGGCAGAGCGAGACTTCACTGGGAAGGGGTGCCTGGGTAGAGAATGGGAGGGCGAGGGAACCCAGGAGGCCTGCTCTGCCTAGCAGACTGACTTTATGGTGATGGGATTCGTTTCCAAGTTGTCTCTGGCCAATCACTCTGGCTTGGGGTCCTTCCTGGTGGCACTCACATCACTCAGCCAAGATGGATTCCAGCAAGGATTCCAGGAGGTTGGTAGGATGTGTGGCATCTTCTTTTGACCTTTCCCAAATTCTTCCAGTTGCTGTTGGCATGTTAGTTCCATGTTCCTTATCAGGACCTCTGGTCATAAAATAACTCATACAAGTGGTTACTATGGTGTCTGGCCAGGGTGGGCAGTTTCAGGCAGCGTTTCCCCTAGCATTTTGAAGAGCTGAAGTTTTTGGTTTTGATGAAGTCCTATTATCAATTTTATGTGTTAAGGACTATATTTTACTGTTATATCTAAATCAAATCTTTTACTAGCCCAATACCACAAAATTATCTTCTATGTTTTCTTCCAGAAATTTTATACTTTTCAGTTTATCTTTAGGTCTATGATACATTTTGAATTACTTTTTATATGTGGTGCAAAGTGTGGATCCAAGTTCAGTTGGTCACCTATGGATACCCAATTGTTCAGCATCATCTTTTCTCCACCAAATTGCCTTTGAACCTTTGCGAAAAATCTGTTGTCTATGTATGTGTACATCTAATTTCTGGACTCCCTATTCTGTCCCATTGATTTATTTGTCTATCTTACATCAATACCCTATATTTTTATTTTTGTAGCTTTAAAATAAATCTTCAAATCAAGTAGTGTTAGTAAATCAACTTTGTTCTTTTTAAAGCTGTTTTGGAAACCAACACAATATGGTAAAGCAATTTTCATCCAATTAGAAAATAAATTTTAAAAAGAAAGTTGTTTTGGCTAGGCTAAGTTCCTGTAATTCTATGTGAATTTTCAGTTCAGTTTGTCAGGTCCTACAAATCCTGCAAGAATTGTGATAGGTATTTTGACCTACAATTACAGTATAACTCTCAATTTAGTAGAGATTGTTTAATTTCTCTCAGTAATGTTTTATATTTTTTGAATGTACCTGTTTTGCTTATCCTTTGTCAGATTTTATACTCGGTATTTCATAATTTTTGACACTATAGTAAATAGCATTGTTTTGTTTTAATTTCAACCTCTGATTTTTTATAGTTAGTAAAAACAAAAGACTGGAGTTTTATATTAATCTTGTTATTGATCAATATATGTGATTGATCTTACCACCTTGTTATTTTGTCCAGATTTTTCCCATGTGTTTCAGGGGCAAGGATATACCTAGTCCCTGTGACTTCCGGTTGGCTTGGAAGTCTCAACATTCTGTGAAAATTCCTGATTAGAATTCAGATTCCTTTCTTCTCCTACATAATTGTATCTTTTTCTGTCATGGCACCTGACTGCCTCTTTAGTATATTATTATTATTATTACAATTATCATTATTAAGCTTTAAAATGCATTCTAATTTCTCATTTGCTGTAATTACCCCCTAGAGCCACGGCAGATGGCAGGCTGCTGAGGAGAATTTTCAGACCAAGAATGAGGCTTGATTTTCTATTGTTTTAATTCTCCTTTACTAAAAATTCCCATAGGGTAGTTTTTTTCTCAAATTCTGGGTACATCAGGATCATCAGAGGAGTATATTTTTTAAATACAGATTCTTAACACCCTTTTCCTCCCACCGAGTGAAATCTGCAGTGTTTCAAGCTTCTATACAGGAGATTCGGATGTATACCAAAATTTAGAAGTCTCCACTGTAGAGAATTCTTGTGGACCACCCAGCTCAGCACTTGCAAAATTATGAAGTTGTAAAACTTCTCTCCTCAGTATTCCTGTTCTTTGTGTTTTCTCTACTCAGGCTCTTGGGTTTCTCAGTTCTTTCCCAAGCAAAGCAGACTTTTGCAAATTATGTTCAAGTGTTGTTTTAGGGATATCACCTTGGCATGCTTTCTTACACTTATTTCCAAAAGAAACACAGTCAACAGCCCCTCCTGCCTAGTAGGCCCGGTGACCCTGCCTCCCACCCACCCAGCCACAGTTTTTTGGTTCACGGTGCACATAACTAAAAGTCAACCTCAGACTGACTCAAGTAAACTGAGCAAGTTATGGTCTCCTACCAAAGCAGTGTCGAAGCTGGGCCAGTGCAATTCCTGTGCTCTTGTGAAAAGTCCAGAGGAGGGTAATCCATAGAGACAGACATCAGATTGGTGGTTGCCAGGGGCTGTGGGGAGAGGGGCGGGGGAGTGACTACTTAGGGTTACAGGATCTCTTATGAGTGATGAAAATGCTTTGAAACTAGATAGAAGAGATTGCACAACATCATGAATGAGCTAAATTCTACTGAATTGTTTACTTTAAAATTTCCACTAAAAGGCAGGGAAGGCGGGTGCTAGAGTGATTGTGAGGCCCTGAGAGCCCCTAGCAGCTGGTTCTGGGGGGCACACCCTTCAGAGCAGGAAGGGGCTGGGGAGGGGACGCCAGCATCACTAAGTTGTTAGATGTAGTCACCTTTGCAGGCAGGATGGTGGGTATGAGAGGAAGTCGCAGAATCAGGCTGGATGAGCACAGTGGGGATGGCAGGGTCTTGAAATAAGAGACCAGGTGTTGGCACTTAACGATCAGACTTGAGTGAGGGGAGAGTTTCCATAATTACTGCGAGCACCGGCCTCACCCAAGGGGGCACCTGAAGGGCTTGGTTTGAAGGGAGCTGTGCAGATGGGGATACTTAATATGCATAACAAAAGAGGTAGTAAAACACCAAAAACCGACAGGTTCTGTAGAAATTTGGAATAAGCCTCAGGTATTCAGGCCATATTGAGGGGAGCTGAGTGTGCTGGGCTGTGTTTTGTCATATGCTGGTGCAGTTGCGTTGTTGAGCCCATCACCCACTGGCCACATTGTGGGTGGGGAGGAGGTCTCTCCTGAAGATGAGTCTGTATCTACTGAATGTTGGGTAGAGAGGCAATCCTGAGACAGGAAGCAGAAAGTCAAATGGCAGCCTCCAGGGAGACTGGAGAGAGAATCCAATCTTCTGGCAGTCTGGATTTTCCTTGGTCTGGACTTTAAGGAGTCAGCCCAGTTGTCAGCATTCCTGGATGATGGGGGGATGGCAGGGGGGATGGCAGGATGGTGAGGGGATGAGGGGGATGCCATGTGGTGGCAGGCCAGCAGCTAGGACTTCCCTATGAGGCAGAAGTCCGAAATATGAGTGTGTATCAGAATCCCAGGGAAGTTTCAAAATATTATACCTGCTCTGGGGTCCTGCCCCCACAAAAGTTCTTTTTCAGAAGGTGGAGGAGGGGAAGGGCAGGGAGGAATCAGATTTTCAAACATGAGTCCAGGTGATTTTAAAGCACCATCCTAAAGAGCAGCTGCTTTAGGGAATCCTATGATGCCACTGAGGGTGAGTGAGATGTAGACCGGGATGAACAGAGTCCTGGGTGGTGAAGAGGTGCAAATGTAGAGCTACAATAAGGGTTTGGATGGAAACGGAGATTTGCAAGCAGGAGGCTCTGGAGCATTATAAATGGGGAGTAATAGGATCTGATTCACACTTCAAAACTTATGACCTCAGAGCTATTAAAATAACATGATACTCAAGGGGTAGTCTTATCCACTTGTGAAAGAAAGTCTGACTGTAAGCACTTAGGGTCACAGGGTAACTTCCTTTCATATCTGCATCGTTCTCTGACTTTATTTTAAAGTAAGTGTGAATTAGTCATTCTAACATTTTACCATGAATTATAAAACCATATGGTTGGCAAAGGCCTCAAGAGAGCATTTAGTCCAACCTGCAGCTTCCTGGCAAGTCTATACCCAAATCATTTCAGAGAGAAAAAAATCTAAATTATATGTCAGTGCTGACCCAAAGGATCAGTTTCCCTCCCACCTACCCTGCTGTGATGAGAACACTCACCACCACTCTGATGAGAGGTTTGAAAATAATTCTGGTTGTTCTAAAGAAATAAAGCAACAGGAAGAATGAGGCTCTGTAAAAACCTTGCAAGCCTTTGGATGCTTAGAATCTAAACCCCGCCTCTGACTACTCAAATCTATTATTTACCTCTCTGCATAAAATGCATCAGTTCAAGTCCAGTCCATAGATAGTTATGGAGCACCTAGCAACTACAAGGGGAGTTACTGATACTCAAGATAGGATCCTAAAATGGAAAATTAGGAACATCAGGTTAAAGTAGTCATTTTTAAGCAAGGAAACAGGATCGCTGTATATTGCTAAGGGAAAATGGTAATGCACTACCTGATATTACTTTTTGCAAAACAAAAGAACAGGGGAGGGATTGGAATAATCTTCAAGTTAAAGGTTTAAGTGAAAAAATAAAGACGTACAACAGTATGTACAGCATTCTTCAATTTATGTTTAAAAACCAGTGTGTATGAGTGATTGGCAAATCCTATTACAGAGCCTCCGGTTTAAATCACTTGCTATTATAAGAAATAGCAATAAGGACAGAGAGCAGAAAATAAATAAAATATTAAATAAGGAAATCTGTTTGAGGGTATGGCAGGAGGGCAAAGAAACACTGGGGAAAAATCTGCCAAGATTCATATCAACCTGGTCTTTTCTCCCATTTTCAAATATCCTCCCCATAGCTTCGCTGTCTCAGTACCATATTGACAAATGCCAGTAATGGAAATGTATTAGAGCAACAGTACTCTGAGGAAGCTGTCCGGCTTTTAAGTGTGGTTCCATTATGGGATTACCCGGCGCCTCCAAGTCCAATACCTGCATCCCAAGGATGGGGGATGTAGCCCAGGAAGCACAGGCAAAATGACAAAGGAGCCGGCAGTTAGGCTCTACGGCAGCAGATAACATTCTCTTCTTCCAAAGAACCACAAAACCTTTTAAAAAGCAAATGGAATTAAGATGTGAGTGAGAAGTCCCCCACCCCACCCCAACCCCGATGTAAATAGATCTGAGAGAAAGAAAGTAGAAAGCAGGTGAATTGCCAAGGAGAAGGCAGTGAGTAATGTGAAAACCATCAAAGTTTCAGAATTAATTACATACCACTCTTCAAGACATGAGAGATAAGAAGCCAGAAAAATACTAATTTAGTGAAGGCTGAACAAACAATTCTTTCCCCAGTGGCAAAGAAAGGGAGAAGCGAGGTTCTTTAAACACTGGCAATTATGCAGATGGCAGAGAGAATAAAGACTAAATTTATAGGCGCTGCAAGCCCACATAATAAGGGAGAGCATTAGGGAGACAAAAAGCAGTCTGAAGTGTTTACAGTTTCCAGTGCACCAACAGCTCAGCAAGCATTTAGAACACATTATCTCAGTTGTGAAAAACTGCCCTTAGAAATCAAGGAAATTAATCAAGAAGTTAAACATTGATTAAAAACAAGCTTAGCGATTATAGGAGAAAGGTTGAGACCGAAGAGTCACCAAAAGCTGAATCAGCTCTTTCTACGCTGTGGCGTGGGTGGTATTTGATTTGGAGCACAAGGTCCAGATCTAAGGGGAGCTTGTGGAGGCGCTGTGGGCTGTGGGGGCCTTGAGCCTGTGCTCAGGGAGATAGCTGTTAGTGTCAGCTATTCTTGAGAAAAGCCAGTGATGCAACCATTGAACCACTGGGACCTGACCCCGCTTGACGTCTGTGCTCAGGGAAGGGCAGCCAGCATTTGTTTGCAGCCACGTAACTGCTGGGTCTTCCAGCACCCAGTCGCCAAAATCTGCACTCCAACGTCGAGGTGAATAAAGTGCTGTGTTGTGGGGGGCAGTCTTGTTTCCCCACGCTCCTGTTGTCATAAATGTTGAGCAAACAGGAGAGGTTATTTCTCTACAGATAAGGGCTTGCTTCTTAGCACAGCACCAAGAACAAGGGATGTTGCAGGCATATGCTCAGAGCTACTTTGGGGAGAAGTGGTGAGGAGGAGGGCTTTTCCTGATGACTAATGAATTTGCACCATACACTTCTGTGTGTGTGTCCTTTTCACACCAGGATTGAGATCCAGCCAGCATCAGATCCTTACAAACCTTTGCCAAAATGTAAATGGCACAGAACCCTCGAGTAGCAAAGGGGGAGAAACAAAAAGGAAAATTTCCTGCCCTCCCACCCGATCTAGTTTATCTCCTGTGACGACACACCACTAGTCCCTTTTCCTAGAACTCCATGAATTAAGATGTATATAAATTTTTACATGACCAAAATTTTCACCAGGAAAGAGAATAAGTTTTTTTTTTTAAGTCATTCCCTTAACATCCTTTAGTTACATTAGAACTTACAGCAGACATCCTGAACTTCTTAAAGCTATATGAAACGTTACATGTCCTATTCTCTCAGGCAGATACTATTTGGGGAGATGATGGTAGAATGATTATGAGCTTTTGAGTCAAAAAAGGACCAGGTTCAAATGTCAGCTGTGTCATACAAGTTGTATATCTTTGAGCAAGATGCTTAATCTCACTGAATCTCAGTTTCATCATCTGTAAAATGGAAATAATAACATCTACTTTGTGGGAGGTCTTCTCTGGTGGCTCAGTGGTAAAGAAGCCACCTGCCAAATGCAGGAGACCAAAGCTTGATCCCTAGGTTGGGAAGATCCCCTGGAGAAGGAAATGGCAACCCACTCTAGTATTCTTGCCTGGGACATCTCATGGACAGAGGATCCTGGAGGGTTAGAGTCCATAGGATGGCAAAAGAGTCAGACATGACTCAGTGACTAAATGACAAACAACTTTATGGGACCATTCAATGCAATAATGCCCACAAGATGGAATGCATGTATCACAGTGCTTAGAGCATAGGAAGATCTCAGAAACCAAGTTATTATTATTATTATTATTAAAATAAGCTAGAATTTTGAAGTGAATGTTTTCTCTAAATGATTCATTTCAAACTTTGTATGGTCTTTACTATGGACTAATTTCTGGGCCAAGTGTGTGCTCTATGAGTGAACGCAAGCTGTACAGTGACGAAATAAGGAAGTCTCAGCATTAGAAATGTTGCATACAAATGTTCAAAAGAAAAATTAAACTTTTCCTATCCTCCAGTAACTCTTTTTTTAATTCCATTTTCGTTTGTGCTGTGTCTTCACTGTTGTGCCGGGAGTTTCTCGAATGGCTGCGAGCAGGAGCTACTCATCATTGTGCTGCGCAGGTTCTCACTGTGGCGGCTTCTTTTGTTGCCAAGCACAGGCTCTATCTAGGTGCACGGGCTTCGGTAGTTGCAGCACGTGGACTCAGTATTTGTGGCTCACGGGCTTAGTTGCTCTGTGGCATGCAGAATCTTCCCAGATCAGGGATCAAACCTGTGTCCTCTGCATTGGCAGGCAGGTTCTTATCCACTGTACAGCCAAGGATGTTCTCTAGTAACTCTTGTTAAGTTTGTTTGTTCTGTCAGCAAGCACTACCATTGCAAATTAAATGATACCTCTGACATTTTTCCTGATACCTAGAGTTTTGATGTATGACAAAGTTTATATTTCAATATCCTACCATTCTAGGAAGCTTGGGTGATGATATAATACAAATTCTAAAAAGAGTACATTGTGAAAGACATTTGTGTTTCAAGTACTATGCATTAGTAATCAGAGAGAGAAGAAAAAAATGGGTCTTTGCAGAGCTCCTTCCTAATATAATTTACTGTGAATTTATGCCTCACACTTCAGTCAGGATTCAGCAACAGAAAATAGAAAAGCCCTAGGCACTTTAAGCAAAAAGGGATTTAATACTGTGCTTACAAAACCATCGGAGGGGTTGGAGGAACACCCCTCCAGGAGCCGATGCCTCACCATTGTCAGAAAGATGAGGAATCAAGAAGCTACTTGGGACTATTGCCTTGGGAATACTTTTGATGCAAGTCAGGGATCAGAAAGCCTTGTGGTCTCAGTCGTTCCCTCAGAGTCACATCTTTTGTCCTAGACCTGCGCTGGCTAAAGCAAGTATCCTTCCACATCTCCTGACCCCCAGGCAGCTGTGCTGCAAATAATCCACGTCCATTGCCGAGTGTGCTGGCAGAAAGAACAGAAAGATGTGTTGTGCTAATTCGCCTTCAGACGGCTTGGGAGTGCATGTAATCCAAGGAACCCCAATCATATCCACAATCCAACCACAGGAGAGTCTAGGAAGGAGGTTTCTTACTTCTGAAAGGAGGTATGCTAGAAGGTGCTGGAAATGGAGGCTAAGTACCAACCCATTCTAGCACCACCCATGCTGCGGGGCAGGACTGGGCTTGGATGCCAAGGAACCAAAGGGGAACACCAACTCTGCCCCTTGCTAGTAGCTATGTGATCACAGTAAAAGCTCTTGGTTCTTTCACGTGTAAAACAAGGAGGTTGGAAGACGCCATCTCTAAGCACCTTGTCAGTTCTTTTCACTTCTGTAAAAAGCATAAGGAGAGATCATTCCACCGCCCCTTACCTCCCAGAAGTAGCATTGTTTTGTCTTTGTGGTGATTGTCCTTCCTGGGAAGCTTATCCTAGTAGCAGCTGGGTCTCAGCTGTTTTCTGTTGATAGGACTCTGCCAGATGCCCTCCAGCCCATTCCAGCTTGGAGCTTTAGTGCACAGTGCAATTAATTGCAGTTAGAGTTCCAAAGAATAGCAAGGAGGGGTAAGAAAGCCCTCCTCAGTGATTAATGCAAACAAATAGAGGAAAACAACAGAATGGGAAACACTAGAGATCTCTTCAAGAAAATTAGAGATACCAAGGCAACATTTAATGCAAAGATGGGCTCAATATAGGACAGAAATGGCATGGACCTAACAGAAGCAGAAGATATTAAGAAGAGGTGGCAAGAATACACAGAAGAACTGTACAAAAAAGAGCTTCATGACCAAGATAATCATGATGGTGTGATCACTCACCTGGAACCAGACATCCTGGAATGTGAAGTCAAGTGGGCCTTAGAAAGCATCACTATGAACAAAGCTAGTGGAGGTGATGGAATTCCAGTTGAGCTATTTCAAATCCTGAAACATGATGCTGTGAAAGTGCTGCGCTCAATATGCCAGCAAATTTGGAAAACTCAGCAGTGGCCACAGGACTGGAAAATGTCAGTTTTCATTCCAATCCCAAAGAAAGGCAATGCCAAAAATGCTCAGACAACCACACAATTGCACTCATCTCACACGCTAGTAAAGTAGTGCTCAAAATTCTCCAAGCCAGGCTTCAGCAATACGTGAACCATGAACTTCCAGATGTTCAAGCTGGTTTTAGAAAAGGCAGAGGAACCAGAGATCAAATAGCCAATATTTGATGGATCATGGAAAAAGCAAGAGAGTTCCAGAAAAACATCTATTTCTTCTTTATTAACTATGCCAAAGCCTTTGACTGTGTGGGTCACAATAAACTGTGGAAAATTCTGAAAGAGATGGGAATCCCAGACCACCTTACTGGCCTCTTGAGAAACCTGTATGCAGGTCAGGAAGCAACAGTTAGAACTGGACATGGAACAACAGACTGGTTCCCAATAGGAAAAGGAGTATGTCAAGGCTGTATACTGTCACCTTGCTTATTTAACTTATATGCAAAGTACATCATGAGAAACGCTGGGCTGGAAGAAGCACAAGCGGGAATCAAAATTGCCAGGAGAAATCTCAATAACCTCAGATATGCAGATGACACCACCCTTATGGCAGAAAGTGAAGAAGAACTAAAGAGCCTCTTGATGAAAGTGAAAGAGGAGAGTGAAAAAGTTGGCTTAAAGCTCAACATTCAGAAAACGAAGATCATGGCATCTGGTCCCATCACTTCATGGCAAATAGATGGGGAAACAGTGGCAGACTTTATTTGGGGGGCTCCAAAACCACTGCAGATAGTGATTGCAGCCATGAAATTAAAAGACGCTTACTCCTTGGAAGGAAAATTATGACCAACCTAGATAGCATATTCAAAAGCAGAGACATTACTTTACCAACAAAGGTCCGTCTAGTCAAGGCTATGGTTTTTCCAGTGGTCATGTATGGATGCGAGAGTTGGACTGTAAAGAAAGCTGAGTGCCGATGATTTGATGCTTTTATAACTGTGGTGTTGGAGAAGACTCTTGAGAGTCTCTTGGACTGCAAGGAGATCCAACCAGTCCATTCTAAAGGAGGTCAGTCCTGGATGTTCATTGAAAGGACTGATGTTGAAGCTGAAACTCCAATACTTTGGCTACGTCATGAGAAGAGTTGACTCATTGGAAAAGACTCTGATGCTGGGAGGGATTGTGGGCAGGAGGAGAAGGGGACGACAGAGCATGAGATGGCTGGATGGCATCACCGACTCGATGGACATGAGTTTGAGTGAACTCCGGAAGTTGGTGATGGACAGGGAGGCCTGGCGTGCTGCAATTCATGGGGTCGCAAAGAGTTGGACACAACTGAGCAACTGAACTGAACTGAAAAGTAGGAAGAGGGCAGAATACAGCTGGCAGAGCTGCAGTTCTGTGATCCCACATCTGCATTTCCAAGAGTCCCTAGAAAGCCTCTAATGTCAATCAGCATTCCTTGAGCCTCTTGGTGAACATACCGAGAAAATGTGTTTCATGACTTCTAGGTACTACATTGGGCTCAAAGACATCTGAAGGAAATCCTTCCTAATAAACTCTTACAGCTGTGCTTCTCAGACTTAGATGTACACACTGATCTTGTGAAAATGCAGATCCTGAGCTAGTGGGTCTGCGGTGGGTTCTGAGATTCCATGTGTCTGACAAACTCAAGTGCTAAGTTTCCATGTACCACAGTCCTACCCCAGATTCACCCCAAGCAGATTGAATTAAGGCAAATATTTGTGTTAGAATGTCCTAAGTTGAAGATTCCAAACCTGATGGGATTTGTGTGTGTGTGTGTGTGTGTGTGTTTTCCTATAAATATTCAATACAAATCTGACATAAGTGCTCAGAGACACGTATCCCAAGGGGGTCCAGTCTGCAGTTTCTCCTCCTCCCATATCATCCCTATTTCAAGCCCACTCCTTCTGAAACTAGCTCTTTG
Organism: Capra hircus; assembly: GCF_001704415.2. Lineage (NCBI taxonomy): Eukaryota > Metazoa > Chordata > Mammalia > Artiodactyla > Bovidae > Capra > Capra hircus. The sequence continues at coordinate 80,912,774 of NC_030815.1, forward strand.
GGTTTGGGCCTGAGTTTCCTCATCTGTAAAGTGGGGATAGCAATGTCTCAGTATGGTCCTGGTTAGGCGAGTAAGAGACACGGCATACCAAAAGAGCACCTGCTACATCACCATGAGCTCTGAGCTGTTACATGTATCCTCATCCTTAGTTACTGCTGTCCTTGCCTCCATCTCATTTTACTTTGGAACTTTCTTTCTATCAGATGTGAAGAAAGACATTACTCACCTCATTTCTGAAGCATGGAAAATCTGCCATTCACTCTTGAATGGCAAGGGGGAATACTGAGTGGTATAAGATAGAGAATTTTTAAAACTTGTAAATATTTATATGAATACTAAAATAGTAACCTGTGCATCTATAGAATTGCTAGTATAGTAAGTTATGGTAAGAAAAGCAGAGAAAAAAGTTAAGTGATAAAAAAGTAGAAATTAAACAAATACTCAGAAAGGAAACATGAATTAAGAATGAGGATATTCATGTCAGCTTTATATATAATAGCAAAGAAATTGAAAACATCTAAACACACAGCATTCTAGATAAAGGTATGCAAAGCGTAGCAACTCTATACACAAAATATCATGTAGCCTTTAATGCTTTGTTTAGATTTTTAGTGGCATGAAAAATGTGTATGACATGATGTTTAGAGTCAAAAGAAAATCTGGCTACAAATTCATGTCTAACAAATTAAAACACACAGAGGAAAAAAGGCTGGAAGGGAACATGTTACAATAAAAAATAGTAGTTGCGTCTGACTGGCTTTTTGTTTCTGTTCCTTCATACTTTTCTGTACTTCCCAAACTCTCAGTAATGGCAATATATTATGAGCACCGACTGTGGAGCCAGACTGTTGCCACTCCCTGCCACCTACCAGCTAGGCTAGTCATCAGACACAGCTCTCTGTGTCTCTATTTCGCCAGCAGTAAAATGGGGATAGTAATCACCTCTAGCCCTTGGAATTCTGTTAGGATGAAATGAGTGCATATTTATTAAGCACTTAGAGCAGTGCCTTGCACAAAATAAGTGCTTTGCAAGAACTATCTGTGGTTATTTCCATAGATGTTGCTCATATTAGCAAAAAAAGAAAAAAAAGTAAAAATTTAGAAAAAGATGAAAGATTGGAAAAAACATGTATAAATGTTAGGATGATGTTTGTCTTAAGTAAATATTTTATTTTGAACTAATTTCACACTTAGAGAAAAATTGCGAAGTTCAGAGAGACCCCATGTATCCTTCACCCAGTTTTCTTGATTGTGAACAGCTTCCATATCTTAGAACATGCATCAAAACTATGAGATTAACACTGGTACATTATTAACCATACCTCAGATCTTATTTTAAATTCACCTATTTTTTCTATTTATGTACTTTATTTGTTTCAAGGGGCTAAGATTTTTGAATTTTGACTAATGTGTTTTTTTTTAACTTTTTTATTATGAAGCATATAAAGAAGTTTATAAAACATAAATGTACTGGTTAAAGGAAGCAAGAAGTAGAACACTACCAGTACCTTGGAATGTAATCTTGTGTCCTTTTTTATCATAATTTCCCTCCACCTGCCTATTCTAGAGATAATGGAGTAAAAGATAATGACCTTTATGGCAATTACATCCTTGCTTTTCTTTATAGTGTTACCATCCAGTCCAGCTGTGGATATCTCAGTAAAGTAGCTTTGCATGTTTTTGGACTTTGTATACATGGAATCATAGTGTATATATATATATTTGACCATGCCGAGGCTTGTGAGATCTTAGTTTCCCAACCAGAGATTGAACAAGTACCCCTGTCGTGGAAGTGTGGAGTCTGAACCACTGGACTGCCAGGGAAGCCCCTGTATATATTCTTTTATTCAACATTATTTTGTTGTTGTGTGTCCTGTGTATCTATGGCTCATTCATTTTCATTGCTCTATGGTATCCAAGTAACATTTCACTATTGTTGTTACTTCCTCCTGCTTCCTATCTTTGCTGATCAAATAGACCTTCTGTCTCCAATGCCCCAGGGATGGCAATGCAGCAGCAGAAAATCAGATTTAAATGCTTTACTATTATTATTTCAAAGCACAGATCCTCAAGGATGAGGATGAACGATAGATTCATCACAAGATGTCTCTGCCTGACCCTGTTGACCTTTTGGTCCAGATAATTCTTTGATGTGAAAACAGTCCTGTGCATTGTAAGACGTTTCACAGCATCATTGGCCTCTATCTGCTGGATGCCAGTAGCACCCACTCCGTTTCTTGTTGTAACAATTCAGAATGTTATTGAAACTCTATCACAGGCTCCATAGAGGACACCTAGTCCATGATCAAACCCTGGGGTGTTCAGAGTCAAATGAGCAAAGCTCCGTGTTGGTTGAGTATTCCAAGTAGAAGAAACCCATGTTCCCTGTGCGTAGGGAGAGCCCAGAGTACATGAATTCCTGCCCATCAAGCCAGGAGAATGATGCTATATTCAGGCAGAGAGATCCAAGACAGCCCCAACAGAGTTTCCTGCAACCAGGAGAAATCTGGGAGCTACTAAATGTTTTGTGAGCACCCAAGAGCTGTGGCAACACAGCATAGAGAACTAGAGATCTGAGGGGTCCATCAGCTTGGGGCAAAAAGGACATAGCAGTAGTCTGCATGCATGAATGGCTGAAATAGATGAAAACAAGAGTGATGATGGCACCAAGGACCAGACAGTGCCCCCTCCCACTGATGACTTGGTTCTGTATGAACCCCCTAGGAAATTACATAGGAGCCCAGAAAAGGAAGGGCAGATCTGAATTGACTGATAATTATGATTCCAAGGCTTGGCAGAGCAAGAACTTAAGGGGAAATTATTTCAAAACAAAGTGGATTCAGGACATTAGACAAGTAAAAGAAATAAAAGGCATCCAGATTGGAAAGGAAGAAGTTAAACTATCTATATTTGCAGATGATATGATTTTGTATGTGAAAAATGCTAAGAAACACACACAACTTAAAAAAAAAAAGAATGAAAAACAAAACTTATTAGAACTAATAAACAAGTACAGGAAGTTTGCAGGAATAGGATCAATGAACAAAAATCAAACACTATTTTTAGCGTATTTGTCAACATTAGTAATGAACAATCCAAAAATGAAATTAAGAAAATGATTCAATTTATACCAATCCCCCAAAGAATGAAATATTTGGGAATAAATTTAACAAAACAAGTGCAAATTTTATGTACTGAAAACTATAAAATACTATTGAAAAAAACTAAAGAAGACCTAAATAAATAGGACATTCTGCATTTGTGAATTGAAAGACTTAATATTGTTAAGATGGCAAGTCTCCTCAAATTATTCTACAGTTGCAATACAATTCCTTTCAAAATCTGTTACCCTTTTGCAGAAATTGGGAAGTTGATCCTAAAAGCCATATAAAAATGCGAGAGATCTAGAATAGCCAAAACAAGCCTGAAAAAAAAGTAGAGGAACTCGCACTTCCACTCTGAAGCTACAGTAGTCAAAACAGTATGGTACTGGTATAAGGACAGACTTATAGATCAGTGGAATAAAATTGAGAGTCCAGAAATAAACCACTGTATTTATGGCCAATTGCTTTTTGACAAAAGACAATCAAATAGGTTAAGAAAGAATAGTCTTTTCAACAAGCAGTGTTGGAGCAACCAGAGAACTGCATGGAAAAGAATGAAGTTGGACTCCTACTTCACAGCACATATGACAACTAATTCAAAATGGATCAAAGATTTGAAGGCAAGAGCTAAAGCTATAAAGCCCTTAGAAAATATAGGTGTACATTTTCATGATTTTAAATTGGGCAATGATTTCTTAGCTATTACACCAAGGCACAAGAAATTTTTAAAGAAAAGATAAATTGTTGTTTTGTTGTTCAGTCGCTAAGTCGTATCCAGCTCTTTGCAACCCCATGGACTGCAGCAGATAAGATAAATTAGACTTCATCAAAAATTTTAAACTTTTTTTGCTGTAATGACATTATTTAAAAGTGAAAAGACAATGCACAAAATGGGAGAAAATATTTGCAAGTCATATATTGAATAAGGGTCTTGTCTCAGAGTATATAAAAAACCCTTAAAATGCAGTAGAAAAAGCAAATAACCCCAATTAAATATAGACAAAGGATTTGAAAGACACTTCACCAAAGAAGATATACAAATGACCAATATGCACAAGAAAAGATTCTCAACATCATTCCTTACCAGGGAAATGGCAAATTGTAATCACAGTGAGATACCATGTCATTTGTATTAGAATAAATATAATTTTTAAAGAACTGACAATAGTAAGTGCTGACAAGGATGTTGAGAATTTGGAGTCCTCATACACTTCTGATGAGTATGTAAGATGGTGTAGGTAAAAGCCCTGTGGGGCTCCTGGACATAGAAACCTTTCTGTCCCCCGTTTACTGTTCATAGGGAGCAGACTCCAAGAAGAGTCAAGGGAGGAGCAGTTAAGAAACTACCTGAACAAGATTAAAGAAGTACAAGCCCTACTCACACCCTAATCCTTATCAGCAATCCTGCCCTTGAACCATTGCTATAAAACTCCCCACTAAATCCTCCCAAGTTGGAAAACACAGTTTTGAGGGGCACAGACCTACTGTGTTCCCCTTTGCCTGGCAAAGCAATTAAGCTATTCTTTTCTGCTTCACACAACACTGGGTCTCCGAGATTCCATTCAGCACTGGTACAGAGAGACCCAGTTTTCAGCACCAGAGTTAGCTATCTTTATCACTCATACTGCCTAATGACATCTTTTTCACTACTGTTTTAATTAATTGTCACATATTTTCAACTAAATTGTAGAGAGCTCATATAAAATGCAATGTTTGCCTGTTAATGGGGATTTCCCACATGGTGCTAGTGGTAAAGAACCCACCTGCCACTGCAAGAGACGTAAGAGACTTGGGTTCAATCCCTGGGTTGGGAAGATCCCCTGGAGGGGGGTATGGCAACCCACTCCAGTATTCTTGACTAGAGAATTCCCATGGGCAGAAGAGCTTGGTGGGCTACAGCCCAAGGGGTCACAAAGACACAGACACAATCAAAGTGACTAACCATGCATGCATACATGCTAATGTCCATAGCCCTACACCAAATCTCAAGGAGTATTTGCTGAATGAAAAGTCACGTCCTTAACAAAACTCAACAGAAAATTAAGGTATTCAGTTGTATACCATGTAAAGAAGAAACGAGCAACATGAGAATACTGATTTTAAATGTCTTGACTTCAGTGTTTAATTTGGATCTGTTAGCACTGGATCTGTTTTCAGCAGAGCTTGGAATATTTTTTCTAAGCATGAGTTTCTTGGCTGAAATGCAGTGGGGTTGCCACTCTGTAGTGAAACCTGTAACTATGCCATTCAAAATAAATGAATTCTGTGTGGGGAATAGAGCCAACTCTGGGAACTTTGATTTGTTACCTCCCAGATTTAAAGGAACAACTCTGACCCAGTGAGATAACAGATGGAGATATCAACTTTTGCTCTTGGTCTACATGATATTTACAAAAAAAGATAAGAAAAAAAAGGCAGAAGGTAGAAACAGGGCAAAATAAATGATTTCCAGCATTCTCTGAATTCCTGGAACAGTGTTGAAATAGACATTTTTCTTAGGAAGCCATTATAAGGTATTGTGTTTGGCCACTACAGAGCAGGTCTTTTCCTTCCAAAGTTATATAATTTTTGCTTATTATTATTCTTGCTGAAACATTTCTGGAACCCATCCTTTCCCTCTACTCTAATGAATATGGTCAAAACAGCTGCACATCCCTGTTGGACCAAGTTTCAAGTCTGTCACCACACCCAGTTGTCTCCACTGTTCCTTTCAGTTCAGTTCAGTTCAATTGCTCAGTCGTGTCCGACTCTTTGTGACCCCACAAATCGCAGCACGCCAGGCCTCCCTGTCCATCACCAACTCCTGGAGTTCACTCAGACTCATGTCCATCGAGTCAGTGATGCCATCCAGCCATCTCATCCTCTGTCGTCCCCTTCTCCTCCTGCCCCCAATACCTCCCAGCATCAAAGTCTTTTCCAATGAGTCAGCTCTTCCCGTGAGGTGGCCAAAGTACTGGAGTTTCAGCTTTAGCATCATTCTTTCCAAAGAAATCCCAGGGCTGATCTCCTTCAGAATGGACTGGTTGGATCTGTTTGCAGTCCAAGGGACTCTCAAGAGTCTTCTCCAACAACACAGTTCAAAAGAACATCAATTCTTTGGCGCTCAGCATTCTTCACAGTCCAACTCTCACATCCATACATGACCACAGGAAAAACCATAGCCTTGACTAGATGGACCTTTGTTGGCAAAGCAATGTCTCTGCTTTTGAATATGCTATCTAGGTTGGTCATAACTTTTCTTCCAAGGAGTAAGCATCTTTTAATTTCATGGCTGCAGTCACCATCTGCAGTGATTTTGGAGCCCAAAAAAATAAATTTTGCCACTGTTTCCACTGTTTCCCCATCTATTTGCCATGAAGTGATGGGACCGGATGCCATGATCTTAGTTTTCTGAATGTTGAGCTTTAAGCCAACTTTTTCACTCTCCTCTTTCACTTTCATCAAGAGGCTTTTGAGTTCCTCTTCACTTTCTGCCATAAGGGTGGTGTCATCTGCATATCTGAGGTTATTGATATTTCTCCCAGCAATCTTGATTCCAGCTTGTGCTTCTTCCAGCCCAGCGTTTCTCATGATGTACTCTGCATAGAAGTTAAATAAGCAGGGTGACAATATACAGCCTTGACATACTCCTTTTCCTATTGGGAACCAGTCTGTTGTTCCATGTCCAGTTCTAACTGTTGCTTCCTGACCTGCATACAGATTTCTCAAGAGGCCAGTAAGGTGGTCTGGTATTCCCATCTCTTTCAGAATTTTCCACAGTTTATTGTGACCCACACGATCAAAGGCTTTGGCATAGTCAATGAAGCAGAAATAGATGTTTTTCTGGAACTCTCTTGCTTTTTCCATGATCCAGTGGATGTTGGCAATTTGATCTCTCGTTCCTCTGCCTTTTCTAAAACCAGCTTGAACGTCTGGAAGTTCACGGTCGTTCATTTATTGCTGAAGCCTGGCTTGGAGAATTTTGAGCATTACTGTACTAGCATGTGAGATGAGTGCAATTGTGCAGTAGTTTGAGCATTCTTTGGCATTGCCTTTGTTTGGGATTGGAATGAAAACTGACCTTTTCCAGTCCTGTGGCCACTGCTGAGTTTTCCAAATTTGCTGGCATATTGAGAGCAGCACTTTACAGCGTCACGTTTCAGGATTTGAAATAGCTCCACTGGAATTCCATCACCTCCACTAGCTTTGTTCATAGTGATGCTTTCTAAGGCCCACTTGACTTCACATTCCATGATGTCTGGCTCTAGATGAGTGATGACACCATCGTGATTATCTAGGTCGTGAAGATCTTTTTTGTACAGTTCTTCCGTGTATTCTTGCCACCTCTTCTTAATATCTTCTGCTTCTGTTATGTCCCTACCATTTCCGTCCTTTATTAAGCCCATCTTTGCATGAAATGTTGCCTTGGTATCTCTAATTTTCTTGAAGAGATCTCTAGTCTTTCCCATTCTGTTGTTTTCCTCTATTTCTTTGAATTGATTGCTGAAGAAGGCTTTCTTATCTCTTCTTGCTATTCTTTGGAACTCTGCACTCAGATGCTTATATCTTTCCTTTTCTCCTTTGTTTTTCACCTCTTTTCTTTTCACAGCTCTCTGGCTGATTGCAAATTCCTTATCATTTAACAGGTGAATAAGAACTCTGATCAATGGCTGAGCATCTAGGAGTTGCTGTTATCTTTTCCTTAGCAGTCATTTGTTTGAATGCCTACAGTTGTTAAGGTTTTAAATTCTTTACCCTGTTTAATCTTCAAAACATCTCATAAGGAGGTGATATAATTGTCTTCATTTGACAGAGGACAGAAATGAGACTTAGAATGAGACTTGTGCCAACGGGCTGGATGGCACAAGCCAGAAGCGACAGGCACTGAGCCATCTGGAGGTATACACTGACCACTGGGATGGGAAGGAGTTGGGCAAATAGATTCCCTCTTCTCCATTGGTGGAACGCTTCCAGAGAAGCCCTAGGGAGGTGGGCAAGCCTGCCGTACAGTCTGGTGTCTCTGTTTGTGGCTCATTGTGCTGCCGTGGCCAATGCAGTCATGTGTTACATCACATTCATCCACATCTTTCTTTGCTTCCCAGACCCCCTTTTCCCTCACTCTGCCTGCCCTAAGTTTGCATATTCCAAATAAATTATCAGCACTCTAATCTGTGTCTCAGGCTCTGCTTTCCTGAGGGCCTTGGTGAAGCAATTATTTTAAATTCCCAATTTACAAAATTGGGTTACTGGTTTTAAAATGGTTCACTGAGGCATGAAGAGTAATGAGCATAGTAACATAAACTACAATTCAGAAAAGCATCCCAAATGTAACAGTGGATAGGAATTTCTTTCTTTTTTTTTTTTTTTACTTTATTTTGCTTTTCTTATACGTAAGGAATATGAGTCCATGTAGATCAAACAAGCGATTATTTCACATGAGAAATACAAAAAGAAAACTCAAATTGAAGATACATTTTCTTTGAAACTTTCTCAAACTCTTGCTTTATTTTCACATAAAATGTCCTGAATTGTCTATTAGAAGAGTCAAGTTTTTCTAAGACACACAAAGAATAATATTTTAAGGTATTCAATTTTGTTGCTAAGGCCAAAGAAGAGACCCAAACCATAAAGACATCATTCAACTTCTACTTCTTTTAGTAAGAACAAGTAGTTTTCTTTGCTGCTAAGAATCTTATAAAATCAGTCCCAAATTTGTAAATGTTGTGCCCAGAGAAGAAGCAGAGTAATTTATTCACAAAATTCCTGTATAAAATATCTCTGTAGATGGCACATAAAATTCAATGGCATAAAAATGTGGAAAAGTCATTGCTATCATATGTGTAGAGCAGATAGTTTACTTTACAGCTGGATAAATATGTTCATGTCCAAAGAATAAATCAACTGTTGGCCTATGTAAAGCTAAGTTAGGCTGGATGACATGGAACAACAAATAAACCCTGAAACTGTGCTTCTCAAAAGTCTGATGCAGCTGGGAGCCCCCTTGTGTATTGTAGGTGGGCCATGTAGAACAAGGGTCTTCCAAGATCGCTGTGGCAGGAAAGAGATGGAGGAGGCGCATCAGCTTCTAGATACCATGGCCTGGAAATGCTACACTGGGAAAAGCAAGGAGGAAACAGTGCAGGAACAAAAAACCCATGGTCCCTGCCATAGTGTTTATATGAGGGAGAAGAATAAATGAAGAATTTGGCATTGCTGATAACCAATGAGAACCCAAGCTACAGGGAAATGATGCATAGGGCCGTTTGGTTAAATAGCCTGGGAGCTGTGATGTGACCTGGAAAAGCTGCCATGAGGTTGCTGCTGAGGGGGTATCAGCCTTTGTTCAGGAGAAGGGGTGTTGCCAGGTCAAGAGGTTGCTTCTGAATGTGGATCCATACTCAGGGTTATCCCCAGAGAATAGCCGATGGTCAATATCATGCTTCTGATCCTGAGTTAGTGTCTAAGAAAATGGAGAAAATTGCACCTGTAATCCAAATGCAGGTACTGGGGAAAAAAAAAAAAAAAGGCTGTGGCAAGAAATGACAGGAAAACATGAGGCACTGCTTTTCTGAAGTGAAATAACAGCCGTCAAAGTAAAGAATGCTCACATGAGGTTTTGAAGTGAAGCGTGGTAATTTTAGTTAAAGATTGCTTCTGTGATTTCAGAAAGTTCGTTCAAGTGGCAGCTAGCAGTGAAATTTTCAGTATCTTGAAATACCTGAGTCAGTCACTTCAAGCCCAAATTATAGAAGTTCTTAGATTTGAGAACAGGCTAGCCAGACTCCGTAAGCTGTATTGCAAGTGGCTCAGTCCCTGAGAGCTGGACTCTTCCTCACTGGAGGTGATTTCCTTCACTCATTGGTGAAATAGATTGATGGCATAAGTTTGGATGTGCTTAAAAACTCAAATGTTGCAACAGAATATGAAGGAATTATTTCCCAGAATCTATGCAACCCAAGAATAGATAAGGCACCAACTATTCATCACTGTCTCCCAAGCAGAAACATTGTTTTCAGCTTTTAGACAGGACAACCTATCTATATCACAACTGCGGCTAGCAAAGAGGCATCCTACAGAAAAACCACTCCCTAGTTTCTGAATGTGTTTGAAAAAGACATCAAACACATGCCATTTGCAATGACCTATGCTTTTGAAGTAGCAAGCTCTAATTCTTTGTGGGGATTAAGTGGGGAACTTCACCTATATGTGTGTGCTAAGTCACTTCAGTCATGTCTAAATCTTTGTGATCCCATGGACTGCAGCCTTCCAGGCTCTTCTGTCCATGGGATTGTCCAGGCAAGAATTCTGGAGAGGGTTGTCATGCCACATCAATCCATTTACTTTCTAGCCAGTTATATATATATATTTTTTGTGTGGAATATTATCCCTATCAATAATATGAAATATATTATTTAAAAGATTAACAAATATTTTTATTTAAAATTGTGATGAACCTTTTAAGTTTTCCTAAAATTGCCTAAGTATGAACCACACATCATAAATTGGCTTATAAGTGGGAAAAAAAAAAAAAAAAACGTTTCAGGAACTCCCTTAGCTGCTCTTTTGAACTGTCTTCTGGAGTCTATAGAGTTGAGGAACTTATCTTCTGGCTTTTGTTATCTTCTAGGTCCTAAGGGAGGCTGGGCTGGGGCTGGGGGTGTTGGGGTGTGGGGGAAGCCTGGAACTTGCATGGTCCTTGAGTCCCTCATGGTCAATTACCTGTCACTGATTCACTTTGTCTCCTGGTCTACAGTCTGAGCAAAAATATCCAAACACTTAAAGGTCCAGATGGTAGATTTCCATCCAAATGTGAAGCAGCAGCTAGCTATCAGCCAACAGAAAAGGTCACTGTGATCTCAGCAGGCAGGAAGCATTTGCTGATGATGCAAGCAGTCTAATATCACAGCATTTCTCAATCTTTTTTTTCTTGTTCACAATTCTCCATAAGATCTGTATTTTCTAACACAGCCCAATACACACATATATAGATGTAACAGAAGCAACACGTGCCCAAATCAATGCTTGCCCCTCCCCTTTGAAATGCCCTCAGCTATTTTCTCTTCTCTTATTTTCCATTTTCTTCTGTTATTTTCCATTGTTCTATTCTATTTTGTTTTTTTTTTTTAATATTGCTCAAATAGAGAACAGATCAGTGGTTTCCAGGGATTATGGCTAGGAAGTAGGGTGACTATAAAGGGGTGACATCAACTTTCAGATGAGAAAGAGTTCTGTATCTTGATTACAGTGGTGGTGGTTATACATACCAATACGTGAGACACAAAGATGTACATGTAAAAAATGGTGAAATCTGAGTGAGGTCGGTAATCTATAATAGTGAATGTATTATGCCAATGTTGATTTCCTGTTTTTGATGAGGTGCTATAGATGATAAGACATTGCCTTTACAGAGGCTAAATGATGGGCACGTGGGACCTCTCTGAACTATTTTTTCAACTTCTTGTGTTCCTCTAATTATTTCAAAGTAAAAGTTTCTAAAATATTGCTCAAGACCCACAACATTGATGTCATGAGATCACAACCCATATAAGCCCTGTTTCTCCAAGGGTGGACATTGGATTAGCAAGCAGCTATACCTACACTAGCTGATTTATCTGAAGAGGGGAATCAGCCTGTGCAGACTTGTGTTTGAGCAGCTGGAAACCTACAACTTTAAGTCATATTAGCCACCCAGTGGAGTTGGTTTCAGTATTTCATTGAGCCGACAGACTTTTGTTCCTTTTTTTGTTTTTTTTTTTTAGCATCATCTTCTAAATAAATGCTCCTACCTACCCACCTCCTATTACGAAAGAAGAATTGTTCATCTTTCCACTACTCAGAAATTAGAGCCAGGTTCCTCAAAGCGTGGTCACCAGTCCACTGCCTTATATGTAAGAATGCAGAGTCCTGGTACTGTGTGTGTGTGTGTGTGTGTGTGTGTGCTCAGTCACTTAATCGTGTCTGACTCTTTGTGACCCTTTAGACTCTAGCCCACCAGGCTCCTCTGTCCATGAGATTTTCCAGGCAAAAATACTGGAGTGGGCTGCCATTTCCTTCTCCAGGGGATCTTCCTGCATCAGGGATTGAACCCAAGTCCTGTGTCTCCTGTGCTGAAGATAGATTCTTTACTGCTGAACCATTGGGGAAACCCCCCTGGTAATACTGAGGCTTAATTAGATTTTTTGGAAGTATGGTTCAGAAATATGCATTTTATTTTTCTTAATAAATGAATGTCATTTTCCTTCTAGTTTTATTGAGATATAATTGACCTTCAGCACAGTATGATTTTAAGGTGCACATCATAATTATTTGACTTACATATATCATGAAATGATTATCCCAATACTTTTAGTGAACATCCGACATCTCATACAGCTACAAAATAAAACAAAAAATTTTTTTTTCCTTGTGAGGAAAACTCTTAGGATTTACTCTGCTAACAACTTTCATATATAATATGGGTGGTGGTGGTTTATTGCTAAATTGTGTTCGACTCTTGCGACTCCATGGACTGTATCCTGTCCATGGCTCTTCTGTCCATGGAATTTCCCAGGCAAGAATACTAGAGTGGGTTTCCATTTCCTTCTCCAGGGGATCTTCCCAATCCAAGGATTGAATCTGAGTCTTCTGCATTTCAGGTAGTCCCCCGTGTTGCAGATAGATTCTTTACTGCCTGAGCCACCAGGGAAGTCCCGTATATAATATACAGCAATGTTGATTATATATTGGATACGTCCAGTATATAAAGTGGATTAAGACAGGCAAAAGGTACATGCTGCTACTGCTGCAAAGTCGCTTCAGTCGTGTCCGACTCTGTGTGACCCCATAGACGGCAGCCCACCAGGCTTCTCTGTCCCTGAGATTCTCCAGGTAAGAACACTGGAGTGGGTTGCCATTTCCTCCTCCAATGCAGGAAAGTGAAAAGTGAAAGTGAAGTCGCTCAGTCCTGTCCGGCTCTTAGCGACCCCATGGACTGCAGCCTACCAGGCTCCTCTGCCCATGGGGTTTTCCAGGCAAGAGTACTTCCAGGCAAGGTACATACTTACAGTTATAAGATAAATACATACTACAAACATAATCTACTACATGATTAATATAATTAACAAAATTATGCATTTTAAACAAAATCCTCAGAGATTTTTATGCACATCACATTGTTGGAATGCCTGGAGAAGTCTGCTAATAGTGGATATGTGACTACATGGGATGCTTACTGCAATGAATTTGAGTTTAAATTTCCTCTGTTATGAAAATAGGATTTCTGAGAATAGCTCTTTCCAACTTTACTTGCTCTTTAAACATTAAAGTTTTCAATGTTGACATAAGCCACATTTCTTGCCTTTCATGACAAAAACATTACAATAGTGACTCAGTTTCTCCAAATGTGAGGATAAAAATTCCAGGAATCTCCCTAATTCCTAGTTCTTATGCAGACAATGACCATTTATTTTCAGATGGAAGTAATTTCATTAGCATAAGTGGATACGTATTTTATAAACACAGGCACATGTGTTTCATATTCTACTCATATTTATTTACACATTCTGTAAACATATGTAGACACAGAGCCACATGGGCATTTTTGGAGGAGCCATGAAACATTTTACACATGTAAATACCACAGTTAATGCCTCAGGTCTTTTTTCTCAGTTACTACCTTTCCTCAGGTAAACAAGGACCCTTGCCACAAGTCAGCCTCTGGAATTTGTTCAAATTTCTTATTCTCTGAGAATGTCCTAGTCTCTTGAGCTTCTAATTTCTCGGAAAACAAATGCGTCCTAAAGTAGTAATAATTTCTAGTAAGTCAATATCATGGTCTTCCCAGATAACCTATCTCTAAATCCCCAATCCCTGACTTTAATCAGATTGATGAGGAGCTACTTTCTGCCAAGTGGACCTTACAGCTCCCTTCTATTGATATCAGAGGTCTTGGACATTCCTGGAGTTAAGCTAGAATGAGCCTAGGTCTGGAGAGTCAGGCATGCAGAGTTAGAAGGCTGGGGTGGGGATGGGGGACAGGAAAGGGAGAAGCAGGTACACAGATTTTATACAGTGTCTCCCTTCTGGGGGCTTCCCTGGTGGCTCAGATAGTAAAGAATCTGCTTGCAATGCAGGAAACCAGGGTTTGATCCCTGGGTATGAGAAGTATCCCTAGAGGAAGAAATAGCAACCCACTCAAGTATTCTTGCCTGGAGAATCCCATGGACAGAGGAGCCTGGTGGGCTGCAGTCCATGGGGTCCTCTCACATGAGACTGAAACAGACCTAAATGTTATCCTACAACCCAGTATCTCCTGAGCTAAATTCAATATTTTGCTTTTTTCAGTAAGTATCAAATATAATGTGTGAGAAAGGTGTAAGCTGTTTTCTCCAAAGTCCTCTTGATTTAAATGGTGTGTTTTGGTCCAGAGATTGTCCCTCTTCCCCCATCTCTTTAAATTTGTTATGCTTTTTTTTTTCTTTTTGAGTGAAATAGCTGTCTCCTGCTGAGAACTTACTCTGCTCCAGGTATATGCTAAGTCCTTTATAGTTATTCTTTCAAAGGGCCTGTGGGGTTGGTATTCTTGGCTTCACTTTATAGGCGAGAAAAGGGATGCTCAGAAAGTCAGCAACTTGTCAAGGTGAAACAGCTCATTGGTAGCTGAGCCGTTGTCTGAACCCAGTGACCATGTGCTGGATTGGATCGTGACCCCACAATTCCTGCACTTTCCAGAACCTCAGAATGTGACTTTGGAACTAGGGTCACGGCAAAGGTAATTAGCTAAAATGGGCTCATGGAGGAGTAAGGTGGGCCCTAATCCAATATGACTGGTGTCCTCATAGGAGGAGAAAAGACACAGGGAGAACTAACACCACGTGGGGACAGAAGAGGCAGAGTTTGGGGTGATAAGCACTGCCAGTGACACCAGAAACTGAGAGAAGGTCATGGAACAGATTCTCCCTTAGAGTTCCTGAGAAAGCCCAGCTCTACTGACATCTCCCCGCCCCCGCCCCGGCCCCCGCCCCGGCCCCCGCCGTCCTCTGGTCTCCAGAGTGTGAAAGAATACGTTCGTGTTGCTTCCAGGCATCCATTGCGTGTGTTTTGTTAAACGGCAGCCCTAGCAAACCAATAGAGCCCACGATACACCCTACAAACCATATACTGCAAACATTTTGGAAAACAAAGAAAATGTGTTCATAATCCCACGTTCCAGAGCCTATCATTGCAGATCATATGTTTTCAAGTTTTCTTCTCTTTTTCCCCATGGCCGTTCCACCCACTTCTGCCTCTTAAAAATAGTAGTACTACCCTCCTGTGTATCGTATTTTCTTCTCTCTTATCGTTTGATTAGCTGTTGCTTTTGTTCTTTACGGGACGCGCTTTTGAAACAGTGAGACCCTCAGAAAACTGCAACAGCTTCTGTGTTTTACTGTCAACATCATCGCTGTCTTTTCAGCTCTTTGAAATGAGTCCAGTGGAGATAAGCGGACTCATCTTTGATTTGGGACGTTGGCTCTCAGTGGAACAGCTGGCTATGGGTGAGATCCCCAGAAGGTGGCAGTGTGGATCACAAAACCACACCATCCACAAGGACAGGTTCCTACCAGCCTGTAGATCCTGCTGGTACAATGGCAAGTGTTGGGCTCAGACACTTTTGTGAAAGATTCTGGGAACAGCAGTCAGACCACTAACTAGCCTGAGAGGCCACTTGGAGCGAATATTTTCCAACTTTGCAAGACCTTCTCTTGTTAGAGAAACACTGAACTACAACGCTAAGCCCCTCCCCTGAAGTAACTTACAGTTCAGACACTGGAGATTTTTGTCCACAGTATTTTGCCGATTAACTATAATCTCAATTTTCTGTCCCCTGCTGAGCTGAGGGTATAAGGTAGGCATCTCAGTTCCAGTATACATAAACTGCAGGTGAAGAAGGGAGAGCCGAGAAAGAATGAAATGAGAGAGATCAGAAGGAGCAAGAAAACAGAACACCAGAACACTACTTCCTCAGTGCTTACTGGCTGTGTGATCCTGGGGTACTCACTTAACCTCTCTGTGCCTAAATAGCCTCATTCGTTTTGTTTTGATTTTTTTCATGTGCATGTCTGCTATGCTGATTCTGCTCTGTTGTAGCATAGTTCAAGTGAGAAAATGACTATTAAAACTATAAAACATTATTTTTATTATCAATTATTTTTATAAGTATGGTCTAGCAGTGATTCTCAGACATAACCTTGGATCAGAATCACATGAAGGGTTTATTAAACCACAGAATGCTGGGCCCTATCCCAGAGTTTCTGGTTCAGTAAGCCTGACGTGATCCAGAGAATTTGCAGCCCGAACAAATTTCCAGGTCATACTGATGCTACTTGCTAGGAGGACACTTGGAGAGCCACTGGCTATAGCAAGTGTAAGAGAATTTGGTACTTCTGACGCCTCCTACATTTGTTGGAATTTCTGAGGCTAGCTTTTAGCATAAAATAAGGAAATTGTTTCAAAAAAGTTAGGAAATGCTTTCCTAGTGTTTATCCTCTGTATGTATGTGCTCAATGCCTAGATGTAGCCAAATATGTAAATTGTGGATCCTGTCATTTCCAATGGGTGCAAGTTTGCAGGAGTAACTGTTTTCTGCCTTATGGGACCTGCGATAGTACACTCGCCATGGCTGCCATCAGGACCTGGTGGCTGGTGAACACACAGTGGAATCAATGCGGCCTGCAGGGTTTCGTCAAAGGCCAGAAGGGAAGCCTAGAGAGGAGCAACGTGTACCTTGGGAACTACAAGAAGTGGTCAGAAGAGTCTGGATTACTATGGGCTTTCTAGCATCTTACCCTGATTTATTTTCACCACTCTACCAATACCTTCTAATATATTTCCAGATTGTTATTAGGTTTATTTCTTACTGTCTGTCTTTCTCTCTATCCCCCCAAAATATAAAGATCAGGGAGTTTTCTTTACTTTCATGTGTCCACAAAACAATGACTGGCAAATAATAGGTACATAGACGTTTCGTTGAATGAATGGGTAAATGCTGACAGCGCCCTGCCTTTCCCAACCACTTATGAGTCCACAAAAGTACTGTGAGGACTGCTGCACTGTTCAAGCAAAACACACACTAACCATCATGAACTACACAACCTAGGCATTTAAGAAGAGGCTCCCAATACTTGCTCATGTCTTAATCAAAACTAGAAGAATTCAATCAGGAGTTAACCAATGCTGGTGAGCTTAAAATTATAGAACCAAAGAAGTTAACAAGAAGGGCTAAGAGATGCTCCAACTCCCAGTACTTTACAGATGTGGAATCCAAAGGTCCCCTCCCTCGGCTGAGTGAGTAACAGATGACCACTGAGGGCCCAGGTCTCCACTCCTGGGCCAGAATCCCTGCCTGGGGTTTCTCCAGGACACTGGGGAGTGAGCCAAATGCTGATACTGCACCCAGATAGAATGCACGGGAGGATGAGTGAGGACTGCTGAGCGGGGCCCCCATCTTGCGCAGAAGACTCTCACTTTGTTGATGGCGTGCAATCTACACAACTAAATGTTTCAATTCCCACACAAAGCTGGTGGTGGGATTTGCTCTGTTTAGATTTCGCCAGTGTTTCTACAGCTTCAGGATGCTTTACACACTCTGAGGTCAAGATTGTGTAGCTACTCTCTGCAGTTTGACATTCTGTTTTTATCTGATGCTATAACTTATAATTTGGGTTTGGGGATGAAACGATCATAAGTTTAGAAAAGGTGGTTCATGATAATGACTAAGGTTAAAGAGGATTAAAGTTCTGCATCAAGAGCCTAATAGACAAGAAAGATGGCAAAGCAAGGCTCAGAGAAGCCAGAATCTCAGTGAAGGAAAAGTGAAGAAAACAGATATGGACACCCAAATAAATGCTCCCCAGTTGCAAAGAAAGGCAATGCCAAAGAATGCTCAAACTACCGCACAATTGCACTCATCTCGCATGCTAGTATAGTAATGCTCAAAATTATCCAAGCCAGGCTTCAGCAATACGTGAACCGTGAACTTCCAGATATTCAAGCTGGTTTTAGAAAAGGCAGAGGAACCAGAGATCAAATTGCCAACATCCACTGGATCATGGAAAAAGCAAGAGAGTTCCAGAAAAACATCTATTTCTGCTTTATTGACTATGCCAAAGCCTTTGACTGTGTGGATCACAATAAACTGTGGAAAATTCTGAAAGAAATGGGCATACCAGACCACCTGACCTTCCCCTTGAGAAATCTATATGCAGGTGAAGAGGCAATAGTTAGAAATGGACATGGAACAGCAGACTGGTTTCAAATAGGAAAAGGAGTACGTCAAGGCTGTATACTGTCACCCTGCTTATTTAACTTATATGCAGGGTACATCATGAGAAACGCTGGGCTGGAGGAAGCACAAGCTGGAATCAAGATTGCTGGGAGAAATATCAATAACCTCAGATATGCAGATGACACCACCCTTATGGCAGAAAGTGAAGAGGAACTAAAGACTTTCTGGATCAAAGTGAAAGACGAAAGTGAAAAAGTTGGCTTAATTCAGAAAACTAAGATCATGGCATCTGGTCCCATCACTTTATGGGAAACAGATGGGAAAACAGTGGCTGACTTTATTTTTCTGGGCTCCAAAATCACTGTAGATGGTGACTGCAGCCATGAAATTAAAAGACGCTTACTCCTTGGAAGGAAAGTTATGACCAACCTAGACAGCATATTCAAAAACAGAGACATTACTTTGTCAACAAATGTCCATCTACTCAAGGCTATGGTTTTTCCTGTGGTCATGTATGCCTGTGAGAGTTGGACTATAAAGAAAGCTGAGTGCCAAAGAATTGATGTTCTTTTGAGCTGTAGTGTTGGAGAAGACTCTTGAGAGTCCCTTGTACTGCAAGGAGATCCAATCAGACTATTCTAAAGGAGATTAGTCTTGGGTGTTCATTGGAAGGACTGATGTTGAAGCTGAAACTCCAATACCTTGGCCACCTGATGCGAAGAGCCGACTCATTTGAAAAGACCCTGACGTTGGGAAAGATTGAGGGCAAGAGGAGAAGGGGACGACAGAGGATAAGATGGTTAGATGGCATCACCAACTCAATGGACATGGGTTTGGAAGGACTCCGGGAGTTGGTGAAGGACAGGGAGGGCTCGCATGCTGCGGTTCATGGGGTCGGAAAAAGTTGGACACGACTGAGCGACTGAACTGAACTGAACTGAAATCCACCCAGTTAAAAATCAGCACTAATAGAATTAGCATCCATTGAATGCTGACAGTGTTGTTGTTGATGGTGAGCTAAGTGCTTCATCTTTAAGAATATTTAATTCCCCACCAACATGTAATAAATATTCTAGGCTGAACCACATTGCATTGTCATTTTTATAAGTCAGAAATGGTTGAGTACCAGCAATATCATTTGGCTCAAGCTGAAAATTCTTATCACTGTATTATAGTTAGAGAATCTGAGTCTCAGAGTGGAGAAAAACCCGTCATCAGTCATTGGCTAAAAAATATCATAGAGTAGAATATTTTGGACCCAGGTCTTGTGGACTCCAACTCTCATTCTCTTTCCACCATATTATGGAGTTAAAAAGAGAGTTAAGCTTCAGTTCAGTTCAGTTCATTCGCTCAGTTGTGTCCGACTCTTTGCAGCCCCATGAATTGCAGCACGTCAGGCCTCCCTGTCCATCACCAACTCCCGGAGTTCATTCAGACTCACGTTCATCGAGTCAGTGGTGCCATCCAGCCATCTCATCTTCTGTTGTCCCCTTTCCCTCCGGCCCCCAATCCCTCCCAGCATCAGAGTCTTTTCCAATGAGTCAACTCTTTGCATCAGGTGGCCAAAGTACTGGAGTTTCAGCTTTAGCATCAGTCCTTCCAAAGAACACCCAGGGCTGATCTCCTTCAGAACAGACTGGTTGGATCTCCTTGCAGTCCAAGGGACTCTCAAGAGTCTTCTCCAACAATACAGCTCAAAAGCATCAATTCTTCGGCACTCAGCTTTCTTCACAGTCCAACTCTCACATCCATACATGACTACTGGAAAAACCATAGCCTTGACTAGATGGACCTTTGTTGGTAAAGTAATGTCTTTGCTTTTCAATATGCTATCTAGGTTGATCATAACTTTTCTTCCAAGGAGTAAGCATCTTTTAATTTCATGGCTACAGTCACCATCTGCAGTGATTTTGGAGCCCAAGAAAATAAAGTCTGACACTGTTTCCACTGTTTCCCCATCTATTTGCCATGAAGTGACGGGACCGTATGCCATGATCTTTGTTTTCTGAATGTTGAGCTTTAAGCCAACTTTTTCACTCTCCTCTTTCACTTTCATCAAGAGACTTTTTAGTTCCTCTTCACTTTCTGCCATAAGGGTGGTGTCATCTGCATATCTGAGGTTATTGATATTTCTCCCGGCAATCTTGATTCCAGCTTGTGCTTCTTCCAGACCAGCGTTTCTCATGATGTACTCTGCATATAAGTTAAATAAGCAGGGTGACAGTATGCAGCCTTGACGTACTCCTTTTCCTATTTGGAAGCAGTCTGTTGTTCCATGTCCAGTTCTAACTGTTGCTTCCTGACCTGCATATAGGTTTCTCAAGAGGCTTAGGGGAAGCCATAAGCAGTCACATTATTTTTATTGTACTGGTCAACATTTCTCTTAATAACTTATAATTCTTTACTCTTCCTTTAGAGTCATAAATAATGCACTTTAAGAGAACAGCAAGTACTGTCCTGAAGGAACCCTAAGTACTAAAAGAACCACAAATGGCTGTTTTCAGGTAATCAAATTTTAATAACATTATTTTCTTGCAATCCTGCCTCTGCCCTTTTTAAAGAGAATGTTACAAGAACTCATTATGTAATTATAAAATAAGACTCTCTATAGAGCAATGAACAAAAGTCAATCCCTCCTTGTGGAAACACATAGATCCCCTAAATTTCTAAAAAATCCTATGCATGCAGCAATACTTCCTATACATGAGTAGATAAAGCACAAAGTAAGGATAAATGAGAAACTAGACAAACATGATCCAGATTAATCTGGTACACATTCATTACACTCCAATCATATCATAGAGTGATATAGTCTTAAAGATTGGTTATTCTCAAGTGACAGTGATGGGAATGACTTTTACACACAATCAAGTTGAATATTTGGGGTTTTCTCTTTTATACTCTGGTGTCATTGTTAAAAGATTTTCCTTATCGTGAGTTTCTGAATCTT
The DNA here is from genome assembly GCF_001704415.2 of Capra hircus. Classification (NCBI taxonomy): domain Eukaryota; kingdom Metazoa; phylum Chordata; class Mammalia; order Artiodactyla; family Bovidae; genus Capra; species Capra hircus. The sequence continues at coordinate 80,934,051 of NC_030815.1, forward strand.
AAATGCACAGACTTGCATGGAACCTCAGTTCAGTTCAGTTCAGTCACTCAGTTGTGTCCGACTCTGCAACCCCATGAACTGCCGCACACCAGGCCTCCCTGTCCATCACCAACTCCCAGAGTCCACCCAAACCCATGTCCATTTAGTCAGCGATGCCATCCAACCATCTCATCCTGTGTCATCCCCTTCTCCTCCTGCCCTCAATCTTTCCCAGCATCAGGGTCTTTTCTAGTGGAAGCTTAATAAACATGGGAAAAAATAAGTGATATTGAAAGTCTTTGAATCATTTTATCAGACGGTTGGGCAACCACTGTGCTAAACACTAGGATGAAAGTAAAGCAATATTTAGACATTTTTCTGGCTACTCATGCTGTACATCTTACAGGGAAATTTCTGTGATCTGACATTGATTAGTAGATGATGTATGAACAGCACAGAAACAGTTTTATAGTTCATAAGATCTTGACTCTGTAACATTAAGATGGTAAAAACATGAGTATGTCAGTTTAGATTTTCCTCATCTACACAATGCATGGAAAATACTGCTATTTCCACCATCCAAACAGCCACTCGCCAGTAACTAGCTTCTTCTAGTTGTGACAAGGCAAGTAGTGACATGATGGATGTGCACAAGAGGCTGTGCCAGAGGTCTAAATTTATAAAGAATGGGGTAAACTGATTATATATTGGATTTCGTATGCTCAACCTCATTTAATTAAGGACCTTGCTCAGAATCAAATACATATGATGCTTCATGGTATCTCTGATTTTTAGTGTCCACTTGGTTGAGATGGAAACTTGTTTCCCAGAATCTCCTCCCTGGGTGATTCTCCCAGGTTAGAGTTCTCCAGAGAGGAATTTATATGAGGAAGTGGAGTAACAAATAGCCTTGACTTGAATGGTCGTTGTAGACACTGTGACAGGTGTTCCTGGAGGCTTCCAGCTTGTTCTGTCTCCTGTGCTCCGTATCGTGTCTGCCTTCTGACTTCTGACCCATCACCAGCTGCCTGGCTGTGGAACCACAAAGACAATCTCTTCTTCCCCACAGCCTCTTCTTGGTGATCCCACCTCAGGGATGGGATGTGCTTGGTTTCTAGGGTTGAGTGGATGCTAGGTCTTCCAAGCCCCGATCCTCCTTTCAACTCTTTCCTTGCCCAGCACCTCCCGCCATGGTATAATGTCTGCTTTTTGTAATCGATCCTGAGTCCCGTAACTCATAGTGATTCTGCCTTCCTGGTTGCACCTGATGAAACAGTAACAATTTAATTTGTAATAGCTTTGTTGTTTAATACTACACACTTAAAATTTAAAAAAATCAAGCAATAAAGTACAAGGAAGAAAGAGAGGAATTGCTTACTCAACCTCACTAACCAGAAATAGATTTAGTGCTAATTTTCTACAAATGTACCTTTGGGGTTCGAGGCACATTAATGCCATTCACAGGAAGGAGGAGAAAACAGTTGTAATTGATCTGAGTAAAAAATTTTATTCCACTGCCATCCTGGGTTCTACTTGGGGACTTTTTTTTTTTTTAATTAAAAGGTGTGATTATTTCCTGTCCCACAAACCTGCTTCATAAGCATTTATGTTAAAGAAAATTTTAAGTGGCGTTTCTCCCTCATTTTAGCCAGTGCCATATAAAATATTTTTGCTCCAGTTTTAATCAGAACTACACATGCCTCCCTTCCTCCACCAAAAGAAGCAGCATTAAGAGTAATTTGTGGCAGGCTCCATTTTTAACTTATCATTGCATCTTTTCCCAGAAGAGCAATCTCTTGGGAAAAGAGTCAGGATACTTTGGGTAAGATAGCATAGCAACAGCTTAAACTGAGAAAGGATTGTGAAAATATATCTTTTCAAATTTTTCAAACCCAGACTTATGCTCCATTCATGCTTTTAACCATGGAAGATCCAAATACTTAAAAAATTGAAAATAAGAAAATGTAATTTTTTAAGCACCTTCTAAGTTCCTCTCCTGAAAACATGTTGGACGAGAAAAGTTTCAGCCCTTTGCCCCTTGCAACAGATAGCTCCCAAGACCTTCCACCCCTACAAACCCTCCACCAGGTACCACAGGCTGGAGCCACAGAGCTGAGGGGGGCCATAGTTACTGGACAAGTGACCAGACTCACTCACTAGCTCAGGCCTCCCTCCTGCAGACGCGAGCTTCCCGGAACAGAGGATTCGAGCTGTGCCACAGAAAAAGTATCAAGTTACTGCATCATTTGAATTCAACTAGCTGAAAGCTCACATATTGAGTCTGCAAAAGATAGGAGTGATATAGCCATGCATTTGACTTCCAGTACAAAGATGTGAAGTTCAGTTCCAGCTCTAACACTCAGGCGGACTTGGGCAAATTACCCAAACTCTCTGTTGCGCAGGGTGAAAATAAAAATGACATAATGTCTGCAAAAACGTTTTGTGAATTATAAAGTACCATATGAATGTACGCTACCATGGCAGTCCAAGTGATGGCTCTGATTAGTGCTTGTCTTCAAGTCAAAGCATTTCCCAAATTTTCTACAAATTCTCAGAGCCCCAGCTCTCAAGGTCATGCCTGACTCCAAACTTCTGCCCCCCCTGAATCCCATTTCTGTATCATCTCAGGTTCTCTACTTGCTGTCATGCTCTGTAATCTACCAACCCAGAGATGAAATTTGGGCCCATTCCTTGTTTGCCCCCTAGTTTTCACACAAGGCCTGTGTTTGTAGTGGACTTTACTGGTGTTTTTGAGGAGACAGAGTGGGTTTACAGGGCAGAAGCTTGAAATACCATAAAGCTGAGTCCAAGACTCACCTGCTCTGAAAACCTCCAGCCATTCTACCGACTGAGGTCCCCTGGCTGCTTTCTTTAGGCTGTCTCCTCCTCTGCACCAACAATGCCTGCACTCTTTCTCTTCTCTTGCTACACCCCCAGCCAACAACAGGCCTCCCCTTGTATACTTAAAATTGCTCCCTGCACTTTGCCCAGACATGGTGCCACCTGCAGGCACCTCCCCTTCTTCATCCTCTTGTCTTTGCAGGGGAAAGGGAGTGATACAGAAATCCTATTTCTCCTGTACTGCAAATTGTATTACCATCACTCCCTCCTCCTTAGGAGACAGAAGGAGCTATAGTCTGTTTGTGTTCGACAACATTTTTAATGTTGTCATTCATCAAGTGTTGACATCCCTCAGTGAGCCAGGTCCTAGACTAGATGCTGCTATGCAGCCACAGGAGACAAAAACCCCACCTCTCTGGAGCTCATATTGTAGTGGGAAGAAACAGACAATAAGCAAATGCATAATTAAAATGAAAGTATGTCAGAATGTGACAAGTGGAGAAAGATATAGCAGGACAGGGCGATAGGGAGAAACGACAAGGGGGAGGCAGCTTGCATTGTTAATTAAGCAGTCAGGGAAGGCCTCTTTGAAAAGGGGCCGTGGTAGCAAAGATTTGTAATATGGCTAGGAGTGGATCCTGTGACTGGGGGGGAAGAGGTTGCAGGCAGAGAAAACAGCTTGTGCAAAGGCCCTGAAGCAGGGTGCTGTCACATCTGTCTCCTGCCTGAATGAAAGATGAGATTCCGCTTTTAGCTTAGCTCAATGTTAAGAGTTCCTTTGTTGTTGTTTAGTCACTAAGCCACGTCCAACTCTCTTGAGATCCCATGGACCATAGCCCACCAGGTTCCTCTGTCCCTGGGATTCCCCAGACAAGAATACTGGAGTGAATTACTATTTCCCTCTCCAGGGAATCTTCTCGGCCCAGGGATCGAAACTGCGTCTCCTGCTTGGCAGGCAGATTCTCCTCTAGGGTCCCTGTCTAGGGTCTCCTCTGCTGCTGCTGCTGCTGCTAAGTCGCTTCAGTTGTGTCTGACTCTGTGTGACCCCATAGACGGCAGCCAAGGGTCTCCTCTAGGGTCTAGAAATTCCTCAAATGTATCCTCACCTTCCTTTTATATTGCTTGTTGGTTCTACCTCCCTAATTTATCTTGAATTGGTCCCTTCTTCTTCATCTGACCTACCATCACATTTGTTTGTGTGTTTGTGATTTTCCCCCTTGATTACGGACACAGCTTCCTAACTGGAGAGTCCAGCCCCCTTCAGCTCCCATTAGAGTGATTTATAATTCAAATCTGAACACTTCACTCTGCTTCACTAAGTAGTTCAACTTCCTACTTTCTCCAGCTTCCATAACCTGAAGAATGGAATTCAGCCTCCTTGGCATGGCTGTAGGAAAGGTTGTCCATGCCCCACTCATATCCCCCAGCACTTGCTATTCCAGGAAGCACCCATAGCATTCTATGGCAAGCGCCTGCTTCTCTTCACTTCAGGGATTTCTCTTAGTTGTGAGTAATAAGTGTCAGGAAATTAATGCTCCCAAGGAGCAGCCCTCAGCCAGTGATGGATGGGAATTGAAGGATAAATTCTCCATCTTCCTGGCCCCTGGGGCAGGGGGGTGGAGAGGAAGAAAGAGAATAACTTTGAAGTATTTTCCATGCTGTCTCCCAGATGTTCCCAGTGGAATCGACTCCAATTGCCCACAGCAGCAACCACCCCATAATGCACACTAGTTTGGCTTCCTTTCCCTCTCTGTCTTACTTTCCCAGTCCTCCACCAATGCTTCCTAGAATTGTCCCCCAGATAAATGACTTGTACTCACATCTTTGTGTTTTGGTTATCACTGTTGAACTGTGTCCCAGCCAAAGGTATGTTGAATTCCTAACCCTTGGTTACCTGTTCACATGACCTTATTTAGAAAGATTTTGCAGATATAATTAAGTTGAGATGAGTTCAGACTCTATGGGAGTGAGCCCTAATCAATAAGATTTGTGTCTTATAGGAAATTCCCTGGTAAGCCAGTAATTACGACTTGGCACTTTTATTGCAGGGTGCATGGGTTTGATCCCGGGTTGGGAACTAATATGCCGCAAGCCTTGCCATGAAGCCAAAATTTAAAAAAGACTTTTCTCTAGTAAGAGGAGGAGAGAGACACACAGGGAGGAGAATGCCATGTGCAGAACACACAGGAGAACATCATATGACAGCAGAGACTGGAGTGATGTGTGTACAAGCCAAGAGATTCCAAGGATCGCCAGCAACACCACAAGCTAAGAGAAAAGCATGGAACAGATTCTTTCCTAGGACCTTCAGAAAGGGCCTGACCCTGCCAACACCTTGGTTTTGAACTTCTGACCTCTAGAACTGTGAAGCAATAAAGGTCTACTGTTTTAAGTCTCCCAGTGTTTGGGGCTTTGTTATGGGAACCCTGAGAAATGAAAGCAGTTCTCTATTGCTATGCATAATAACTGCCTCAAAACAGTGATAAACATGACTACTGTTTTCTTTTCTCTCACAACTTTCTGGGTCAGGAATTTGGGCAGGGCTCAAGGGGCCACATCTTCTGTCAGTTGAGGTTACTCATTGGTATTCAGTGAACAACTGGGAAAATCCAAAGTGTCTGGGACAGCTTTGTTCACGTGCTGGGTTCCGGCAGGGATTTCAGGGACTGCTGAAAAGCTAGACTCAGCCAGGGCAGACTACCATGGTCTTGCCAACACAGCAGTGTTAGGGTCATCGGAGCTCTTACGTGGCAGGTCAGGGCTCCCAGAGAGGGGGCTCCAAGAGACCCAGGCAGAAGCTACAAGGCTTCTTGTGATTTAGTCTCAGAGGTCCCAGAATGTTACTTCAGCAGGTCACTCAGTTCAGCCCAGATTCAAGGGGTCAGGAACAAGACCCCACTTCTCAGTGGGAGCCACAGCAAGGAGTTGTGTCTGTCCCTAGTCCACTCACCTTGTCTCCGGGGGCTGACTGTAGGGGAGCCCACCTGAGACAGAGGCCTACCGGAACCTTCAGGGCCTAGCCCTGCCCACCTCCAGGGGCCGCTCTTGCCCTTACATTCACTTTGGGTGCCTGCTATGTCAGATTCCGTGCTGTTTTCTAACACCCCATGCTCCGTCTTGCTTCTACGCCTTTATTTCCTTTATTATACATATATATGCTATAAAACTGTACACAATAGATATCCATCCTCTTCTCTGCCTAGAATGCCATTGTCTGTTATTTTTGCTCTCCTGGCAGGTGGACTTACCTGGGCTTCACATTCTCCATTCCAGCAAGGGCACAGGCCTCTCCTCTAATTCTTGCCTCCGCTGCACGGTAGACATCTGTGTGTTTGTCAGGAAGTTCCTTGGAGAGGAGACCTTTCTCTCCTCATCTCTATTCTCTTGTCTGTTGATGGATGAATGGTCTGTGGTCCTAAGATCTCCAAGGCAAAAATCCAAGAAATTAAGCAGAGTACTAACATTTTACATCGGGGTTCTTCTGCCATTTCTTGAGTGATTTTTTTTTTTTTTTTTTTTTTTTACTGTCAACCAGCTGGGAGCTGGTTGTGGGAGCTGGTCATCAAGCTGTCTTGGGAAGAGGGCAGGACACAGCTGAGAAGATCAAATGAAACTACTTGATTTAAAGTGATGGGACAGTGTACGTGACTGATTGTCCCTAAACCATTTAACATCTAGCTCTTGTTCCCTGATGGAGAATGTGTGTGTGTGCTGTGCTAAATTGCTTCAGCTGTGTCTGACTCTTTGTGACCCCATGGACCGTAGCCCCCCAGTCTCCTCTGTCCATCGAATTCTCCAGGCAAGAATACTGGAGTAGGTTGCCATGCACTTCTCCAGAGGATCTTCTTGAACCCAGACCTTCCACAGTGCAGGCAGACTTTTTACCATATGAGCCACCAGAGAATTCCCCTAATAGGCTTGGTTGATGACTAATAAAATTGATCTCTTTCTTGCCCCTTGTCCTGTTCTGGCAGTATAAGAGAAGTCATGATTACCCTTTAAAGAGGTACTTTTGTTCATAAACCCTGTCAGAGTCCTGCTGGATATACACTGGAATAAAGCATCATGACAGTGCAAGGGTCAGGAAAATTTTTCTATAAACAGACGGATAGTAAATATTTTAGACTTTGTGAGCCAAGAGGCAAAATTGAGGACAGTCTGTGTAAACACTTATATAATTTTCTTTTTTTGGTTACACCATGCAACTTGCAGGATCTTAGTTCCTGGACAGAGGATTGAACCCATGCTTCCTGCAGTGGAAACACAGAGTCTTAACCACTGGACTACCGGGGAAGTCCCTATATAACCATTTTAAATGTAGCCCCATTGAAGCATTTAAAATAGAACGTCCTTGAACTGGCAGGCAGGGGATCCAGATTTGGACCATGGGACATAGTTTGCCAACCAAGAGTATAGCCAATTGAAAGCAAAGTTTGAGGTAAGGAGAGCTGGGCTCAAGCCCTCACTGGGTCACTTATTTTCATGTGACCTTGACCAATCTCTTTGCACAAGGCCCCGCTGGAGATTCTACCAACAACAGAGGCTTCACTTCTGAGAGGGTGGGGCAGGGTTAGGGATTCTAGCTAACCGTCTATGGTCCAGGCTGAAGGGAGTTGCAGATAATTTGATTCTAATAGAGCAGCATAGGAAAGGAACATGGTCACAGGACAGGCCTTCTAGGGCACAGACTGTAAGCCTGAGCCCCATCCCAGCAGCACATTTATGGATATGCGCTCTTGGGCCCTCGATAAAATGAAGGGACCCGTGTAATGGGCCTAAAGCCAGTGTAGAAATAGCAGCTCAAGCAGAGGACGCAGCCAGTATCCCATTTTCCATCATTGCCAAACAAAAGCCCTCTCATCATCAGGGTTCCATGTCCTCTATGACTTAGTTAACTAACTGGTACTCAATCCCCATTATCCACAGGTACTGCAATTCATGGGGTCACAAAGAGTTGGACACGACTAAGTGACTGGACTGAACAGTGAGCACAGTGGTTCTCAAACAGGATTCATAGTGTGCTTCTGGGAGCATCTGAAAATACACAGAGGTGTTTTGGTCACCCCATTGACCTTTAGGGAAGGGATTTTTGCCAGAGATGGTACAAGTCACACAATCTGTGGAACAGAAACACACAGTCAAGACAAGTCCTAACCCAAAAACCATCAGTGCCCCATTGAGATACACTGTGACTAAGCCATGCTGGTGTCCCTGGGACATCCTTGTTACTTTTAACTCTGATGCACCTCACCTTCCTCATCTAATCTCAAAGATGTTTGCAAGACTCAAGAGATTTAGAAAGAAAGTAATGACGATCCTACCTGCAGGGCAGCAGAAGAGATATAGATGTAAAAAGCAGGCTTTTGAACTCTGGGAAAAAGTGAGGGTGGGATGATTTGAGAGAATAGCATTGAAACATGTATATTACCATATATAAAATAGATGACCAGTGCAAGTTCGATGCATGAAGCAGGGCACCCAAAGCCGGTGCTCTGGGACAACCCAGAGGAATAGGCTGGGGAGGGAGGTGGCAAGGGGAGTTCAGGATTGGGGAACACATGTATACTTATGACAGATTCATGCTGATGTATGGCAGAAAATAATCACAATATTGTAAGGTAATTATCCTCCAATTAAAATAAAAATTTTTTTAAAGAATCAAGAGAAATGATGGATATGAAAGTCCTTTGTCGACTGGCAAATGTTATAAATGTATCATGGTCCTCCTAAGTGTGATTTTTTTTTAAAATGAGATATAGCTTACCTGCAGTGAAGTGCCCAATATCTTAAAGATACACATCTCTCTATTACCACGCAAATGAAGATATAAGATGTTCCCATCACCTCCAGAAAGTTCTCTCACACCCTCTTTCCAGTCAATAACCACCTCTCAGAGACAGTCACTGTTCTGAACTCTTCATAAATTAGTTTTGCCTCTCGAACTTCATGTGAACGGAATCATACAGTATATGCTCTTTTTGTTTCTTCTTTTGATAAGTAGCCATGTTGTTGCTTGTATCTGTAGTTCATCTCACACTTTAGCAGAAACAACATAGAACTGTTTCATCTCCAGCCTCAGTTCTGTTCTGGGCTTTCCCAGCCTTAATCTCATGCTTGGGGAATTATAGTCAATTAGCTTCCAGCTGCCTTGGGTTAGAACCAGATTGTCATCCCTAACAAGGGCAAGGTCTTCGAGGGGAAAAGGGTTCTGTTAGCTTAATATGTATTAATCTACTTATCTGTTCTTCAAATCAAGATTCTGCTTTTTCCATATTTAACTGTGTTATTTACATAGAAACAAGAAAGACTACCTTGCTCAACTTGGGAGCAGGGCGCTTTAAGACAAAAAAATATACACTCTGCAAACAAGATGTGAGGAGTGGAATGGAAAACTCCACTGAGTGCTTTCCTGGCTTCTTGCCATTCTGTGAATACTTAACAATATATATATTTTTAAAGCCAACTGTTCTCACATTTAGTCCAGTTTTTCTTTTGCTAATATGGTCTTTTCTTGACCTCAATCCAAAACTGATTGAAAATTAAGAAAGATATATTCTATCCATAGTTTTATATCACCAATAGTCCATTCAATTTCCACTAAGAGCAATCATTTACATATCTTTAAATATTAATGTTGAGACTAAAGAACAGAAGACAATACAGCGTTCAGAGCCCAAATTGAGTCAGAATTCCTGTGGGGGAGCAAGCAAGGTGGGGTTTCTTCAGACTGGTCAGTTTGGTTTGATAATGCTCCTTGTTGGAGATGACGTGCCCTACAAGGAAATGAACAAACCCAGGGGGAACGGTGTCTGTCACCAATCTGTGTGTTTGGATATACGGTTAGGCAAGCGCATGGCACATTTTCTGTAATTGTCATTGGTGCCATGTTAGGTTGAACATGGACCCCCTTAGAAGCTATAGAGAAACCTGGAGAGAAACGACCTCCCTGCTTCTCTTTGTTTCTTCTCACAGTGACATCATTGCACCTTACTCAGCATCCCAGGATTAGCCTCTCTATTTCCTAGTGCTGTGTCCCAGCTGCTGCTGATGCTGCTAAGTCGCTTCAGTTGTGTCCGACTCTGTGCAACCCCATAGACAGCAGCCCACCAGGCTGCACCGTCCCTAGGATTCTCCAGGCAAGAACACTGGAGTGGGTTGCCATTTCCTTCTCCAATGCATGAAAGTGAAAAGTGAAAGTGAAGTCACTCAGTCATGTCCAACTCTTCGCGACCGCATGGACTGCAGCCTACCAGGCTCCTCCATCCATGGGATTTTCCAGGAAAGAGTACTAAGAACCCCAGTTTGGTTCTTAGATTAACACAGCAGGTGGCTGGGGAGGGCGTTATTACCACATTGAACTATTGGAGAAATTCAGCGAATCTTGCAAGTAATTGAGTTAGTAAGTACAGGAGGCCCTGCCTCTCTGCCTCTGTTCCCTCCAGTTCGTGCTGAACACCGTCCCAAGCAAAGCTGCAGAAGAAGCCCTTCAGAAGATGTTATAAAGATTAATTAAAAGGGAGAGTCTCCATTTAAAAATAATTAAAGTCTTATCCGCAGAATCAGAATAAAATTGTTTCATTTGTCCCAGTGAACTGACCATAAACAGTCAGGTGTTACGGCTTCTTGGCTGCCTTCTGTTGCCCTCCCACAACCCCCATCAAACTATAAGCTCTCTGAGGGCAGTGACTTTATTTCACCATATGTCCCCGCTGCCTACAGTGCCTGACACACAGTAAATAAATAAATGCTGAATAAATGAGGGGATGGAGGAATAAGGAAAAGAAGGGGAGAACAAGGCTCAGAGAGATCAAAGTGCCTTGCCCAAGGCCACACAGTCAGTGACCTCGACATTCAAGAGGGATTGATCCCTTTGTTAAACCTCTCACTTTCTCTTCATTTCCATTGGCAGCATTCACTGTCTTTATGGGAGCCAGGAGGTGGGAGAGGACAGAAGTTGACATTTTTCTCGATAAAACACTTTTAACAAGTCATCAGAGTTACCACATATCCTATCTGAGGAAGAGGGCAATAAATTTGCTTTGGGAGTAGATGCTGGTGACTGGATGGACTCACTAACTAGCAAGTAACATTCTGACTTATGCAGTATGATTCAAATTCTCAATCACAACATATTAGAGATTCTAGCAAGACTGTGACTGTGCTAATTTCACAGATATCACAGGTTCGGATAGTTAGTCACCCTGAGGACCTTTTAATTTGCTCTTTTTAAAGTACCGTATCATCTAAGATTTTTGTATATCATATGACATGTCCATAGAAAAGGTAAAGTTGATTGATGATGCTCTGTTTCCTCAGACTTAGAGTGTACTAAAGAAATATATCTGCTCACTAATGTGCAAATAATTGATTAAAGTCTGGCTTGTGAGAAAATTCTTGAATCACCTCTTCATGTTCTAAGAATTCAATATTTCTCAGTGCAAATATCAAATGCCTATTCAGATCACCAAATGGAGACTTGGCTGTTTTGATGTATCTGTTTACAGAAGAGAAAGCCCACACTTAGAAGAAAATGTGCCTTATTCTGTCTCATGTTCCAAATGCTTTTTTGCTTAAAGATTACTCCAAAGGGATGCCAACAGAGAACATGCAGCTTTATAGTGAAAGGGGGATCCAATCCAGCTCAATATTACATATTTATATTGCACAGAATTATAAGGCTCACAGCAGTAAGGAGGAACCAATACAGAGAGAAAGTGCTTAAGCTTTCTCGGAAGAATAAAATGCCAAGATGGTGATGGTAGCAGATAGCATAGCTAATATCTTTTTAAAAATTTATATACGTACCTTTCTTTCTCCTTTTAGTCTGTATTCTCAAGATAGAGAGCAAATCTCTGGCCTAACAATGTTTTCTACCAGCAGAGAAATTACAGTAACCAACCACACCTGAAGCCTCATAATTTTCCTAGCCGGCCATCTTTAGGCTTATTCCTTTTATTGCATTAAAAATGGAGGCTAATTAAGGCAACTGTGGCTAGAGCAGGCCAAATTGGATTTTCCTTATAGCTTTTCCTTCACCTCTGAGAATGATGTCATTAAACGGTCAGGCCATGAAATGCTAAGGACAGCCTGTTTCCACTGTACTATGGGTCATGCTGGAATGCCAGGGAAATATACCCCAGAATGTCATAAAGCTTTAAAGACGTACAATAAAACCTGCATGGAGGCCAAACAGAATATGGGCCTTTACTTCTCTTTATAAACAGACTCCAGGAAGCCAAAGGGAGCGTCAGTGGGGAGCAATGCAGGAAATGATGAAATGAACAGCATCACACAGCCATTCTGCAGACTTTTGGGTCTGGGGCCTCTTGAATGGCTGGTCACCACACAGAGGTTTTACATAGAACTGGGAATTGGGACCACCAAATTGCCCACCTTCTTGGCAGATATATTTAACCACAGGCAGCTCTTGAGTTATAGGACTATATTATATGGCCATTTGATACCTGCTTATAATTGAGCAAACTCCAGTAGGTTTTCATAACAAAGATATATTAGTCAAATCAGTTTACCTCATTTGTTTCCACAAGCCCTGTGATTTGAAGAGTTGAGAGTTAGGTTATAGTCCACCAATCATGTTTGTTTCATCTAAATGGTTTTCTTAAAATGAAGTTCAGTTCAGTTCAGTTCAGTCGCTCAGTCGTGTCTGACTCTTTGAGACCCCATGAACCACAGCACACCAGGCCTCCCTGTCCATCACCAACTCCCGGAGTTCACCCAAACCCATGTCCATCGAGTCAGTGATACCATCCAACCATCTCATCCTCTGTCGTCCCCTTCTCCTGCCGCCAATCTTTCCCAGCATCAGGGTCTTTTCAAATGAGTCAGCTCTTCGCATCAGGTGGCCAAAGTATTGGAGTTTCAGCTTCAACATCAGTCCTTCCAGTGAACACCCAGGACTGATCTTATTTAGGATGGACTGGTTGGATCTCCTTGCAGTCCAAGGGACACTCAAGAGTCTTCTCCAAAACCATAGTTCAAAAGCATCAACTCTTTGGTGCTCAGCTTTCTTTATAGTCCAACTCTCACACCCATACATGACCAGTGGAAAAATCATAGCCTTGACTAGACGAACCTCTAAGTAGTATTTGAGTCCTTAATCTTACCCAGACATAATCATTTGGGTTGATGCTGATTAAAAAATATGACTATTACTAACTATCCAGCACATAACTAGTAACTAGTACCTAATATGTGTAGGACATGGTTCTAGGTACTAGGAAATAGACATTTATCAGAAAAGCTATACTATCTGCTCTCAAGAAGATAAGCTAAACACATATTAAAATGGTTAACAAAAGAGAGCCTACACAAAGGGTGAAGAAAACAAGGCAGTTTAAGTAGTGATTGGAAGAATGTGATGGGAAACACAGATCGAGAGAGACAAGTATGGTTTGGGAAGATCGGGGAAGATATAAAAATGCAAGGGCAGTGACTTTTAAGGAGGGATAAGCCTCCAGGGGTTTCCCTTGTGGCTCAGATGCTAAAGAATCTGCCTACAATGTGGGAGACCTGCATTTGATCCCTGAATTGGGAAGATCCCCTGGAAGAGAACATGGCAACCCACTGCAGTATATTCTTGCCTAGAAAATTCTCACGGGCCGAGGAGCCTGGTGGGCAACAGTCCATGGGGTCACAGAGAGTCAGACATGACTGAGCAACTAAGCACAAGCAGAGAAAAGGAATACAGTGGGAACTGTCATAAAACCAATTTGACTGGAGCAAAAAAGTTGGCTCTGTTCCACTGATGGACTATCTCAAATGCTGAACTAAGAAGTTTAAGCTCATTGTTATACACGATATGAGATACAGAGATCTTTGAGACCTCTGAGAAAAACAAGCATCCTCTTTATTCCACAGATGCTACAGGTAGATAAGTCCCTTAACAAGGGACTTACATCATTTGCAACTATTTTATCATGAGCAACGAGTTTCCCTGGTGGCTCAGATGGTAAAGACTCAGCCTGCAATGCAGGAGACTAGGTTCGATCCCTGGGTCAGGAAGATCCCCTGGAGAAGGAAATGGCAACCCACTCCAGTATTCTTGCCTGGAGAATTCCAGGGACAGACTAACACTTTCACTTATCATGAGCAACAGAGAAGCCAACTTGACCTAGTTAAAATAATAAAATAGTTTCTTGGCTTATATCACGGTTTATACTGTTGTAGCCACGCATTCCGGGAAACAAACTCACTCAGAAGGACAATGCAGATAGTGGAGTGCAGTTTATTAACACTGGCGGGCCCAAGGCAGAGTCTCCTCTTAGCCAAGGACCCTGATCAGCATTTGTGAAAACCTTTTATACCCCATGTGTACATGTCTGAACACACCACTCCAAATTCCTTGAGACTTACATAAACCAAGGAAAATACAATCCCAATAACCCCATCATTCACTTGCTATGCGCTCATGTGCTCAAAGAGTCAAACAATTAGCCAATAATCAATAAACCCGAGATTATACTCCAATTGATACAGAAGAATTTATGGCCTGTCTAGAGGAAGGGGTGATTAGGGTATGTTTTCTCTTGGGTGATGAGTAACCTAGATACGATCTTCAAGGTTCCCCTGTCTGGAGGGGGTCTTAGAGCATGATCAGCATGATCAGCATGAACAGGCCTAAGATGGAGTCCAGGCCTTATGAATTCCTTCTTCATTCCCCCCTCTTGATGCTCTTAACTCATATTATGAGCATCATTCATAGGGATATATTGCACCCTGGCTCTCCGACCGCCAGTTTGGGAGAATGACATCACCCTTCAGGTGACAAAGTTCATAATACATTGTAAAATTCAGGGTCCACAAAGCAGAACTATCAAGGCAACTGTAACAGTGGTAAATATAGCTTTTCACCAATCTCCCTTCACCCAAGATAGGACCGAAGTCCAGAAAGGAATGTTTTCATTTGACGTTGCTTTTACCTGGTTTTCATGTCATCTACAGCAGTGGATACATTGCCAGATAAGTCAGGAATGTATACACAACATCCAACCTTAATTATAGCACAGGTCCCTCCTTGAGCAGCTGTGAGTATGTCAAAGCCATTCTATTATGAATTACTGCTTTTCTCATTTGGATTTGCTCTTCATTTAAGGCTTGGATGGCTTTTGCTCTATCCAGGAGGGCCTGTTTTGTGAAATTAGTCAAGGCCTCTACTTTAATCATGATATCTGTTGTCCCTATAGAGGATACGAATAAGGCAGCAATATACTCATATCATTGAAACACAGATCTTGTCCACCTAGCATGTAAATAAGGTAGATTTACCGGGGCTACTGGGGTAGATTTACAACAAGTAGGTTAGGCTTTTGTTACACTGGCATTTATATCAAATGTAACCCCATGACCCGAGTCTATTAACTGCAGGTCTTACACCAAGAGAGCACGGAGAGGTTATGATTGACAAGAGAGAGCAAAGTCTCTTTTTGTCATCCCAGAAAAGAGCAGAGTGGCTTAAAATCTCCTTGACAGAGCGGTGACACCCACCAAGGAAATCCATCCATCACTGACAGAGGCATAGCCCTACCTGCCCAGCAGTTGGAAGTGTTGTGGAAGTCTGCGTAGGAAGGTGCCCATGAGATGAAAACATTGTCCTGAGTTGAAAGGGAAGTTAAATTCAAAATTACGTTGATGAGGCCAAGCAGCAGGAGTTGATTGTGCGGCTTCATCCTGAAGGGGCTCGTCCAGGATCTTCTTTTCCTCCTTCTTCAGGATGGTCTTTGTCTCTCGAGGGTCAGCGGGGTCCCTCTGTGCAGTCCACTCAGTGTTTTTTGGATCTGCGTGGCATGTTCTCTTCACCCTCGTATGATGGATCCAAGGGACAATACCTGCAACTTTAACTGCAGTAAGGGTAGTTAGAATAACAAAAGGGCCCTTTCACCAAAGGGCTAGTAAATCATGTTTCCAATCTTTGACTCATACTTGGTCACCAAGCGTAAACTCATGAATCTGTTCCCCAAGGGGGAACGGCACCCTTTCTTATACAAACTTCGTTACCTGATTTATTACCTTACCCAGTTCCATCTGCTGTGAAATCCTCTCCCCGCTTACCTGAGGCAAATTTGTTGACACCTGCTTTATTATGGGAGGGGGCCTCCCATTCACAATTTCGTATGAAGAATAGCCTTGGGACTGTGGGGTCATCCTGAATCTGAGCAGAGCCATCGGAAGCAAGTCCACCCAGGAGCAGTCAGTCTCTATGTTCCAGTTGGAGAGTTTCTTTAATGTCCGGTTGGTTCATTCCACCATCTTAGAACTCTGGGCCTATATGCGGTGTGCAGTTTCCATTTGATGTTTAAAGTTTGCTTACTTGTTGTATTAAATCAGCTACAAAAGCCAGGTCATTGTCTGAACCAATGCTGGTAGGAAGTCCAACTCTGGGAACTATTTCCCTAAGCAGGCACTGGGCTACTTCTGATGCTCTTTCAGTCCAGGTAGGAAAAGCTTCTACCCATCCCGAGAACGTACATACCATGATCAGCAGGTAACAGTAGCGTCGGTGAGGTTTCATTTCAGTGAAGTCCACTCCCAGGTGTTCAAAGGGCAGCGTGCCTTTCAGCTGAATACCTGGAGGTTTTTGTCTGAATACCCGAGAGGCAGCATTAACCTGTGGGCAGGCAGCATGGCCTAGGTGGTCATTTGGTGTGTTTGGCTTACCAGATTGTGTGCCAACTCCTCCGGTACCAATAATTTGCCACTTGGCAATTCCCACCATCCCTTTTCAGTCTTGATGGCCCTTCCACTTTGGCTAACCTGACAGCCATTGTCCTTGTTTTATCAGGCTAGTGCCATCAGTATATAGGACCCAACTAGGGTCTGGACCCCTGTGTCCTTCTTTAAAACAAACCCCAGCTACCTTACCTCCTCCTTGCAGATCTGTGCCTTCTTCTTCGACCCCCAGTAACCTGCTTTCATCAGCAGCTGGAGCAGTGCTTCTGTCCCTTCCCAGCATTTTTCCTTGGTCTCGGCGGCCAGCAGCAGGTCATCCCCATATTGTAGGAGCCAACATCCATACTCTTCCGGATGGAACGAGTTCAGGTCAGAAGCCAAGGCTTCCCCAAAGATGGCTGGGGGGTTCTTAAATCTCATGGGGGAGTCCAGATGAGCTGTTGCTTGGTGCCCCCGACCGGATCTTCCCATTCAAGGGCAAAGGTGGGCTGTGACGCTGGGGCGAGGCATACTCAGAAGGCATCCTTGAGATCTAGGTGAGTATGAACTTTGGTCCTTGGCGGGAGGAGGCTAAGTAAGGTATAGGGGTTTGGAACAGTGGGGTGTAAAGTCACAGTAGCCTGGTTGACCAGCCTGCCTGTACAGGCCTATAGCCCTGTCTTCCTTCCTTTTTGACTGGCAGGATCAGCGTATTCCAAGCCGACTGGCAATCTACTAGAATGCCCACTTGTTTCAGTCTATTGATATGGGGCAGTATGCCGGCCCAGGCCTCTATCGGTAGTGGGTACTGGCGCTTTCTAACCGGGATGGTGCCTAGTATAAGTTCTATTATCACTGGGGCTTGATGTCTAGCCAGCCTGGGGGGGAGGGGGGTTTGTCTTTCACCCAGACCTCAGGGAATAACTGAGTTAGCTCTCCCTCATGCTCTTCTGGCCCACCTGGTTCTTCCTGCAGAGGCTCATGCAACCTCCACTCATCTTGGGGTGGTACTGAAAGAGAGAGCAAATAAGTTATAGTGTCCATCCAGAAGGTGGGCCTCTCCTCAGGGGAGAAAGTCACTTGTGCTCCTAGTTTGGAAAGCAAGTCTATTCCCAACAGGGGTACTGGGCACTCAGAAATGTAGAGGAATTCATAAATCACTTGGTGCCCCCCCATCTGACATTTTCTGGGCTGGCAAAACGATTTAATCATGTCTTCTCCCCATATCCCAGTTACAGCGGTAGTCTTTCCGGACAGTGGTGTCACAGGTTTTGTTACTACCAACAGTTCTGCTCCTGTATCCACCATGAAGTCAGTGTTTTGGTCCCCCACTTTTAAGGTTACCATGAGCTCTTGGGGACTTGATATCTCTGAGCCCCGGAAGCCCTATTTATTTTCCAAGTCAGCAAGCCCCACAACTGTGGGAGCTTCCTCTTCCTTCCTTGCCTTAGGGCATTCATTCTTCCAGGGGCCAAAAGCTTGGCACCAGCCACACTGGTTTGGCTGTAATGGGGCCCGAGGCCTCCGTTGGGACCGGTTAAAGGACTGTCCTGTCCCTGGGGCAGAGGAGGTTTTCCAGAAGGCCCGAGATAGACTTTCCCAGAGCAGCAGCTAGTATTGCAAATCTCGTGTCTATTCTCTTGCATTCCCTCCGGCTCTCTGGCAGAGCGCAGTCTCTGCTTAATTCCAATGTCTCCCTCGCCTTCTTGTCAGTACTCACCCGGAGAGGCGGGTATAGCTTGAGCGGTTCGGCTGGAGCCGGATCCTGGAAGTGGTGGCCAAAGGCTTCTGTCACCGGGATCGGAGCCTGCCGAGGTGGCGGCTCTACGACCTCAGGAAGAGCTGGCGGAGGAGCAGCAGCTGCTGCAGGACTTCACCTGGCCCTGGATCGGGCATCAAGGCAGCCTCCAGTCCTGGTGGAGCACTGAGGCAGGAGCGTCACTATCCAGTATGGGGGAGGGGTCAGGTCAACCCATCCAAATCCTATAGAATTTCCTTTTCTATCATCAGTCAATTTTTGTGCCATTAATGTTTTTCCCTTTCCCTTCTGGATACAGAACCTTGTCCAAGTAGGAGGGTCTTGAGCTCACCCGAGCCATGAGTCAATATATGGATATTGATCCAGGTGTCCCGGCTCTCCTACTGTATAGACTGCTTCCACTATTTTTAAGTTCATGGTGTTCTCTGGTGGCCATCCTAATCCCACAGAGGGCCATTTGACCTCACAGAGTATGTGGAGGCGGTTAGGCTTCATCTTCACCCCATAGTCTCCTCCTAATCCCTTCTTAAAATTTTTAATCATGCACTCCAATACAGCTGCCTTAGATTCACTTCCCCCCATCTTGCTTACCTTCTCGGACCTTCTTCTACTTTTCCTTTTCATTCTGTCTATGAGGTTCTCAGTACCCTATGTACTTCTGATATTTCCACTCAATGACACTTAAATTGCCATTCTGCATCCTTCTTAACTGGGGTGAGAAGAGCCTTACCTGCCAGATCCCAGAGGGAGAAGGCGGATCGGCGTGCCTTCACCTGCCAGTCAGCACAGCACGTGGTCCAAGACTGTTTCTCCCTTAAAGTCCATTCTCCCTTGGTGGGCTTGATCAGGTGCGGATGAAAACACAGATGGGTTAAATATACCGTGTCCCAGGCCATCTCTGGGGAAGCCAATTCATACTCACTTATGTATCCCCTTCCTTCTAGCCTAACAATTCCGAGGTGGTCAAGAATTTTACAGCAAATGGGACACCTCCTGGGGGAGTGCAGAATACGAGCCTACAAGGACCAGTTTCCTATCCTAAAAATCCCCTGGTGATCGCTGGCAATAATTTTCCCTGAGACGGTGTGGACACACCTCCTAAATGACCTTCACAAATTTCCTTCACACTCGTCGACCTGTGTACCAAGCAATCGCTGCTGCCTGCCTATTCCAGGCCCCTGTGGGTCCGTGCCCCTTCTAGTCCCTCCCAGGGGGGTGATCAGGCCCCCTCTTCCACCCTGCCTGGTGGGTTCCTCCTCACCTGAGCGCTCAGTTCCCTTGCTGCCTTTCACTATCTGCCAAAGCGAAGAAACCGGGCATTGAAAGGCTGAATTCTTCCAGAGGGGCGAGGCGCCTTCCCCCCTCTAGGAGATTCAAACCACAAAGCCTTGGGGTGGCCTCAAATGAGACCTGTCTCCTCAAAGTGAGGAGTTTCCCAGCCCATGCACCAAATGTTGTAGCCATGCATTCTGGGAAACAAACTCACTCAGAAGGACAATGCAGATAGTGGAGCGCAGGTTATTACAATGGCAGTCCCAAGGCAGAGTCTCCTCTCAGCCAAGGACCCCGACCAGCAGTTATGAAAACCTTTTATACCCCATGTGTACATGTCTGAACCCACCACTCCAAATTCCTTGAGACTTACATAAACTAAGGAAAATACAATCCCAATAACCCCATCATTCACGTGTTATGCGCTCATGTGCTCAAAGAGTCAAACAATTAGCCAATAATCAATAAACCCAAGGTTACACTCCAATTGATACAGAAGAATTTATGGCCTGTCTAGAGGAAGGGGTGATTAGGGTATGTTTTCTCTTAGACGATGAGTAACCTAGATACGATCTTCAAGGTTCCCCTGTCTGGAGGGGGGTCTTATCCTTCTGTTGTTGTTTTCACAGGCACTAAACACAGAGTTCAGAGTCCATTGGAAAGGTGGCTGAGCATGATCAGCATGAACAGGCCTAAGATGGAGTCCAGGCCCTGTGAATTCCTTCTTCAGTACCATGTCCACAAGGTGACACTGGCCTCAGGCAAGGCTTGCTTGGTCTAGCAGTTCCAATACGGACACCAGGGGCTGATTCTCTTCCATGTCAGTTTCATCCTCAGACACCATATTGACGGTCTTTCCCATCCCCTCCTTAAAGGCAGCTCTAGGCTCTCCACTTATGGCAGCAGAAATTCTGTGGCCCCTCCAGACCTCAGATCTCCGCCCATACCTTCCAGAGGAAGAATGAACATCTTTTCTGGTAGCATCTGTGGAAGAAAGAGGGCACTTGCTTTTCTCAGAGGTCTCAAATGTCTCTTCGTGTCTCGATAGACCTGATTATTAGCTTATCTGGGAACCAGTGGAGAAGTTGAGTAAGTAAATGGGAAATGTTGACTGGTTTAAGCCAAGCAGAGTTTAGGCCTAGAGTGCAAAATGGGGGTCAATGCCTCCCAAGACACAGCGCTGAGAAGGAAAAGAGATTTCCTGAAGGAATCACCAAGTAATGCTAAGAAGGGAGAATGGCCACTGGGTGGCCAAACAGTGACAAATGTCCACCAGAAGGAAAAACGCGATAAAAGAAAGGTTATATGATAGTCAAGACCAGTGAAATTGAAGAGGCATGAGCTAACTATCCAGGTATCTGCCTCACCTCCACCTGGCCCTATGTGCGCATACCTTGCTCCTTTTACTTCACTAAGTCTTAGAAAGGTGCCAGTCTTGCTCCACAGAGACCCAAGGGTGATTTCTCAAATGCAAATAATTCTTAAATTTTTATTTGGAAATAAAGGGATTCTGTTTTTAGAGATGCCAGCATTTTTCAGAAATCTCATCTGTAAGCACAATGACCAGCCAAGAGAAGGGCAGTAGGCATTCAGAATTCATGAGGAAAGTGTGGTCAGCCTTGAAAACTGCCTTTGTGTGTGTGTGTGTGTGTGTGTGCGTGTGTGTGTGTTGCTTTTTTAAAACTGTTGGGCTCAACCCTTTGGCCTTCACAAAAGCACATTCTGACATTGACTTCAATGGGGAGGAGGAAGCCACATTTTCAATAGAAGGGCCCTTTTTTGTCTGGCTCCAGTCACTGAGGGCCAGAACCCATTGTGAACTACAACAAAACTATCTGTGCACAAATGAGAAGCACACCCACCAGGCCTCACCAGCTGTTTTGCTTTCTTCAATGAAGTCACAACTGTCATTGCCACCACAGTTCAATGCCGCAGCGACAATAGTGAGGGCTTGGTGGTGTCTGTACTGCTCAAAGTTTCTGGAGCCTGAAGAAAGACACAGGCGTCCCCCACCTAGCTTCCTTCATCGAAGGCGCGTATTCTCCCCCGACTCCCACCCTTACTTCTCTGTCCCTGGGCCAGAGCCTTTACAAATGAATATAGCCTGGGATGGTGTGAAACCAGGCAAAGATGGGAGGAAACCCTTGAATAAGAACGGCTGGGTGGAAGAAGGACAGAGAATTCAAAAGGAGACATTTGACAGTGATTGGAAATGTGACCCTTGTAAAGTGCATCTGAGCTTGACATGATTCTCTAACCCTAAGAAGGATTCCTTTATGCTTGGAAGGCTTTTAATTCACACAAGTGGGTTGGGCCATAAGAACCCTTGATTGGGGAAGAAAATGCAAGTTCAAGTCAGAAATGAAAACAAAGAGCAAAGCAGAAGCCTTCCACTCCCAGTTTGTGTTTATTTGTGGTCCACGAAGAGCTGGATTGACAGGGATTAACTCTTATCCTCTCTGGCGGCAAACTGCTTGAAATGAGTAATGTTGATTTGCTGCTAACACTGAAGGTCTGGGTTTGAAAAAAAAATCACCTGCCTCACGCAAATGGCACACCCTTTGTAAATACAGCAGCCAACAAATAAAGATAACACTACAGGTCTGAAAAAATTTTAAACAAGTGGAGAGTGAAGAGAAACGGCAACCCACTCCATTACTCTTGCCTGGAAAATCCCGTGGACAGAGGAGCCTGGTAGGCTGCAGTCCCTGGCGTCGCTGGGAGTCGGACACAATGGACTGGCTTCGCTTTCACTTTTCACTTTCATGCATTGTAGAAGGAAATGGCAACCCACTCCAGTGTTCTTGCCTGCAGAATCCCAAGGACGGGGAAGCCTGGTGGGCTGCTGTCTATTGGGTCTCACAGAGTTGGACATGACTGAAGCGACTTAGCAGTAGCAACAGTGTCAAAGGTAGAGAGAGGCAGAGAACCGGAGGAAGCCAAGGGGACAGGGATGGGTGTGAGAGGTGATGGGATATTTTTCTCCATATGTAACTAGTACTTAGGGCAGAACAGAGCACTGACCATCTGTGCAGCTGAAATTTGCGTATCATTTATATTCAATCCTCCTTATACTGTACACACAGTTCCTTGGTAGTATTCACATTCCACACCCCAAGACTGAACCAACCTTGAATTGAATAATACTGTAAATAATAATAATAATAATCTGCATGTAAGTGAATCTATGCAATTCAAACCTGTGTTTTCCAAGTTTCAACAGTTTTACGGTTCTTCACATTCAAAGCCGGTGAGTGCTATGTCTGTTACTGATGGCATAAAGGAAGTGATCTTGGACTTCTTTTCTTTTCTTCTCACTCTTCCTCTCATTCCCTCTTCTAAAATGTTTCTTTGGCAAGTAGTTTTGTTAGGGGAAGCACACTGAAACTGCCCACCCTGGTCAGACACCATAGTAACCATTTACACGAGTTGTTTTACAACAGGAAGTTCCGGTAAGGAACACAGAACTAATAAGCCTCCACCAACAGGAAGAGTTCAGGAAAGGTCAAAAGGAGATAGCACTTGTCCAACTACCTCCCAGAATCCTTCTCTCTGGCATCCATCTTGGCTGAACAAGGCATCCACCACCAGGAAGGACTCTGAGTCAGAATGATTGGCTAAAGACAACCCAGAAACTAACCCCATCACCATAAAACCCGAGACTGCAAGCCATGTGACAGGGTTGTTCTCCTGGGTTCCCTTAACCTGCTGTTCTCCACCCGGGTGCACTTTCCCAATAAAATATCTTGCTTTGTCAGCACATGTGTCTCCTCAGACAATTCATTTCCAAGTGTTAGACAAGAGCCCAGTTTCGGGCCCTGGAAGGGGTCCCCCTTCCTGCAACAGTTTCTAAGGCCCCTGAAACACTAAATGTAAACAACTCTAACTCAATTGTTTGAAAGCTCATCAGACAAACAATACTGAGAATCCTGCATACTTTTGCCAAAAGAGGACAGTATGAACATACCTTTGCACCACAATAGTACCATCTTATATTGATTTTTTTTTTAATCAAGGTGCTCTGTGCATGTGATAGTAAGTCAAGCAGGCAGCTCCCAATGAAATCAGTTGTCTTCAGCTGTCTTCATCTCTCCTGACTTGCTCTATCATTTAAAACAATAAAATTTCTCTGTGGTTTCTATCTCATTGCTATCTTTTATGCCTGTTTCTCAATTTATTGACTTAACTCTGGTCTATTTACTAAATCTGGCAGGAAAGATGATGTCTTAGCTGGCTTTTGTTTATCCCATCTCTTCCACTTCTTCTAGTGCTCGAGAGTTAGATGATAATTATTAGCTCTTCTATGAGTAATCTTTGTTGTTATAAATAATATACTCAAATATTATTATAAAATGAATCATATACTTGAATCTCTAGTTTCTCTTCCAGCAACTCCCTCCATTATAAGATGAGGATGTTGCTTATTTGGGGCTTGTCTCTTCCTTTCTCCCCTTCTTCCTGCTCCCCACCTTCTGTTGATAAAACCCTTACCACTACATCATTGAGGTAATGTCTAATTCTTCAGTTCAGTTGCTGTCTTGTCCAGCTCTTTACAACCCCATTGACTGCAGCATGCCAGCCTTCCTTGTTCATCACCAACTCCCAGAGCCTGCTCAAACTGATGTCCATTGAGTCAGTGTGATGCCATCCAACCATCTCATCCTCTGTCATCCCCTTCTCCTCCTGCCTTCAATCCTTCCCAGCATCAGAGTCTTTTCCAATGAGTCAATTTTTTCACATCAGATGGCCAAGGTATTGAAGCTTCAGCTTCAGCATCAGTCCATTTGCTTTAGGATTGACTGGTTTGATCTCCTTGCAGTCCAAAGGACTGTCAAGAGTCTTCTCCAACACCACAGTTCAAAAGCATTAATTCTTAGGTGCTCAACTTTCATATGGTCCAACTCTCACATCCATACATGACTAAGGGAAAAATCATACCTTTGACTAGACAAACCTTTGTTGGCAAATTGATGTCCCTGCATTTTAATATGCTGCCTAGGTTGGTTAAGAAAAGCTGTCTAGCTTTTCTTCCAAGGAGCATCTTTTAACTTCATGGACACAGACATCATTTGCAGTGATTTTGGAGGCCCCGTCCCCACCTCAAAAAAAGTCTGTCACTGTTTTCATTATTTCTCCATCTATTTGCCATGAAGTGATGGGACCAGATTCCATAATCCTAATTTTTCGACTTTGAGTTTTAAGCCAGCTTTTTTTCACTCTCCTCTTTCACTTTCATTAAGAGGCTCTTTAGTTTCTCTTCTCTTTATGCTGTAAGGATGGTGTCATCTGCATATCTGAGGTTATTGATATTTCTCCCAGCAATCTTGATTCCAGCTTGTCCTTCATCCATTCTGGCATTTCGCAATATGTACTTTGCATATAAGTTAAGTAAACAGGGTAGCAATATACAGCTTTGACGTACTCCTTTCCCAGTTTTGAACCAGTTCTAACTATTGCTTCTTGACCTGCATACACATTTCTCAGGAGGCAGGTCAGGTGGTCTGGTATTCTCATCTCTGAAATGGCAACCCACTCCAGTATTCTTGCCTAGAGAATCCCATGGACGGAGAGGCTTAGTGGGCTCCAGTCCACGGGTTGCAAACAGACACGACTGAGTGACTTCACTTTCACTTTCACTTCAGAATTTTCCACAGTTTGTTGTGATCCACACAGTCAAAGGCTTTGGCATAGTCAATAATGCAGAAGTAGATGTTTTTCTGGAACTCTCTTGCCTTTTCTATGATCCAGCAGATGCTGGCAATTTGATCTCTGTTTTCTCTGCCTTTTCTAAATCCAACTTCCGAGAACCTGGAAGTTCTCGGTTCACGTACTATTGAAGCCTTTCTTGGAGGATTTCGAACACAACTTTGCTAGTGTGAGATGAGTGCAATTGTGCAAGAGTTTGAGCATTCTTTGGCATTGCCTTTCTTTGGGATTGGAATGAAAACTGACCTTTTCCAGTCCTGTGGCCACTGCTGAGTTTTCCAAATTTTCTGGCATATTGAATGCAGCACTTTAGCAGCAGCATCTTTTAGGATTTGAAATAGCTCAACTGGAATTCCATCACCATCCACTAGCTTTGTTCATAGTGATGCTTTCTAAGGCCCACTTGACTTGGCATTCCAGGATGTCTGGCTCTAGGTGAGTGATCACACAATCATGGTTATCTGGGTCATTGAGATCTTTTTTGTATAGTTCTTCTGTGTATTCTTGCCACCTCTTCTTAATGTCTTCTGCTTCTGTTAGGTCCATGCTGTTTCTGTCCTTTATTGTGTCCATCTTTGCATGAAATGTTCCCTTGGTATCTCTAATTTTCTTGAAGAGATCTCTAGTCTCTCCCATTCTATTGTTCTCCTTTATTTCTTTGCATTGATCACTGAGGAAGGCTTTCTTATCTCTCCTTGCTATTTTTTGGGAATCTGAATTCAGATGGGTATATCTTTCCTTTTCTCCTTTGCCTTTAGCCTCTTTTCTTTTCACAGCTATTTGTAAGGCCTCCTGAGACAATTATTTTGCCTTTTTTGCATTTCTTTTTCTTGGAGATGTCTAATCCTTAACCAAGTCTTTTGTGCTTTGTCTAATAAAACTAACTTTAAAAGAGGAAATTCAATATATACTGTTACTCGTGGTCACTGTCAAGGGGAGGCATTCCTCTCCTAATTCAACTGTATTATCAAGTAACAGCTCACAGAAAGCACCTATTTGAGAGACTTAACCATTGCAGAGGGGTTTTCGTGGTGGTGCTGTTTAGTTACTAAGTCATGTCCAACTCTTTGAGACCCCAAGGATTATAGCTTGTCCATGAGATTTCCCAGGCAAGAATACTGGAGTGGGCTGCCTTTTCCTTCTCCAGGGTGTCTCCCCGACCCAGGGACCAAAGCCACATCTCTTGCATTGGCAGGTGGGTTCTTTACCACTGAGCCACCTGGGAAGCCCACAGAGAGTTTTAGATAGCATCCTAGTCACTTCCCTTGCCTTAGAGGTTTAAGATATAACCTCTTTGAATTTTGCTGCTCCCATCATTGTATTGAACGTTTGCATAAATTAGCACCATCTCATCTGTGAAACAAGTTGTTTCTTAACAGCCTTTTTTGATGCAGAGTACAAAAGACTGAACTATAAATGTACAGAACTGTTTGGCAGTCAAACTTCCCATTTTGATTGTTAAGGTTTTAAAAGTGTATTAATCAATCTTTAACAGTGCCACTTAAGTGGTTTTCTAAATACATACAACTCAAACACACCTCTTTCCAGTAATGGAGATCTAAATGTGTCTAACATAAAAGAACAAATTTGCTTTTTGAAATAGAACCTTAAAATTTTTCCATTGCAACCAGACCTTTTTTGTTAATGGATAGAAAGTAATCCTCATGTATTACTTAAAGCTTAAAGTAAGTGCACTAATATAACTGTACTAAATTTTTTCTAAGTAGCTACCAAGATGACCAACTTTTCTGCTTTGCTTGGAAATTTTCCAGTTTTATCACTGAGAGTCCTATAACTGAGGAAAGCCCTCAGCCCTGGATAAATCTCAGATAGTTGATGACTTTACATATGCTAACAATGATGACAGTAATATCATTTGTGATCATAGTAGGCCAGGTGCTAAACTGAGTGATTTAGATAGCTCTAAATTTTAATCTTCAAATAATCACATAAAATAAATATTATTATCACCATTTTAGATATGGAAAAACTAGAGCTTGACAAATTTAAATAACCTCTCCAAATTCACATAGTGCTTCCCAGGTGGCTCAGTAGTAAAAAAATTCACCTGCCAACACAGGAGCCACAGGAGATGTGGGTTCAATCTCTGGGTTGGGAAGATGCCCTGGAGGAGGAAATGGCAACCCGCTCCAGTATTCTTGCCAGGGAAAATCCCATGGACAGAGGAGCCTGGCAGGCTACAATCCACAGGGTTGCAAAGAGTCTGACCCGACTGAAGCGACTGAGCAACAACACAGGTTCACATGCTCAATAAGTGGCTGAGCTCCGATTCAAAACCAGGTCATCTGACTTCACACTTGCTCCTGTATTAACACAAATTCCACTGCAGTTTGGATTTAGGTTGTCAGATAAAATACAAGACGGGCTTCCCTGGTAGCTCAGATGGTAAAGAATCTGCTACAGGTTGCAGAGTCAGACACAACTGAGTAACTAGCACTTTCACTTTCATAAGCGATGGGGCACCCAATCAGATTAAAATTTCTGATAAGCAAAAGAGTAATTTTGTAGTGTATGACCCAATTGCATGGGACATACTGATACTAAAAAAATTTTTTGTTGTTTATCTGAAATTCAAATTTAACTTGACAGCTTATATTTTAGTTGCTAAATCAGACAGTCCTAACTTGGAGCAATCACCTTTTCCAATAAAAATAAATCTTATTGATGTTTTATGTGATCCAATATTTTCTGAGCTGGTGAGAAACTCAGGTTTCAAATTAAAGGAAGTCAAATAAAAGAGACCAAAAATGCATATATGTGTTGCTTTGTTTGAGAAACCTGCGTGATCTCAATAGGTTTTTTCTGTGATAGCTTCATAATTGTGATAGATTTGACAATGAGAGTAAAATGAAAGTAAGGGATATTTATTTATTCATTTATTCATTCACTGTATATTGAGTGCATATTATGTTGCAGGCACTATTCCAGAAATCGGATTATATTCAAACCAAACAAAATCCCACCCCTCATATTTTGTTTTCTAGGAGAAAATGGGCACTGGATAAATAAACTAGCAAGTAATTTGGTTTCTGGTAGTGGCAAAAGCTATAAAAGAGAATATAGCAGGGTAAGGAGACAAAATGAAGCAAGATGTTATTTGAGATACGTATAGTAAAAGAAAGGTATTTCACAAGGAATAAAATCCTGAATGAAGGGAGCAGAGCCATGTGTATATCTGGGAGGAAGGATGCTAGACAGAGGGAGCAGCAAGGGCACAGGCCCAGGGGTGAGACCCAGCTGGGCATGTCAGAGACAGTACGAGGCTGGGAAGTAAAGCCTACAGTGGGAGACAGGGAGGCTGCGGAGGAAGAGGCAGGCTAGTCACTTAGGGCTGACTGGCCATAGCCAGGGCCTTGGATTTTATTCTAAGCATTAAGGATTTCCAGCAGGATGATAAATGACCAAATTTAAGCTCCAGAAGCTCACTCTAGGTGCCATGGAAACAGAGATATTGTTGCAAAAGTAGAAGGTAGAGATGCTAGTGGCATGAATTAAGATAGAAGCAGTAGAGAAGAAGAGAGTCACATTTAGGGTATATTTAGATTATGTAACCTAGGCAAATGTGAGACTTAAAATCACCACAGGTGACTCAAGTGCATCTCCAAGATAAAGAAGCACCATCACTTTAGATTATGATTAGCCATTTGGAATATTAGTTCAGTGCCTCTCTGTGTGGGTGCACCCAGGGGACTTAAAAAATACTGATGTGTCTGTTCCACCCTCAGAGATCCTAGGAGTGCAAGCCTGGAGAGCAAGATTCTAAACAATCTCTTTAGATGATTCTTATGGGCTTCCTGGGTGGCTTAGATGATAAAGAATTCTCCTGCAATGCAGGGGACCCAGGTTCTATCCCTGGATTGGGAAGATCCCCTGGAAAAGGAAATGTCTACCCACTCCAGTGTTCTTGCCTGGAGAATTCCATGAACAGAGGAGGCTGATGGGCTACAGTCCATGCAGTCACAAAGAGCCAGACACAACTGAGCAACTAACACTTTCTTTTCACTTTCATGTGCAGCTGAGTTGAACATTTCTGATCTAGAGAATAGTGGGAACCCTGAGTTGTGAGACAAACAACGTTTCAGGACAGACAGGAAAGGAACAAGGATAGATACAATGAGGTAGAAAAAGTCACTGACAATGCTTTGCTTTTAAAGCAAGTTCTATTAAAAACCCCCAAAGATACCAAACATCAACCATAAACATGTATGATTCCAAACACCTCTGATATTAGAGCGGTTGGAATAAGTGTCCTACGTGACTACCTACTCTGGGGTTGGCATGGTCTTCCCCTCTTTATGCCTCCCTCTCCATTGCCCTTAGAGAAGGTAGGCCCCTCCACTACCCCAACAGATGAAAGGTTATAAATCTAAGCCTGTTGTGGAATCCCATTCCTTTCTACCCCTCATTCATGGGAGGCAGAAAGGACTGGAAGGGTAGACATATTGCCAAGTCTGGCCAGTGAAATGGATGTGAAAGTTGCTCAGTCATTGCCAACTCTTTGCAACCCCATGGACTATATAGTCCATGGAGTTCTCCAGGCCAGAATACTGGAGTGGGTAGCCTTTCCCTTCTCCAGGGGATCTTCCCAACCCAGGGATTGAACCCAGGTCTCCCGCATTGCAGGCAGATTCTTTACCAGCTGAGCCACCAAGTAAGTGGGTAGCTGCTTATTGCTCCTGGGACAGATTTTGCCTCCTTATAAAAAGATAGAGCTTCCCAGGTGGTGCAGTGGTAAAAAATCTGCCCACCAACGCAGAAGATGCAAGAGACACAGGTTCAATCCCTGGGTTGGGAATATGCCCTAGAGGAGGGCATGCAATCCCCTCCAGTATTCTTGTGTGGAGAATCCCAAGGTCAGAGGATCCTGGTGGGTTATAGTCCATAGGGTCACAAAGAGTTGGACACGACTGAAGTGACTTAGCATGCACACACTGCTGCCTATCTCCAAAGCCTGCCATGGCCATGGAAATGACCTAACTTGAGAATGTCACCTCTTTCACCAATTTTTGCTTAGGCTGACTTACTTTCCAGGGGGACATAGAACTCCTGGAGATGGATATTAGGAGGTGACCAGACAGCAATTCTCCAGGGAAGTCATATGGCAAACATTCTCCTATGCTCTCAGGAGCAGCCCTGAAATCCCTTTGCCATTGTTGGGAAAACTCAAACAAAAATCAAAGTAGTAATCAATGTCACTTAGTGAATTAGTGATGGAGACAGGAACAGAATCCAGACTTTCTAACTTGGGGATCCCCTGCTTTTAAGTCTAAATGGTGCTTTTTATTTTAATCCAGCTGTGCTGAGTTAATAAGACTTTGACGAGATCCAGCCCTGTGTTTTGTAGAGTTAACATATTTGATATTTACCTCGACTATTTGTTGTCTGTTTAATAAGTTTTGTTTGTCTTCCCAGACGCACATTATTTGGCAGTGTATAATCAAATACAATTGTTTACACCATTTACAGTTTGCTTTCAAGTCTTGCCAAGAAAGGCTTGGTGTAAGCTAGCTGTCTGCAGCAGCCACACTAAGTTAAGCCTTTGAAAGGGTCTAATCGAGTCTATATAAATAAACAAAATGATATGGAAAATAACTCAGTATAAATTTACTGCACTGCTGGCCAGCTGGTAAATATGCAGACCTTCTCCCCTATGGAACAGATAGCATTAAATTTTATTCAGGACACTACAGTCCTTGTAATGATTACAGAGAGCTCTTTAAGTTTTAATTTAGAGCCCAATCCAAACCCCCTCCTCCCCGCCTACACACAATCCTTTCAGTGGCAATAAATTTCAATCATGTGGTTAGCAAAGCTTCACTCTGGCTTTTATTTTCAGAGAAAATGGTCAGTAAAGCAAATTTCATATCTGCTCATTAGAAGGCTAATGGGCAGGTCACAATAACAGGGTGGGGGGAGGGGAGACCCACAGATGGTTCAATCATCTTTTAAACTAATAAAGGAGATCAGCAAGAATTCACCCATGATATGCCTGGGCACATGAAAGAAACTAGCACATAAAGGGAGGCAGCATCTTTCTGAAAACATTCAGGGCAATTAAACATTTGCCCTCATAAAATAATGTAAAGCTTACCTCTTCCTCGTGGGGATGGAAGGGGTTCTGTGGCATGGTCTTCATGTATAATGCAGTATAACACAGGCATTTTAGGAATGACTGAGAATTAATATTGTTAATCACTCGGGTAAAAAGTGAATTTTACGTTCATCTCTTCAAGAAATGTCCATGCGAGTCAGGCACTGTGCTAGGTGTCACAGGCCAGGGCAGGAGATTTGTAAAGATGTGTAAAGACCCAGTCTTTGTTCTTAAAGAATGAATAATTTAGGAGATTTTGTCTTCTTTATGCCTTTCTTCCTGCTGATTCTTCCAGTGAAAAGCCAGCCTCTGCCACTTTGGAATAAGCACACACATCCTTTAGAACCCTTTTCAACAGCTAGTTCTGCCTTGTACCTTTATTTATCGCTAATTCCTTCTGCTTTGTATCACACGTGCTTGTATATAAACTTGCATGTTCCACAATGCCTCAAGGCAAACGTGTTGATCTTTGTGTCCTGTGCTTAGGGTAATAGGTATTCAATGGGTATCTGTTGGATCAAGGAGTGATTGAACAATAGTATATTTCTTTGAATATTAAAAAGACAATCTACTTTAATACCTGATCGGAGTGTTTGAATTTACCTCCTCTGAAGTGGTACCTGAATGGCATTTAAACGTGTCCACATTGTTTAATTAATACCAGAAAGGAGTGTGTTGGCTAAAATCCTATGAGATCATTTCTGTTTCATCTAGCAAATATTATTTAAAATGTCTTTTTCAGAATTTTTGTTGATTTAGGAGTGTGTTTGAGATGAGGGTATTGTGGTTATGTTTATAAGGGAGAGTCCTTGTATGTCAGAAATACGTATTGAAATATTTAGAGATGGAATTAGATGATGTCTGGAATTTGCTTCACAATAACTGATGCTGCTGCTGCTGCTGCTGCTAAGTCGCTTAAGTCGCTTCAGTCGTGTCCAACTCTGTGCAACCCCATAGACGGCAGCCCACCAGGCTCCCCCGTCCCTGGGATTCTCCAGGCAAGAACACTGGAGTGGGTTGCCATTTCCTTCTCCAATGCATGAAAGTGAAAAGTGAAAGCAAAGTCGCTCAGTCGTGTCCAACTCTTCGCGACCCCATGGACTGCAGCCCACCAGGCTACTCCGTCCATGGGATTTTCCAGGCAAGAGGACTGGAGTGGGTTGCCATTGCCTTCTCCGTCACGATAACTAGAGAGGGATAAAGAATAGGAATTGAAACAAACGGAGATCAGCCATGAGTGATCATTGCTGGGGTGAGGGATGCGTGGAGATTCCTTTTCTTTACTTCTGTATATATTTAAAATTTCTCATAGTAACTTCTGATTTTTTTTTTTACATTCACAGAAGAGGAGAATCCAGCACAACGTCACGACTAGATGTTAAATGTAAAACCATGGACCAAAGTTTCTCCTGCTTCGAATGCCCATAACACTGCACATTTCAGATGAAGTAAAGAGTAAGAGAAATGTACATTTCCTTCATTTCTAACCACTTTCTTTCTTAGCCCTCAGAAACCGTTATCCTTCCAGGGGCCAACATTCACTTTTAAGGACTGTGACTCAACCATTTCCTGTGACAAGTGCATGTGCTGTGTAAGTTTTGCAGTTGCATAGGGCTTCCCAGGTGGCTCAGGAGGAAAGAATCTACCTGCCAATGCAGGAGACACAGGTTTGATCCCTGAGTTGGGAAGATCCCCTGGAGGAGGAAATGGCAACTCACTCCAGTACTGTTGCCTGGAAAATCCCATGGACAGAGGAGCCTGGTGGGCTGCAGTCCATGAGGTCGTAAGAGTCGGACACGAGTGAACAGCTTCACTTTCAGTTTTCACTTCCATGCATTGGAGAAGGAAATGGCAACCCACTCCAGTGTTCTCCCTGGAGAATCCCAAGGACGGGGTCACCTGGCGGGTGGCCATCTATGGGGTCACACAGAGTCAGACACGACTGAAGTGACTTAGCAGCAGCACCAGCACCCCCAGAAATACGATGGAATCAACACTGGGCTGCCACAATGCAGGGTGAGCAAATGAAAAATATCCCACCTCCCACCCCCAGTGTGGTCCATTCTAGCAATTTTTATGAATCATGTGTCTCTTGGATAGAGTTGTTAGATAAAATGTAAGAAGCCAAGTGAAATTTGAATTTCAGATAAACAAGTAATACTTGAGGATAAGCATGTCTCAAACACTGCATGGGACATTTATTGATGTTCAGTTGCTCAGCTGTGTCTGAGTCTTTGCAACCCCAGGCTTTCCTTGTCCTCCACCATCTTTGAGCTTGCTCAAACTCATGTCCATTGAGTCAGTGACGCCATCCAACCATCTCATCCTCTGTTATCCCCTTCTCCTGCCTTCAATATTTCCCAGCATCAGAGTCTTTTCTAACGAGTCGACTCTTTGCATCAGGTGACCTAAGTATTGGAGCTTCAGCTTCAGCATCAGTCCTTCCAATGAATATTCAGGATTGATTTCCTTTATAATTGACTGGTTTGATCTCCTTGCAGTCCAAGGGCCTCTCACTAGTTTTCTCCACACAACAATTCAAAAGCATCAGTTATCATTTTATTTGCTAAACCTGGCAGCCTTATTCCTGGGTCTATGTGGTGCTTATAATTCCAATAGTTAGATTAGTTAATAATTAATTAAAGGCCTATTTTCCATGTTTAGTTGGTTTAAGTATCCTGAAAAGCCTTATTCAGCTCTGCCCTTCACTAGAACATTAAACTAAAAAAGGTCTAAGTTTATTCAAAAACATCAAACTCTGTAAAGAATACTTGTATTTTCAAATCTAATTTTCACTTTAAGCAAAGCAACACATATTTTATTTTATTTTATTTTAAAATAAAACAATACTAAAAGGCTGATGATGAAAAATGGCTGGCTTCTGCCACACCCTCTCCTGAACCATAGATCTATTCACTCTTTAAAACCAACAGTAGTTAGAGGCCACCAGCCCTGTAGCTAAGCTTCATATCATTAAAATAGCCTTATACGGTTATTTTTTGAGTTATCAATTTTTGGCATTATGTATTGAGCTTCTGTTGATACATACTTATTTTTTATCCACTATTCTCATTCTCTCTTTCTAGTTTTATTAGTACTTTTAGAGAAATCAATAATCAAATGCTTCCATCACTATGACCCATTGCCAAGGACTGAATGGCATCTCCCTCCTACCTGACAAATTGATATGTTAAAATCTTAATCCTCAGAGATATTATCACTGAGGGAAATGGGACTTTGGGGGAAGTAATTAGTTTTAGCTGAAGCCATGAGGGTGAGGTTCCCATCATGAGATTAATGCCCTTATAAGAGGAGAAAGAGAAACCACAGTTCTTCTTTCTATCTTCCCTGGTTCTTGGATTTGTCAGCCTTCAGAACTGTTGCTTAAAACCACCCAGTAACACCTGAGTGGATTAATATTAATACAATTATGGGTATACTCACTGCAGAGCCAAGTAATATATTATGATTGGAATTTCTTCTTTTAACTTTTTTTTTTTTTAAGAATCAAGAATTTTAGGACTTCCCTTGGTGGTGTAGTGGCCAAGACTCTGAGCTCCCGATGCAAGCCATCTAGGTTCAAACTCTGGTTGGGGAACTAGATACCACATGCTGCAGCTACCTCTTCACATGCTGCAACTAAAAATCCCACGTGCAGCTACTAAGACCTGGAGGAGCCAGATAAATAAATAACTATTTTAAAAAGAATTTCCTCTTTTTTTCACTTGCATATTCAAAGTGCAATTCAAAGCATGGCCCCACAGATCAACAGAATCAAGATCACTCAGGAATTTATTTAAAATGCTAGAACAATTGAATATCCACATGAGAAAAAAAAAAGAATTTCAATTCAGATCTCATACTCTTTACAAAAATTAACTTCCCAGGTATCATAGACCTAAATGTAAAACCTGAAATTATAAAGCTCCCAGAAGAAGACATATTGGAAAAAATCTTTGTAACCATGGGCCAAACAATGATTTCTTAGATACAACCTCAAAAGAATGATCCATAAAAGAAAACTTTGACAAATTAGGCTTTACTACAACTAAGAACTTACGCTGTAAGAAAAATACTTTAAAATAAAGAAAAGACAAGTCATATACTAGAGAAATATTTTTAATGCATATATATGATAAAGACTTACACACAGAATTTATGAAGGATTCTGAAAACTCAGTGATAAGAAAACAACCAAATAGAAAATGGGCAAAAGATTTGAACAGATACTTCACCAGTGAACATACACAGAGAGGAAATAAGCACACAAAAAGTGTGCAATGTCATTAGGGAAATGTAAATTAAAATCACAACATGATACCACTACCAATTTACTGAAATGGCTAAAATTAGAAAGACTGGCCATACCAAGTGTTGCCAAGGGTGTGGGGGAACTAGAGCTCTTATACATATGCACTTTTGGTGGCATTTAATATGGTATAAACCACTTTAGAAAACAGTTGAGCAATTCCTTAAAAAGTTAAACATATGATCCTGGCATTCCATTCCTAGGTATTTACCCAAGAGAAATAAAAAGCTTATGTCCACACAAAGACTTCCACAAAAATATTTGTAACAACTTTATCTTTAGTAACCAAAACTAGAAACAATCCAAATGTCTATCAACAGGTGAATAGATAAGCAGATTGTGGTATATCCATGCAGTGGGATTTTACTGAGCAGTGAAAACGGAATGAACTACTGATACACACTACAACATGGATGAATCTCAAAATAATTATGTGGTCAAAGAAGCCAGGCCAAGTGCATATGGCAGGATCCCACTTAGATGACATTGTAGAAAATGTACACTAAAACCTATAGTGACAGAAAAAGATCAGTGGTTGCCTAGGGAGAGTGAGGAGTGTGACCAAAAGATTACAAAGGATAAGAAAAAAATTTTCAGGGAAATATTATGATGTCACAAGTGGACGCAAGGTCAAAAATGTCGAATTTTCCACTTCAAATATGTGCAGTTTATTATATACCAATTATCCCTTGATGAAGCTGTTAAAAAATAGCAAGTGATAATTGTGATGTCATGTAGGTAGAGAGGAAAGGTGGAGGGGGGGTTGTTGCTTCTCAGGCAGCTTCACAAAGGAGGGGAGATTATTTTTGTGACTATTGGAAGTTTGAGGATATCGTCAAGAAAATACCAAAAGAAGTTCACGGTAAGGGTAAGGTAAGTTGAGGTATGTTACTTGCTAATCTTGGGGGTCTGCAACAATGTAAATATTGTGTTTTTCATCAAGATAGAGCTATCT
Organism: Capra hircus; assembly: GCF_001704415.2. Lineage (NCBI taxonomy): Eukaryota > Metazoa > Chordata > Mammalia > Artiodactyla > Bovidae > Capra > Capra hircus. The sequence goes on from NC_030815.1 coordinate 80,970,649, forward strand.
GTGTTTTCAGTTAGAGGTGACAGTCCTACTGCCTATCCAAGCCCTGTTCCACTCCTCCTTTTCCTCTCTCTCTCTCTTTTTTTGGCCCCACCCTGCGGCATGTGGGATCTTAGCTCCCCACCCAGGGATTGAACACATACCCTCTGCCTTAGGAGGGCAAAGTCTGAACGACTGGACTCAGGGGAGGCCCCACTCCTCCTTTCATACTGATTTGCTGGGGCATATTGTCACCTACTTGGTTTTTCATCACCCAGGACAGCTTTATATTCTTCTTCAGTTGTTTCGAAATTTGAGCCATGATCAGTTTTAGTTTCTTTCTTGGAAATGTCAATCAGTTGAATATGATATCAATAGATAGTCTTTCCTTTCAATCCATCTATAGCTCAAGCATCCTCATGAATTGTCTCTGTCCCTACTTCTTGCCTCAAATGTTTAGGCATATTTAGGAGAGGTTAGATAGACTGATTTTCCAGGTGGCTGAGTGGTATGAATCTGCCCGCCAGTGCAGGAGACCCAGGTTTGATCCCTGGGTCAGGAAGATCCCCTGGAGAGGGAAATGGCAACCCACTTCAGTATTCTTGCCTGGAGAATACCCATGGACAGAAGAGTCTGGTGAGCTACAGTCCCTGGGATCACAAAGAGTTGGATACAACTGAACACACACGCTCAGCACACAGACTTGATTCCCAACCACTGAACCTGTGATTTTGTGTCTTTGTCTTACCCCTCCTTTTACTCAATGACTTTGTCATGACTTCAAGCCAGCTAGAGTATAATATGATCACAGAAGTCTCCCCATTATGATTGCAAGTAATCCAAGTGTGCACAGAACACTACATATTTCAGAGACTCTCTTACCATTGCTATTTGGGAGCAGTTTGAGTTGACAACCATTTTCCTCCACTTCCAGTTGCCTCCAAAAACCTGCCCCCATGTCCAGAGAATTCTAGTGAGTTGAACTCCTTGGCTTGCATGAGAACCCCTCAGAACCCTAGGACCTCAGCACATGAAGAATGGTGGCAATATGCTAGGACATTCTAGAGTTTTGTGTGTTCATCACAGAATTACACAAATTCTATTCTAATTAAAGCCATGGGCCTTGTTTCAACAAAGCTCAGAAACCAGTGGAAATCCAGGACTGGAATAGGCAGTGTCTTCAATCAACTGTGAAGTAAACTCTACTCCTTTCTGAAAACTGGCATGGCTAATGCCAAGCCATCTGGCATTTCCTCTTAGGATGGTTAGAAAAGAAAAATAGATTTGCAAATCTTATGAAAGTTTCATGTAGGATTCTATATTATGTCATTGGACTTATACTTTTAGAAAAGTCATGAAATGTATGCCACTTTTAAAGATTAGAGTTTGTGCCCTAAATAGAATTTGAGTCCTAAACTCCGTCCATGACTAGCTTGCCAATATACGGCCTTTTAAACAGAAAATGTGAACTAAAAGATGGTGCAATTATTTATGACTATAGCTAGAGATTTGGCAAGCTTTACTTCATATCTTGATAAATCATCCAAACACTGAACAGCATTTGTGTTCAACTGAGATAGAATCAGAATTAATAGGGTAATGTCACCCAAGAGTGTATATTATTAATTCTTAATGGCATGACATTACTTTCCCTGATGGAGACATTTAATATCCTGGAACCAGAGTGTAGAGCAATATATTAGAAAGTGAGTGCTATTGCTCTATCACACTCCCGTATAGAACCACCTACACACAAAACTGTCATCTTTCTCTTTGCATCATTTATTCATTCCCTCTTTAGAGTTGTCACCTTCTGCCCAAAGTAATGAACAAAATAGATGTCATAATGGTTCCTTTGTACCCTTTGGCACAGGGCCATGTACCCATTAAATGCTCATTAAATTGATCTCATAACAAGGGAATTGGGGCGAAATTCTCCAAACAAGATTGAGAGATGCAGTAGCCTGCATTGGTTAAAAGCTGTCTTAGTTTGGGTTCCCTGCAAAGCAGACCCTGGGACAAGGAGTTAATGTAAGTAACTTGTATAGAAGTTGATTCCAGGGAGCACTGAGGGAGAGTTAGGGAAAGGAGGGACACCAACAAAGGGTAAATTAAAGATCCAGTTACCTCTGTGAGCTGCTGGGGACTCTCTGTGATACTTGTGAAGCAGACCTCAGAAGGATTTGAGGGAGGACAAGGAAGCTCGGCATTTTTCCCCCAGCTCTTGTCCTCACTGACAGCCACTTCTAGGAGGTTAAATTTCTGTGCACAGGTCAACTGAATTTCCTGGCCAGAGAAGGCCCTCGTGCAGAGATATGCAAGAGGTCTGTGAGCATCTGAGGAAACTGTCTGCAGGGGACCATTGAAGTGGGCATGTGGGGGGCTATCTGCAGGTGTTCTCCCAGGTGGGCCGAGGGGATACATGGGGAGTGTGAACCACAACTGCTGCAAGAACTCTGGTCAGATTTGATTGCCATCCTCACTCTGAAATTGGCTAGCTGTTTGGTCTTGGACAAGGTAGCTAATCTCTCTTATCTTTGATCTCTTTGTCTTGGAGAATGATAATAATAGCACACATGTAGTGGCAGTTCCAGGTCTAGGGGTGCTAGGAAGGAGTGCTTAAGGACTGTCTAGAAGTTGCATTTCCACAGTAAGCATGCTGTTTTGTTTCGTTTTGTTTTTGTCTAGTAAGAATGCATGTTTATGTGGGGTGGTTGCTGGAGAATACAGGGTTGCTAAACTTCCCTCAAGCTAGCTCCATGAGGCGAGTGTTGTGCTTACCTTATAGCACAGGTGTAAGCATAAAATGCCTGTAAGGCAAATGTGATCACATTCAGTTCAGTGCAGTCACTCGGTGGTGTCCGACTCTTTGCGACCCTATGGACTGCAGCACGCCAGGCTTCCCTGTCCATCACCAACTCCTGGAGCCTATTCAAATTCATGTCCTTCGCATTGGTGATGCCATCTAACCATCTCATCCTCTGTCGTCCCCTTCTCCTCCTGCTTTCAATCTTTCCCAGCATCAGGGTCTTTTCCAGTGAGTTGGTTTTTCACATCAGGTAACCAAAGTATTGGAATTTCAGATTCAGCATCAGTCCTTCCAATGCATATTCAGGACTGATTTCCTTTAGGATTGACAGGTTGGATTTCCTTGCAGTCCAAGGGACTCTTAAGAGTCTTCTCCAACACCACAGTTCAAAAGCATCAATTCTTTGGCCCTCAGCTTTCTTTATACTCCAATTCTCACATTAATACATGACTACTAGATAAATAGCTTTGACTAGATGGATATTTGTTGGTAAAGTAATGTCTCTGCTTTTTAATGTGCTATCTAGGTTGGTCATACTACCAAGATGATTGCATTATTCCTCTGCTTAAAATTCTTCAATGGTTTTCCATTGCTCTCAGGAAAAAGACCAAAATCTCTTAATACAAGGTACAAGACCCCAGTCCTTCCCTGTCACTCAGAGCTGCCTTCCTACTTTGTTCCTCCACTCTTCTCTAGGTTCCTTGGATGTACTATATGTCTGTCTGCCACAGGATCTTTGCATATGCTGTTCCTTCTGGAATATTCCTCAGCCCTCACATCCACAGGCTAACCTGACCTTCTGTCCTTGAGATTCCCCCCCTTTAGGGTAAGACTCCCATGGTCTTATTGCTTGGGCCAGCTCTGCTTCCACGTCACTACTAAACCTATTCTCCCATCACCCATTATCCTCCCTAGCTGTCAGGGAGCTGATTTCCAATTGCCTTAAACTTATTTTCCAACACAAAAGCCATTCTTAGGCCAGGGAGGTAAAAGGCAGAACACAAAGACTTCTTGAGATGGGAAAAGACAACTCTTCCTTACTCACTCCTATAGCACCAGGAAAAAACCACAAATTAATATTTTGCGTAATTAATACATCAAAAGCCAGTTTTGAAAGGGCACTAAAAGCTGGTGCACTGGGACAGCCCTGAGGGATAGGATGGGGAGGGACATGGAAGGGGGGTTCAGGATGGGGGCATATGTACACCCACGGCTGATTCATGTCAATGTATGGCCAAAACCTCTACAAAGTAATTAGCCTCCAATTATAATAAATAAATTAATTGAAATGTTAAAGAAGCCAGTTTCATTTCTTATTCATTCATTATTAATGTAGTGTAGTGCTTGGAATTCCTCCTATATATGTTCTATCTTTGCAAAATATTCCTATACTTACCTTCAATGAAAAATTCCACAGTTCATTGATCATGAGCTTTTTCTGAGTACATTTCAATCAGTAAAACTATTTGCTAATAGCTATCAGTTTCTCTGCATAATGGAAACAAATACTGATGGGAAACAGGAGACATATTATGGCTGACATGTTAACTTTTTTCCTGTGGTCAAAAGAATCTCCCAAGAGCCTCTGCAGTGTGACTTCACTGTCAGCTTTCTGCTGAAACTCAGTGGGCAATAAGGAACTACATGATTTTAAAAAATATATACATAGGACTTCCCTGATGGTTCAGTGGTTAAGAATCCACCTGCCAATGCAGGGAACACAGGTTTGATCCCTGGTCTGGAAAGATCCCACATGCCGCAGAGAAACTGAGCCCCTGTACCGCAACTACTGAGCCAGTGCTCTAGAGCCCACAAGCCGTAACTACTGGAGCCCACATGCCCTGGAGCTCATGTTTTGCATCAAGAGAAGCCACCTCAGTGAGAAGACTACACACCACGAGAAGACTACACACCTCAATGAGAAGACCACACACCACAACGAGAAGTAGCCCCCGTTCACCACATCTAGAGAAATCCCATGCAGCAACAAAGACCCAGCACAGTCAAATAAATTAATTTAAAAGATATATATAAACACAGGTGATAAAAAATGTTGAGAAATGTTTGTGCTGTCCCACATGCGACGTTTTCATAGGGCTCCTTCTTCAGAAAAGGCTAAAGGTAGATTTAGAAAAAGAAAGAATTGCTATGATTCTTTTAACTGTTTCTATCTTTTCAGTTCTTAAGGATGGAAAAAAAAATGCTCTCTCTCAAATTGTGTCTTACTAGCTTAAAGGAGATTGAAGTTCATGAGAAAGAACATCAAAATAGCCCTGGCTGTATAATCTCCATGGATCTTCATGATGTAATTAATCACATCGGTTTTCTGGCAACAGTAGTAAAATAGTGCTCAGTGCAAGAAACTTTACTAAAACATTTTTGCTGTAGTCATTCTTCTTTACAACAAACATCACATCCAAGGAGTGTGCAGGCATTTAACTTTAGGATCTCATCCAGTAATCTGCAGATTTTAATTTTTTCCAAGGATGTAGAGGAAGGTAGGATGCAGCAATATCATTAAGCTGCCAAGATTTATCTTTATCCTCTCTGTAAGCCAGCATTCTCCTATTACCATACGATAGGACAACAATTACCCAGAGCCAGGTGTCTAGAAATTTTTGCATGATTAGCATAGGAATTTGCTTCATTTGCTGGGTCTGGCAATAAAATATCAGACTTGGGAATCATGCTTTCCCTACCCGCTTCCACAGGAGTATATTCAACATCCATGTTTATGTCATGTAACTTGCCCCCTGGCTGGAGGTGACTGGATTAGAGGAGGACAGTTCATGTAAAATGGTTTTAATCACATTCCTTCTCTCAGTAATTTGAAATTGGAATGAACAGATCAGGTATCTCTTAGGAAGAGGAGATATAAACTAAGATGTTGTGGGATAACCATCTTTGCCCTTGGTCTGGCTAGAGATTCAGAGGAAGTAGATCTAGGAAGAGAGAAAAAGTGAAGACGTGTTTGAGAACAAAAGAGAGAAGGAAGAAGAAAGAGTTCTGCAAGCTTCTCATGCTTCCTCTGACCCAGTTGCACTGCTGTCCTTAAGTTCTGTGAGTCACTACCATATTTTTATAATATATTTCCTTACATGATACTTAAAACCAGAGACCCAAGCATTGGGTTGATCCAACCAGAATACAAGCATTCAGCCAGTGGCAACATTTTGTTAGGAGATAAGAGATAAGTGTTTATCAATCCTTTTAAGGAAGTGTTTGTGTTTTAAGTGGGTTCTAAAATCAGAATCTTTAAGACATTGTTATTACTGGCAGGGATGAAATGAGAGACATACAGTGACTTTTGAAAAACCTCCAGTTAAGTTGAATCCCACAGATTTTTAGGAGTCTATCTCTCCAGGTTGGGAAAAATAGCAATTTTTGCTACTGTTTTTAAAATCATTGTTTTTTTTTTTTTTTTTTTTTTGTAGGCAAATGGACTGCCATTCTGGTTATTTCCAACACTGCCATTGGTGATCAGAGCAACTTGCTTCCATCTGCCTAAACAGGACTGGTGGGAGGAGCCCTCCTATGTGGTGACTGCCTGAGTTGCCAGGACCCAGTCCCTGTTAGGGGCTCACCAGAGAGAGCTTTGCTGGCGTCTTTCCAAAGTTATGCCATTGAGTTTTGTGTAGGTGAAGTATTACTTGCACTGTGTTGGCTCAGTGTCTGGCTGTAGGCAGAATATGCTTACCTCCAATCCCATTCATAAAGAATGTTTATCTTTTTATGCGTCTGTTTTCCGACCTCCCAAACACAAGGGCACAAAAATCACAGAAGAGTATTATCTTTCATTCAGCTATTCTTTCAATAAATAAATAGTGCTGAGTACCTTCCTGAGGCCAGTACTGCTAGGTGTTGAGACCTGCTGCCCATATTAGCCTGGGGTTGACAATCCACTTAGCATTCCCTCATTCTGTCAACTAGATGACCATCCTAGGGATACCCCAGACCAGCTCTTTTTGACCTCTTCTGTTCTACTTTGTCTTCAGCTTTCTTTGTTTTTCAGTATCCCACTCCCCTACCCAATTCCATACCCATTTCTTGATCTGTCTTTTCTTGCCTTACTGGCTTTGCTATTTGGAATCCATCTAGGACACGTGTCCAGGGCTCTGGTCTCTAACATAATAAACCATTCTTTTTTTCTTCTCCAGAGTAGCATGGGCTTGACGGCAGGGATATAATTTTTTCCTCTTTGTGTCCTCAGAGCTGAAAACTGTACATGACAGCACTCAGGATATATTACTGAAAGGAAAAAATGAATGTGGCTGTGACACAATCAATTAGCAGGAATATATCAATGCCAAGTCTCACATACTGCTTTTCCCTTGAATATGCTCCAAATTAGAGGAGAAAAGAAACCAGAGATGGGCTAGAGGGACTTAGAAGTCAGAGGCTCTGTGTCACCCATGCTGAACCACTTTAGTGTTTACTTTCACTGGAATTCTTTGTAAACTGTTGTCTCCTTCTCCAGGAAAAATGAAATTGCATCATGAATGCCACTCTCTCTCTTTCTAGGAGTCACCATATTTCATCCTTTTCAGCAACACTACCTTGATTCCCCCTGAGCCTCTTATTATTATTACTATTTTTTTTTTTTTTTTTTTTAGTAAAAAGAGTTTTATTTTCAGACTCAGTGTCTTGGAAGTGAGCTTGTCCCTTCAAGTCACAGACTCTTCTCTTTGTTTACTTCTGGCATCAGCCACTAATGCTCTTTGTAGGTGTATGGCCCAAACTTCTCTATATATAAAACCTACAGTAATCTCTTTGACTCATATTGACCAAGTTACTGAGATGACTTGCAGCTATGGCTGCCAGACCACTCATTATATTCAACTTTCATTTACCAACCATCCCACTCTAATATGATTTTTCTCCTGGAAACTTATAAATATTCCAAATCCTGCATTTATATTTTGACACATTCATTCCACCTGTCTCTCATCAACCCACAGTGAGTGTTAGAATTATTTTTTCTCACAGTTCCTGCCTTAGGAGATGATGACATGCAAATCCAAACTGAGTCTATCATGCACATTCCCTTTGGTGTAATGTGTGGGTGGACTATGGTGACAATAAATGGGCCAGAGGCATGGCAGACAGGCTTTATGCCAATTTTTTTATTCTTTTTTTTTTTTTTACTGCTTTCTTAAATTTATTCTTTTATTGAAGGATAATTGCTTTACAGAATTTTTTTGTTTTCTGTCAAACCTCAACATGAATCAGCCATAAGTATACATATATACCCTCCCTTTTGAAACTCCCTGCCATCTCCCTCCCCATCTCACCCCTCTAGGTTGATACAGAGCCCATGTTTGAGTTTCCTGAGCCATACAGCAAATTCCCACTGGCTATCTATTTTACATATGGTAATGTAAGTTTCCATGTTATTCTTTCCATACATGTCACCCTCACCTCCCCTCTCCCCATGTCCATAAGTCTGTTCTTGATGTCTGTTTCTCCACTGGTGCCCTGTAAATAAGTTCTTCAGTACCATTCTTCTAGATTCCATATATATGTGTTGCTGCTAAGTTGTTTCAGTCATGTCCAACTCTGTGCCGACCCCATGGACTGCAGCCTACCAGGTTCCTCCGTCCATAGGATTTTCCAGGCAAGTGTACTGGAGTGGGTTGCCATTGCCTTCTCCATTTATCTTTCTCTCTCTGACTCACTTCACTCTGTATAATATGCTCTAGGTTCATCCGCCTCAAGAGAACTGACTCAAATGTGTTTCTTTTTGTGGCTGAGTAATATTCCATTGTGTATAGGTACCACAAGTTCTTTATCCATTCGTCTGTCAATGGACATCCCCGTTGCTTCCATGCTCTAGCTATTGTAAATAGTGCTGCAATGAACAATGGGATATATGTATCGTTTTCCATTTTGCTTTCCTCAGTGTACATGCCTAGGAGTGGGATTGCTGGGTCATATGGTGGTGTATATTGTCACCCTGCTTATTTAACTTATATGCAGAGTACATCATGAGAAACGCTGGGCTGGAAGAAGCACAAGCTGGAATCAAGATTGCCGGAAGAAATATCAATAACCTCAGATATGCAGATGACACCACCCTTATGGAAGAAAGAGAAGAAGAACTCAAAAGCTTCTTGATGAAAGTGAAAGCGGAGAGTGAAAAAGTTGGCTTAAAGCTCAACATTCAGAAAACGAAGATCATGGCATCCGATCCCATCACTTCATGGAAAATAGATGGGGAAACTGTAGAAACAGTGTCAGACTTTATTTTTTTGGGCTCCAAAGTCACTGCAGATGGTGACTGCAGCCATGAAATTAAAAGACGCTTACTCCTTGGAAGAAAAGTTATGACCAACCTAGACAGCATATTAAAAAGCAGTGACATTACTTTGCCAACAAAAGTCCGTCTAGTCAAGGCTATGGTTTCTCCTGTGGTCATGTATAGATGGGAGAGTTGGACTATAAAGAAAGCTGAGCATCAAAGAATTGATGCTTTTGAACTGTGGTGTTGGAGAAGACTCTTGAGAGTCCCTTGGACTGCAAGGAGATCCAACCAGTCCACCCTAAAGGAGATCAGTCCTGAGTGTTCATTGGAAGGACTGATGTTGAAGCTGAAACTCCAATACTTTGGCCACCTGATGCAAAGAGCTGACTCATTTGAAAAGACCCTGATGTTGGGAAAGATTGAAGGCAGGAGGAGAAGGAGATGACAGAGGATGAGATGGTTTGATGGCATCACCCACTTAATGGACATGAGATTGGGTAAACTCTGGGAGTTGGTGATGGACAGGGAGGCCTGGCGTGCTGCAGTTCATGGGGTTACAAAGAGTCGGACACGACTGAGTGACTGAACTGAACTGAATGGTGGTTTTATTCCTAGTTTTTTAAAGAATTTCCATACCATCTTCCATAGTGGCTGTATCAATTTACATTCCCACCAATAGTGCAAGAGCATTCCCTTTTCTCCACACCATCCTGCATTTACTGTTTATGGACGTTTTGATGAGGACCATTCAGACTGGTGTGAGGTGATATCTCATTGTAGTTTTGATTTGCATTTCTCTAATAATGAGCGATGTTGAGCATCGTTTCATGTGTTTGTTAGCTACCTGTAAATCTTCTTTGGAGAAATGTCTGTTTAGGTCTTTTTCCCACTTTTAGATTGGGTTGTTTGTTTTTCTGGTGTTGAGTTGTATGAACTGCTTGTATATTTTCAAAATTAATCCTGTGTTGGTTGTTTCATTTGCTATTATTTTCTCCTACTCTGAGGGTTGTCTTTTCACCTTGCTTATAGTTTCCTCTGCTGTGCAAAAACTTGTAAGTTTGATCAGGTGCCACTTGTTTACTTTTATTTTTATTTCCATTACTCTAGAGGTGGGTCATAGAGGATCTTCCTTTGATTTATGTCATCAAGTGTTCTGCCTATGTTTTCCTCTAAGAGTTTTATAGTTTCTGGTCTTACATTTAGGTGTTTAATCTATTTTGAGTTTATCTTTGTGTATGGTATTAGGAAGTGTTCTAATTTCATCCTTTTACATGTAGCTGTTCAGTTTTCCCAGCACCATTTATTGAAGAGGCTGTCTTTGCCCCATTGTATAGTCTTGTCTCCTTTGTCAAAAATAAGGTACTCATAGGTGCATGGGTTTATCTCTGGGCTTTCTATCTTATTCCATTGGGCTATATTTCTGTTTCTGTGCCAGTACCATACTGTCTTGATGACTGTAGCTTTGTAGTATAATCTGAAGTCAGGAAGGTTGATTCCTCAGCTCCATTCTTCTTTCTTAAGACTCCTTTGGCTCTTTGGAGTCTTTTGTGTTTCCATATGAATTGTGAAATTTTTTGTTCTAGTTCTGTGAAAAACGCCATTGTTAATTTGATAGGGATCACATTGAATCTGTAGATTGCATTTGATAATATAATCATTTTCACAATATTGATTCTTCCTGCCCAGGAACGTGGAATATCTCTCCATCTGTTAATGTCATCTTTGATTTCTTTCATTAGTGTCATGATTTTCTGTGTCCAGTTCTTTTGTCTCCTTAGGTAAGTTTATTCCTAGATATTTAATTCTTTTCATTGTAATGGTGAATGGGATTGATTCCTTAATTTCTCTTTCTGATTTTTCATTGTTACTATATAGAAATGCAACTGATCTCTGTGCACTGATTTTGTATCCTGCAACTTTAATTAGCTCTAGTAATTTTCTGATACTATCTTCAGGGTTTCGTATGTACAGTATCATGTCATCTGCAAACACTGAGAGCTTTACTTCTTTTCCAATCTGGATTCCTTTTTATTTCTTTTTCTTCTCTGATTGCTGTAGCTAGGACTTCCAGAACTATGTTGAATAACAGTGGTTAAAGTGAACACTCTTGTGTTGTTCCTGATCTTAGGGGGAATGCTTTCAGTTTTTCACCATTGAAAATAATGTTTGCTGTAGGCTTATCATATATGGCCTTTACTATGTTGAGCTAGGTTCCTTCTATGCCCATTTTTTTGAAGAGTTTTAATCATAAATGGATGCTGAATTCAATTTCCTTATTCTTAAGGAAATCCTATTAAGAACTTGCAGGCTATATAACTATATTTTGTATCTAGGTGAAGTTGGAAAAGAAGACATTTGCAATAAAAAAAGCAAAATTATTTAGTGACATTCTCTAATATACAGATGAGAACAAAGCAAGCTCAGAAAAGCTGAATGAGTAGACAGTGACAGAATCAGGAATAATTATGGATTCTCCTTTAGTGAGTGGGGATTTAGTGGACTGCTAATGCCCAGAAATCCTGGGGTCTCTTGCAAAAAGGCACAACTTTTATCTGCTATTGAACACAAGGACCTATTTCCTTTCTGAACCCTTTACAGTTCAACCTGAAACAGTGAGAACTGAACACCAAACATTGGTGTTCAATTGGTATTAGAGCTATGCAAAAAGATAGTTTAAATCCCGTGTACAGTGGAACAAATCTTGTAGAAGGGTTTCTTTAGCACATTCAAAAGGGAAAGGTGATAGCAGCAAAAGAAGCAAGAACAACAGGAGTAACAGCGGAAGCATCAGCACTGAGTGCTACATTAGCACAAACACAAGGCTTTATGGAAAGAGTCATGAGAGAAACCTGTAACACACAAAAATGCTGATATTTTTTCTTTTAAGAGTTGTAAACAATAAAAATTAATTGCAAGCAGTAACAATAACAAAAACAACAAAACTCATACTAAAGACTAAAACCAGACGCAGAATTGTTTCCTAAGACACCAGAGGAAGTTATCGAGGGCTGGTCAGCAGCTCAGCAGTGTCAGCAATGACTCAAGCTCTCACACACTTTCTCCCTCTCCTTCCTCAATATGTCGACAGTCCATCCTTATGCTTACCACCTATGGTCAAGATGACTGCTGGGAACACTAAACATTTCTTCCCTTACGTGGGCATCACTAGTAACGAAGACAATTTTAAAAAATGCAGCTAGCTTTCCTTTTATGGCTATCTTTCTGTGTGTGTGTGCATGTGCAAGCATGCACACACATGTATGTGTTCTCTATCATGTCTGACTCTTTATGACTCCATGGACTGTAGCCCACCAGGCTCCTCTGTCCATGGAATTTTCCAGGCAGAGATACTGGAGTGGATTGCCATTTCCTACTCCAAGGGATCTTCCTGACTCAGGGATTGAACCTGTGTCCCTTGCATTTCCTGCACTGGTGGGCAGATTCTTTACCACTGCACCACCTGGGAAGACCTGTCTTTTTATAAGGAGGTAAAATCTGTCTCAGGAGCTCTTAGCAGCTACCTGTTCATCTCACAGGCCAGACTCAGCAAATACGCCCACTCTTAGCTGTAAGGGGGCTTCCCTGGTGGCTCAGAGGTTAAAGCGTCTGCCTGCAGTGCGGAAGACCCGGGTTCGATCCCGGGGTCAGAAAGATCCCCTGGAGAAGGAAATGGCAACCCACCTCAGTATTCTTGCCTGGAGAATCCCATGGACAGAGGAGCCTGGTAGGCTACAGTTCACGGGGTTGCAAAGAGTCGGACACGACTGAGCTACTTTACTTTAGCTGTAAGGAAAGTTGGGCCCATGAATGAGGGGCAGAAAGGAATGGGATTCCACGTTAGATTTATAATGTGGCTTAGATTTATAACTTTTCATCTGTTGGGGTGGTGGAGGGGCTTATCTTCTCTGAGGTTAATGGATTTTGTTCCACAAAATTAGGGTTCTGATAGTAAGGGAAAGGTGGGATATTATGTAGAATACAAGTAAAGCTATAAACATGAAGTACTTGCTTTAAGGAGGAACTGAATTTAGGAGTGCTGTCTTTAGACAGTGTCTCTTACAGGCCTTTTTTTCCTGATCTCCATGGTTTGGAGTTACTAAAGCAAGACTGCACTTCCTCTCAGAGACTTTCTGTTTTTGCTATTCGAGTCTGCATGAAGTTTGAAAATGCCTTAACTGTGTATTTTTCTTTTGAATCCTAGTCCTTACATCAGTTAGGTATGATGGGAGAAATAGACCCAAAATAAAGTGACTTTATAAAGAGAGTGGGGACTTCCCTGGCTGTCCAGTGGTTAAGAATCTGTGCTTCCACTGCAGGGGACATGGGTTTGAGCCTTGGTTGGGGAACTAAGATCTTGCACATTATATGTTGGGGCCAAAAACAAACAAATGATCCAACAATCCCATTCCTGGGCATATACCCAAACAAAATTGTAATATGAAAAGATATGTACTTGCACTCCTATATACATAGCTGTGCTACTTGCAACAGCCAAGACATAGAAGCAAACTAAATGTGCATTGACAGATGAATAGATAAAGAAGACGTGGTATATTATGGAGTATTACTCAGCCATAAAAAAGAATGAAATAATGCCGTTTGAGAAAACATGGATGGACCCAGAGATTATCATACTAAGTGAAGTCAAAAAGAGAAAGACAAATACCATGTGATATCACTTATATGTGAAATATAAAATATGACAAAATGAACATATCTGTGAAACAGAAACAGACTCACAAACATAGAGAACATGGGGGAATGGGTGGGTGGTGAATGTGGGTTGTGGGAGGGAAGGATTAGGAGTTTGGAATTAGCAGATGCAAACTAGTATATATAGGATGGATAAACCATATGGTCTGACTGTATGGCACAGGGAACTATATTCAATACTGCATAATAAACCATAATGGACAAAATATGAAAAATACTATATATAGAATATACATATTCTACATATAGAAGATATATATATATATATATACACACATATATATACGTCAATGCATGCGTGCACGCTCAGTCGCTTTGGTCGTGTCTGACTCTTTGTGACCCTATGGACTGTAGCCCATAAGGCTCTTTTTGTCCTGGATTCTCCAGGCAAGAATATCGAGTGGGTTGCCATGGCCTCTTCCAGGGGATCTTTCAGACCCGGGGATTGAACCAGTGTCTCCTGTGTGTTCTACATTGCAGGCAGATTATTTACCACTGAGCCGCTGGGGAAGCCATATATATGTCAATATATATTTTAATCGCTTTGTACAGCAGAAATTAACACAACATTGTAAATCAACTATACTTAATAAAACTTAAAAGAGAGATAGTGGGTTATTTCTCTTGCTACAAGTGCAGTGATAGGTAGTTCAGAGCTGGTACAATAGTTGTGGCCACAAGCCCTCAGGGATACAGACTCTTTCTGTCTTCTTGCTTCCCCACAAGGCTCTGAAGGTTAAATTTATAGCCCAAGATGGCTACTCTAGGAGTTGCAAACACCTCTGTATTCCAGTCAACAGAAAGGAGGATAGGAAGACAAACTTCTATTCTCTCTGTTTCATAAGGGAGTGCTATATACTTACTCTTACTGTCAGTTAACTAGCCTTTATTCACAAGGCCAGTCTAGCTGTAAGGGAGGCTGGACAATACTGTCTTTATTCAGAATGGTCATGCGTCCAGCTAAGATAGAATATTCTCTTATCTAAAATGTAAGAAATTCTATTTCTGTGAGGAATAGAGACTGGATATTAAGGAACAGTCAGCAGTCTCTGTCTTCCCTTCCTCTATTGTATTTAGTTCATGTGAGGCAAGCCAGAAATTCTTTTAAAATTAAATCCAATTCACTCAATCGCAGTGGGAATATGAGCTGATAGCATAAGAGGGAAAAATAGTCATGGTAAAATCACTCAGTCGTGTCCGACTCTTTGCGACCCCATGGACAGTAGTCTGCACCAGGCTCCTCCATCCAGGGATTTTCCAGGCAAGAGTACTGGAGTGGGTTGCCATTTCCTTCTCCAGGGAATCTTCCCAACCCCGGGACTGAAGCCAGGTCTCCCGCATTGATACACAGACGCTTTACCATCTGAGCTACCAGGGAAGTCCATAATGACAAACATACCTGAAACTAGGCTATATGCACTCCAATTATGCAGACCTTACAAAAATATAACTGTTTCTGGCATGAATGAATACTCATAAATATGAGTTTTAGAACTGAAAGACTAAAGATTATTAGTAGCCATTGGATGAATACAAGATGTTAACTCTGTCACCTTAATTCTGTGAAGCATTGATGTTCATCAAAAATATTTTCTGGAAAACTATTTTTTAAATGAATCATGGCAGCATTATAAATAAAAGTTCCTGAACACCCTTGGATCCAATCAAAATACTTTTGTGAGAAATTCATGAGAAAATTTTTGATAGACTTTTGAGTTTTAGCTTTAAGAAGTAATATGAAAGTAAGGTAAGCCAAAGTGGGGCTGAGGTAGACTTTCCCTTCAGTTTGCTGGGCTGAATATTTTACATTTACTATTTGATGGGGTCTTTTCTATCTAAATATAAATACTAAAGAAATCAACCCTGAGTATTCAATGGAAGGACTGTTGCTGAGGCTGAAGTTCAAATACTTTGGCCACCTCTTGGGAACAGCCAACACACTGGAAAAGACCCTGATGCTGAGAAAGATTGAAGGCAAAAGAATAAGGGGGCAGCATAGGATGAGATGTTTAGAAATCATCACTGACTCAATGGACATGAATTTGAGCAAACTCTGGGAGATAGCAAAGGACAGGGAAACCTGGTGTGCTGCAGTCCACGGGGTCACAAAGAGTCAGACATGACTTAGTACAACAACGTTAGAAATTCTTAGCTGTATTTTTCAACTATCTGAACAAGTCAAAAATATGAGTCATTTTTTACCTTTCTTTTCCATATAGCCTTATATAATCAATCTTCAAGTTATCAAATCTACCTCCAAATTATTCCATAAATTAGTCTATTTCTTTCCATCATTTCTCATCTGATTATTTCAAAATCAACTGTTCTCTCTGCATCCTTTCTTGCCTCCAAACCGTTTATTGTTACACACAGGCAGGATAATCTTATAAAACCAGACCCTGTCACTTGCATGTTTAAAACTCTTCACTGACTTCCCACTATATTTAAAATAAAATCCACATCTCCTGAAAAACAAGGCTCCACAAGATCAGCACTCTCCTTGCCTTGATAATCTCATCTTCTATTCTTTCCCTGGGCTTCCCGGGTGGCTCAGATGGTAACAAATCGCCAGCAATGCGGGATCAGTTTAGTTCAGTTCAGTTCCTTCGCTCAGTCATGTCCGACTCTTTGCGACCCCATGAATCGCAGCACGCCAGGCCTCCCTGTCCATCACCAACTCCCAGAGTTCATTCAGACTCACGTCCATTGAGTCTGTGATGCCATCCAGCCATCTCATCCTCTGTCGTCCCCTTCTCCTCCTGCCCTCAATCCCTCCCAGCATCAGAGTCTTTTCCAATGAGTCAACTCTTCGCATCAGGTGGCCAAAGTCCTGGAGTTTCAGCTTTAGCATCATTCCTTCCAAAGGACACCCAGGGCTGATCGTCTTTAGAATGGACTGGTTGGATCTCCTTGCAGTCCAAGGGACTCTCAAGAGTCTTCTCCAACACCACAGTTCAAAAGCATCAATTCTTCTGTGCTCAGCTTTCTTCACAGTCCAACTCTCACATCCATACATGACCACTGGAAAAACCATAGCCTTGACTAGACGGACCTTAGTCGGCAAAGTATGTCTCTGCTTTTGAATATGCTATCTAGGTTGGTCATAACTTTTCTTCCAAGGAGTAAGCGTCTTTTAATTTCATGGCTGTAATCATCATCTGCAGTGAGTTTGGAGCCCAGAAAAATAAAGTCTAACACTGTTTCCACTGTTTCCCCATCTATTTCCCACCAAGTGATGGGACCGGATGCCATGATCTTCGTTTTCTGAATGTTGAGCTTTAAGCCAACTTTTTCACTCTCCTCTTTCACTTTCATCAAGAGGCTTTTTAGTTCCTCTTCACTTTCTGCCATAAGGGTGGTGTCATCTGCATATCTGAGGTTATTGAGATTTCTCCTGGCAATCTTGATTCCAGCTTGTGCTTCTTCCAGACCAGCGTTTCTCATGGTGTACGCTGCATAGAAGTTAAATAAGCAGGGTGACAATATACAGCCTTGATGTACTCCTTTCCCTATTTGGAAGCAGTCTGTTGTTCCATGTCCAGTTCTAACTGTTGCTTCGAGACCTGCATATAGGTTTCTCAAGAGGCCAGTCAGGTGGTCTGGTATTCCCATCTCTTTCAGAATTTTCCACAGTGTATTGTGATCCACACAGTCAAAGGCTTTGGCATAGTCAATAAAGCAGAAATAGATGTTTTTCTGGAACTCTCTTGCTTTTTCGATGATCCAGCAGATGTTGGCAATTTGATCTCTGGTTCCTCTGCCTTTTCTAAAACCAGCTTGAACATCTTGAAGTTCACGGTTCACGTATTGCTGGAGCCTGGCTTGGAGAATTTTGAGCATTACTTTACTAGAGTGTGAGATGAGTGCAATGGATACCTGGGTTCAGTCCCTGGGTTAGGATGATCCCCTGGAGAAGGGCATGGCAATCCATTCCAATACCGTTGCCTGTAGAATCCCCATGGACTGTAGCCTGCCAGGTTCCTCTGCCCATGGGCGTTGCAAAGGGTCGGACACGACTGAGCAACTAAGCACAGCACAGCACAGCATACTCGTCCCCTGTCCTATTTTCTCACTTAAGGACAGCACTACATTCTGTCCTCTACCCATAGTTTTCCATCCTTTTCTTGTTTGTTCTTACTCCAGATCTTCACTGAGCTGGCCTTTTCCCTTCTCGGTTTAAGGAGCCTCTTTATCCGGCCCTTCTTTACATTTCTCCTATAGTTTTTGGGTATTTCACATAAATTGTTTGGTTTTTCAGTCAAAATAAAAGTTACATTTACACTATGTTGCTGCTGCTAACCCAAAAACTATAGGAGGGATGTAAAGAAGGGCCGGATAAAGAGGCTCCTTAAATGGAGAAGGGAAAAAGCCAGCTCCGTGAAGATCTGTCAAAATAAAAGTTACACTTACACTATGCTGCTGCTGCTAAGTCGCTTCAGTCGTGCCCGACTCTGTGCGACCCCACAGACGGCAGCCCACCAGGCTCCCCCGTCCCTGGGATTCTCCAGGCAAGAACACTGGAGTGGGTTGCCATTTCCTTCTCCATGGGATCTTCCCGACCCAGGGATCGAACCCAAGTCTCCCACATTGCAGCCAGACACTTTAACCTCTGAGCCACCTATAGTCTATTAATGTGCAATAGTATTATGTCAAAAATATATATCTTAATCAAAATAATTAATGCTAAAAAATGCTAACCATTATCTGACTATGGTAGAGTTGCCCAGTGACCTAAAGCAAAGTGCAATAAAATGAGGTATGCCTAAAATATCTTTGCGGCGTTATTCAATGTTCACTTTCTTAATTAGAAAGTAATCTCCATGAGGCTAGGCATTCTGTCTGTTTTGTCACTGCCGTATCCCCGATTCTGTAACAGTGCTTGGCTGGAACACAGGCGGACTTTAATTAATTGCGGTGAGTGAGTATACAAACAAAGGTTATACACAGAAGAGGAAGAGCAAAATAAGGAATAAAAAGTCCATGCCTGTATTTCAATAACATTTTTTTTTTTTTTTGAAGTGCCTATAAGATTTTGCAAGAGTAGTTGGGTGAGAGCAACCGCACACAACCCAAACGAAGCCTTTCTCGCCTTTTTCTCGCCTTTCAATGCCCTAGGCAGCATCGCGCCTGCGCAGACTCTACTGCCCCACCCCTCTAATCAAGGGGGACGGGGCTAGATGGACTTCTGCTTGGGCGCGCGAAGATGACATCACTCGGCGCGTGCCCGGGTAGCCCGTGGTAGCACCCAGTGTGAGGAAGTGGAGACCCGCGGGCAGGCGGCTGAGACAGGTAACCTGTTCGCTCCCTGTTGGGTCCCTGCCTTCATCTCCAACGGCACCGGGATGGCGGCGGGGCCGGCAGCGTCTCGTTTTGAAGGCGGCTGAGAGCCCGCCTCTGCCCTCATCTTTCTTAATCAGTGGGGTGCCCATTCCGTCTGTCCTCCCAGAATCCGGAGGCTGAACCCGTTTTGGGGACTGGCCTGAGCTTGCCACTTCTCTCCGCCTCCGCTCTCGGCGTGGCGATGGGCTCCGACGACCCTCTCTCCGGTGGCACAGACGCTTCCTCAGGCTGCAGCTGCCACCGCCTTCCTCAGTTGTCTCCAGGCCCACCTCATCCGCTTCTCTCCACTCCTGCCCTCTATATAGGGCTTATCTCCAATCTTATTTACGGAGACAGAACGGCTTCCGATTCTGTTCATTTCCTCTTGCAGCGACACCCAGCCATCTCCCCTCGGATCCTTACAGAGAGCACCAAGTTTTGAGTTTTTGTATTCCTTTAGAGCATTCGTTAACTGTCAGTAAGGAGTTTTATTCATTAAAGCATGTATAATATTTGTTGGGTAAGGGGGTGGTGCAGTACTGTGAAAATTTAGTGCAGCAATAAATGATCTACATGGCATCCAATCAACTGTCGAGATAGATGAAACAGCATTTCATTAAAATGCTCCTGTCCCTGTTTTTTGTTTGTTTGTTTGTTTGTTTGTTTTCAAGCAAAGATGACAATTAGCCTCACAAAGGTAGCTGTCAAAATAAATAAGCAACAGTACCTAACTGGAAATGTTTAGACTGCCCCAAAATAATAGAATTTCGTATTTTTGATACTGGAATACAGGCTATTACAAAACCAACCAGAGTTCACGTGGGAGGAGAAACAGGAGTCCGACTTTTTTTTTTTTTTTTTGTCTCATCGATGGTTTGTTTTTGTATTTTCTTGTACTTTTAGTATGTCTAAATTTTTTGAATAGGGCATATGGTACTTACTGTCTTTCTGAGATGCCTATGATGACTTGGTAATTGGTAAGATTAGTTTCATATTATTTGGGGAACAGGTAGAAAAAGGTTAGAGAATAATAGTAGTAGCTCATTATTGATCATCTGCTATGCATGTGTTTTTTCCTGAGCCTCACACAAGAACCTTGTGAGTTAGGAATTAGTATCCTCAACTTATAGAAATGGAAGCTTTGGTCCAGTTATGTGAAAATAACTTGCCAAAAATTAACAGTAACTATACTGGTGGAGACAAGCTTGAAGTTCAGGTCTATGTATGACTTGAAAGCCTGTACTTGAAAAAATTATAATTGTACTAAGATAAAATTCTAGGCTTTTTACAATAATAATGCATAATTCTGTGAGTTTATTCACTCATCTATCCAAATGATTTGACATTTTCTAATATCTTTGGTATTAAGTTCTCATATACCTAGAATCAAAACCCCTGAAAAGTTTATTTATGATCCCCTTACACACACACACACACACACACACACACACACACACACACACTTTTCTTTAAGAATGAGGTAATTGGCAGATAAGATTGCTGAGGACCTTTCTGTTTGGAACTCTTGCAGAATAAGTAATTTTGGACAGTTGAAATGTTTACCCCTTAGAAATGAAAATCGTATTGACTGTTTTGGATGGAAAATTTTTTAATGCACTAAATAATTCTTTGCCTTCTTAAACAGTAAGTATGCTGAACATATTTTAACTTTGCCTGATGTCTCAGAGCAGTCATTATGAATTTCATTTATTGTTATGTTGTGATTTGGTGATTTTTGTTATATTTGACCCCTCAAACTGCTTTGCATTGTGAGTTTTCCTGTACTTTTTGTAGTCCATTCCTTAGGATCAGCAAGAAATTGTAAATCATAGCAGTTAAAGATAAGGCCGCAGAAACTATACTCCCAGGATTCCAGTCCTCGCCGTGTCTCTTACTAGTGGACAGTGAGCCCAGACAAGATAGTTGACCTCTTCATTTGTAAAATAGAAATAGTAAGAATACTTGTCTGAGATTGTTGTTAGGGTAATATGAGTTAGTAGTACATATAAAGCGGAGAAGGCAATGGCAACCCACTCCAGTACTCTTGCCTGGAAAATCCCATGGATGGAGGAGCCTAGTGGGCTTCAGTCCATGGGGTCGCTAAGAGTTGGATACAACTGAGCGACTTCACTTTCACTTTTCACTTTTATGCATTGGAGAAGGAAATGGCAACCCACTCCAGTGTTCTTGCCTGGAGAGTCCCAGGGACGGGGGAGCCTGGTGGGCTGCTGTCCATGGGGTCACACAGAGTCGGACACAACTGAAGTGACTTAGCAGTAGCAGCAGTAGCATTACATATAAAGAGGTTATAGGACACCAGGCATACTGTAAGAGCCATAAAAATGTTTGCTAATATTATTATTAGTCTGATTTTGGCCTTTGATTCTTTGAATATTATAGTTCTCTGAAAAACTTTTTTTTTTTAATTGCCTGCCTTTTTTTTAAAATTTTTACTTTACTTTTCTTTACAATACTGTATTGGTTTTGCCATACATTGACATGAATCCACCACGGGTGTATACAAGCTCCCAATCCTGAATCCGCCTCCCACCTCCACCCCATATCATCTCTCTGGATCATCCCCATGCACCAGCCCCAAGCATCCTGTATCCTGTACCGAACATAGACTGGCACTTGGTTTCTTACATGATAGTATACATGTTTCAATGCTATTCTCCCAAATCATCCCACCCTCTCCCTCTCCCTCAGAGTCCAAAAGTCCATCTATACATCTGTGTCTCTTTTGCTGTCTCGCATACAGGGTCATCATTACCATCTTTCTAAATTCTGTATATATGTGTCAGTATGCTGTATTGGTGTTTTCCTTTCTGGCTTACTTCACTCTGTATAATTGGCTCCAGTTTCATCCATCTCATTAGAACTCATTCAAATGTATTCTTTTTAATGGCTGAGTAATACTCCATTGTGTATATGTACCACAGCTTTCTTATCCATTCATCTGCTGATGGACATCCAGGTTGTTTCCATGTCCTGGCTATTATAAACAGTGCTGCAATGAACATTGGGATACATGTGTCTCTTTCAATTCTGGTTTCCTCTGTGTGTATGCCCAGCAGTGGGATTGCTGGGTCATAAGGCAGCTCTATTTGCAATTTTTTAAGGAATCTCCACACTGTTTTCCATAGTGGCTGTACTAGTTTGCATTCCCACGATTTATAGTGTTGTGTTAGTTTTAAGTGTACAGCGAAGGGATTCAGTTATTACATATATATATATATATGTATATATATATATATATTCTGTTTCAGATTATTTTCCATTATAGATTATTACAAAACATTGAATATAGTTCCCTGTCCTTGTTTATTTGTTTTATAGGTAGTACTGTGTGTTTGTTAATCTCAAACTCCTAACTTATCCATCCCCTCATTTTCCTCTTTGGTAACCATAAATTTGTTTTCTGTGTCTGTGAGTCTGTTTCTGTTTTGTGAATAAGTTTATTTGTATTGTATTTTTAGTTTCCACAAATGATTTTATATGGCATAGTTTTTCTCTGTCTGACCTATTTCATTTAGTATGATAATCCCTAGGACCATCCATATTGCTGCAAATGGCATGATTTCATTCTTTTGTATGACTGAGGAATATTCCATTGTGTGATTATATGTATATATATGCATGTACACACATACCATATCTTCTTTATCCATTCATCTGTTGATGAACCATTAGGTTGCTTTCGTATCTTGGATATTGTAAGTGATGCTGCTGTGAGCATCGGGGTTCTGTGTGTATCTTTTTAAATTAGAGTTTTTGCCCAGGAGTGGGATTGCAGGATCATATGGTAATTCTATTTTAAGTTTTTAAGGAACCTCCATACTGTTCTCCATAGTGGCTGCACCAATTTATATTCCCACAACAATGGAGGAGGGTTCCTTTTTCTCTATACCCTTTCCAGCATTTATTATTTGTAGATATTTTAAAGATGGCTATTTTGACTGGCGTGAGGTGGTACCTTATTATAGTTTTGATTTGCATTTCTCTATGAAACTTGTTATTCTTTTGTTGTTGTTCAGTTGCTCAATCGTGTCCAACTCTTTGTGACCCCGTGGACCATAGCATGTAGTCCTTCACTATCTGCCTGAATTTGCTCAAACTCATGTCCATTGAGTCAATGATGCCATCCAACCATTTCATCCTGTCTCCACCTTCTCCTTTTGCCCTCCATCTTTCCCAGCATCAGGGTCTTTTCCAATGAGAAATACTATTCTTTGAATAGTATTTATTTTTTATTTTTCCAAACTTTAAGCTTTTTCTTTTAGATTGGGGTATAGCCAGTTATAGAGAAGGCATTGGCGACCCACTCCAGTTCTCTTGCCTGGAAAATCCCATAGACAGAGGAATCTGGTAGGCTGCAGTCCATGTGGTCAGGAAGAGTCAGACACGACTGAGCGACTTCACTTTCTCTTTTCCCTTTCATGCATTGGAGAAGGAAATGGCAGCCCACTCCAGTGTTCTTGCCTGGAGAATCCCAGGGACAGGGGAGTCTGGTGGGCTGCCATCTATGGGGTCGCACAGAGTCGGACATGACTGCAGCGACTTAGCAGCAGCAGCAGCAGCAGCAGCAGCAGCACAGCCAGTTAACAATGTTGTAGTTTCAGGTGAACAGTGAAGGGACTCAACCATACATATACATGTATCCATTCTCCCCCAAACCTCCTTCCCATCCAGTCCAGGCTGGTACATAACATTCCATGTGCTATATAATATGTCCTTGTTGATTATCCATTTTGAATATAGTGGTGTGAATATGACTTACCCAAACTCCCTATCTCTTCCCCATAACAACCATAAGTTCGTTTTCTAAGTCTGTGAGTCTTTTTCTGTTTTGTAAGTTCATTTGTATCATTTCTATTTAAATTCGATATATAAGGGATGCCATACCATATTTCTCCTTCTCTGACTTCCTTCACTCAGTCTGACACTCCCTAGGTCCACCAATGTTGCTGCAGATAGCATTATTTCATTCTTTCTAATGGCTGAGTAATATTCCATTGTACATAGGTACCATGCCTTCTTTATCTGTTCTGTCAATGGGCATTTAGTCTGCTTTCATCTCTTGGCTGTTGTAAACAGTGCTGCAATGAAGATTGGGGTGCATGTATCCTTTAAAATAACGGAGCTTTAATTTCTGTTTGAAATTAAAATATTTGGGAAATATTTCATGGCCGGAGGAACCTCGTAGTCTGTAGTCCATGGGGTCACAAAGAGTCAGACACAACTGAGCGACTTCACTTTCACTTTGAGTGTTTTAAATTATAGTTTAATTTAAATAGTTTCTACTCTTGATCAGTTGATTTACACTTCCATTTATGGTGTTCTGCACAGGTATACTATTGCATTCATGTTATCATGCTTCTTTTTGAATGAGTGCATCCTTATAAAACCACCATTATGTATTGGTCTCATATAAGGTATCTCCTCAGTATAAGGTATCTCTTTCCTTCTTGTACCTTTCAAGGAGCTATAAAAAAAACTGATTGTATCAACAAGGTGAAATAATGTTCCTTAAAAAATTTGCAAGGTATGTACCCGTTATCAGATGTGTGCCTTCAACCAAGACCAGCTAAGAGTTGATATTGCCTCCTTTGATGTCCATAGTTAGGAACTTGAACATAAATTATCCATCCTTTATTTTAATACTTTAAGGCTGCTAATCATCTTAAAACTTCTTGTTGAAAATATAGGCTATATTAACATGAAATTTTTTAGTATACAGTTCATTGGCATTAAGCACATACAGAGTGTTGTTTAATTATCGTCACTATCTATTTTCAGAAATTTTTATCTTCCCAAACAAAAATTCTGTACCCGTTAAACAACAGCTCCTCATCCCCCTCACTTCCTACACCACCCTGCCCAGCTCCTGTTATTCTACTTTCTGTCTCTATGAATTTGCCTATTCTAGGTTCCTTGCACAGGTGGAACCATACACCATTTTTCCTTTTGTGTCTGGATCGGTTCATTTGGCATGTTTGTAAGGTTTATCCAAGTTATAGCATATATCAGAATTTCATTCCATTTATAGTGGAATAATATTCCGTTGTATTACCTACCACATGCTGTACTTTTGATGCATATTGAATTTTGCTTCTTTAAAAATTTTTAAATTTTTCAATCTTTTATTTTATTTTTAACTTATTTAAACTGGAAAAAAAAAAGTTCACCAGTTTCTCTCATCTCCCACCTTGGTTACTGATTGATTCCACATGTAAGAGATCAGACAGTATTTTTTTCTGTCTGACTTATTTCACCTAGCATAATGCCCTCATGGGTCATCCACACTGTCACAAAGGGCAGGATTTTGTTCTTTCTTATGACTGAATTATATTCCATTGTGTGTATATACCACAGTTTCTTTATCTGTTTACCCACTGATGGAAATTTAGGGTGTTTCCTTATCTTGGTTATTGTAAATAATGCTGCAGTGAACATGAGGGTACATACTCCCAGGTGGCATTAGTGGTAAAGAACCCACCTCCCAATACAGGAGACATAAGAGACTTGGGTTCAGTCCCTGGGTTGGGAAGATCCTCTGCAGGAGGGCTTGGCAACTCACTTCAATATTCCTGCCTGGAAAATCCCATGGACAGAGGAGCCTGACGAGCTACAGTCCATAGAGTCACAAAGAGTTGGACATGGCTGAAGCAACTTAGCATGTATCTTTTTGAGTTAGTGTTTTTGTTTGTTTGGATAAATACCCAGAAGTGGAATAGCTGGATCTTATTGTAGTTTTATTATTTTTAATTTTTTGAGTAATCTCTATTCTGTTTCCCATAGTGGCTGGACCAGTTCTCACTAATAGTGCACAGGGGTTCCCTTTTCTGTACATCCTTGTCCATACTTGCTATTTTCATCCTTTTTGAAAATAGGCATTCTGATAGGTATGAGATGATATCTCAATGTGGTTTTGATTGGCATTTCCCTGATAATTAGTGATATCAGTTCAGTTCAGTTGCTCAGTCGTGTCCAACTCTTTGCAACCCCATGAATCACAGCACGACAGGCCTCCCTATCCATCACCAACTCCCGGAGTTCACTCAAACTCACGTCCATCGAGTCTTTGATGCCATCCAGCCATCTCATCCTCTGTCGTCCCCTTTTCCTCCTGCCCCCAATCCCTCCCAGCATCAGAGTCTTTTCCAGTGAGTCAACTCTTCGCATCAGGTGGCCAAAGTCCTGGAATTTCAGCTTTAGCATCAGTCCTTCCAAAGAAACCAGGGCTGATCTCCTTTAGAATGGACTGGTTGGATCTCCTTGCAGTCCAAGGGACTCTCAAGAGTCTTCTCCAACATCACAGTTCAAAAGCATCAATTCTTCGGTGCTCAGCTTTCATCACAGTCCAACTCTCACATCCATACATGACCACTGGAAAAACCATAGCCTTGACTAGACGGACCTTTGTTGACAAAGTAATGTCTCTGCTTTTGAATATGCTGTCTAGGTTGGTCATAACTTTCCTTCTAAGGAGTAAGCGTCTTTTAATTTCATGGCTACAGTCACCATCTGCAGTGATTTTGGAGCCCCCAAAATAAAGTCTGACACTGTTTCCACTGTTATCCCATCTATTTCCCATGAAGTGATGGGACCAGATGCCATGATCTTTGTTTTCTGAATGTTGAGCTTCAAGCTAACTTTTTCACTCTCCTCTTTCACTTTCATCAAGAGGCTTTTTAGTTCCTCTTCACTTTCTGCCATAAGGATGGTGTCATCTGCATATCTGAGGTTATTGATATTTCTCCCGGCAATCTTGATTCTAGCTTGTGCTTCTTCCAGACCAGCATTTCTCATGATGTACTCTGCATATAAATTAAATAAACAGGGTGGCAGTATACAGCCTTGATGTATTCCTTTTCCTATTTTCAAGCACCTGATAATTAGTGATATCAAGTACCAGTTGGCTCTTTGTACATCTTCTTTAGACAAATGGCTATTCAGATGCTCATCCATTTTTCACCTGGATTTTGTTGTTACTGAGTTGTATAAATCCTTTATTTATTTTGGATATCAGCCCTTTATCAGATATGTGATTTGCAATTATCTTCTCCCATTCAGAAGGTTGCCTTTTCATTTTGTTGATGGTTTCCTCACTTTGCAGAAACTTAGTTTCATGTGCTCCAGATTGTTTGCTTTTGCTTCTGTTGCTTTTGCTTTTGATGTCAGATGCAAAAACTCATGACGAAGACTGATGTCAAGGAGCTTTGTTCGTTCATTCATTTATTCATGTTAGTTGCTCAGTTGTGTCTGACTCTTTGTGACCCCATAGACTGTAGCCCGCCAGGCTCCTCTATCCATGGGATTCTCTAAGCAAGAATACTGGAATGGGTTGCCATGCCCTTCTTCAGGGGATCTTCCCGACCCAGGAATTGAACCTGTGTCTCCCACACTGCATGCAGTTTCTTTACCTTCTGAGCCTCTAGGGAGCCCCTGTCAAGGAGCTTATCACCTATATATTCTTTAGGAGTTTTATGACTTCAGATCTTACATTCAAATCTCTAATCTGTCTTGAGTTGATTTTGTATGTGATGTAAAATAGTGGTCCAGTTTCATTCTTTTGTATGTGGTTGTCCAATTTTCCCAACACCATTTGTTGAAGAAATTTTCTTTGCCTCATTGTATATTCTTGGCTCCTCTGTCTTCCATCCAAGTCCTGACCAGGCCTGACCCTACTTAGCTTCTGAGATCAGATGCGATCTGGAGTATTCAGGCTGGTATGGCCACAGAAGCCTTTGTCATAAACTAATTAACCATACATGCATGGGTTTATTTTTAGGTTCTCTGTTGTGTTCAGTTGATTATGTGTCTGTTTTGTGTGTGTGTGTGTGTGTGTGTGTGTGTGTGTGTGTGAATTATGCCTCTTTATACCTCTCATTTCCTGTGGTATGAACTTAACACTTGATGATTTGATTTGATTGTGAGTTCCTCATAGATCAAGGTTGGAGATATCAACTGAAATAACATGGTTATTGAACTTTGAACAAAATACTTGGTGACGGTGTTAAACTGGAGCTTGAGTGTACATTATGTTGTTGTTGTTCAGTCGGTTCAGTCACCAAGTCGTGTCCTACTTTCTGTGACCCCGTGAACTGCAGCACTCCAGGCTTCCCTGTCCTTCTCTTTCTCCTACAGTTTGCTCAAACTCATGAGTAGGTGATGCCATCCAACCATCTCACCCTCTGTCTTCCCTTTCTCCTCCTGCCTTCAGTCTTTCCCAGCATCAGGGTCTTTTCCAGTGAGTTGGTTCTTTGCATCAGGTGGCCAGAGTATCAGAGTTTCAGCTTCAGCATCAGTCTTTCCAATGAATATTCAGGGTTGATTTCCTTTAGGATTGACTGGTTTGATCTTGCAGTCCAAGGGACTCTCAAGAGCCTTCTATAAGAATATACATTGTAGTGTTGTTTTTCTTCTCACCCAATATTTAGTCAAAAATAGTAAGGAAAATAATAATGATAACTTGCTTAGTATTTCTATAGTGTTTATAGTATGCCAGGCATTGTGTCAAGCACTTTACCTATGAAGTAGGTACTATCATTGTTCTGTTTTGCCAAAGAAGAAACTGAGGCACAGAGAAATTAAATGAATTGTTAAAATTGCAAGGCTGTTAGGTGGTGAAGTTTGCTGTAAAGTTGATCTGTCCTAAATTTTGAGCTGACCAACCATTAAGTCTTTATCAACTTTGCAGTGTAAATTGTTTTGCCTCCCACACTGTTTCTCTATCCTCATCTTTTATATAATCTTTAAAATGGAACATTACTTTTGAGCTTAGTAGGAAACGGAAGAGCAACTGAACCCAAACTGTCAACTGTCAAAAGGATAACAGGTGCTTCTCATTTGAATGGGGTGATAGCATTTTAATGAAATTTAGACTGGATTTTCACAGCTTAGTTCGTAGTATCTTTTTCTAAGAGCCTTGTCTTTGAAAAGCAGATCCTAAAACTTTTTATGATCTCATATTGCATATATGTTGTGTTGGTGTTTGACTTTAGATATTGTACAATTCCCACGCTGCTGTGCTCTGGGTAAAGAGAGCTTTTTATTCATAATGTTGTTATTGACTGTCACAATGGTTTATAGTGCATTCATTTTATTGCTAACTCATTACTCTATGTTGCTTGATTCCTGAAGAAATTATTTTGAGATAGTGTTTTTCTGTATATAGTCAGTTCCATTATACTTTTTTTCTTGGCTTTTGCTTACATTCTATTTCTTTGACCCTTGGAATTGAAGGTTTTGGGGTTTTTTTAACCTTTAATTTAATCAGGATATGCTCGACATATTTTGGCATCAAAGAGGACAATCAGCCTGTTTCTTTTGGCACCAGTAATATCTTGCGTATGTAGCAAGTATGGTGCATATTTGGAGGTAGGAACTGTCTGAGTACTGTCTGGTAGAAACAGAATTGTAGAATGAATTCTCAGGGCACAGAGGTCCTTAGATATATCTTTTTTACCTCTTTATTCAGCAGTTGGGAATCTGAAGCCTGAGATGATTGAATGATTTGCCTATATTTATACAGTAATAGAGCTTTCCCAGTGGCTCGGTGATAAAGAACCTATCTGCAATGCAGGAGACGCAGTTTTGATCCTTGGGTTGGGAAGATCCCCTGGAGGAGGGCATGGCAACCCACTCTAATATTCTTGCCTAGAGAATTTGCATGGACAGAGGAATCTGGTGGCTACAGTCCATAGGGATGCAAAGAATCAGACATGACTGAAGCTACTTAGCGCACACACATGCATACAGTGTTAGATTCCATTTTTTAAACTTTTTTTTCCCTAATGTATCAGTGTTCTGTGTTCTTTTGAGTCATACCGCATTGTATTTGTGTAATATTCTTACTTGTAAAAGAAAGAAAAGTGAAAGAAAGTGGAAGTTGCTCAGTCGTGTGCGACTGTTTGCAACCTCATTGACTGTACAGTCCATGGAATTCTGCAGGCCAGATTACTGGAGTAGATAGCCATTCCCTTCTCCAGGGGATTTTCCCAACCCAGAGATCGAACCCAGGTCTCCCACATTGCAGGTGGATTCCTTACCAGCTGAGCCAAGGCACTCCCCAGCATTTTACTCGTATACCCTTAATTATGATTTTTCTTTTAATGTCTGGGTGAGAGATAATGACCTGAATTGGACCAGCTGCAGAGAATGAACTAACATGGTGGAACCAAGAGATACTTAGATTAAATTGATAGAACTTTGCAAGTGTGTAGGTGAGAATAAGAAATCTAGGGTGATCTCTAGGATTCTAGTGTGGGTAACCGAGTAGATGGTGATGTCATTCACTAAGGAAACTGAGAAGAAATCAGGGCTGGCTATATGATTTGAAGTTACTAGAGCGTGCATTGCACAAATAAGAAAGATGGAAGCTAGAACTACAGGACACACCAACATCTAGGAGGTGGGAAAAGGAAAGACCACAGAGGAGAGAATGGTATTGCAAACACCAAAACGGGAGAACATTTTAAGGAGGGTGTGGTAATTTGTGTTAATGCTCCAAAATTAAGGGCTGAAAGAACCCGCTGAAATTGATACGGGAAGTCATTTGTCTCCACTGTGGAGTTTGGTGGCATAGTAGGAATGTGAGCAGGGAGCAGTGGGCTGAAAGGGAGATAGAATAATAGGGACAGGACTGAAGCCAGTTCTTTTAAGGAATTCGGCTGTGAGAAGAGAGAGATATGGAAGAAAAAGTGTTTGTTTATTTGTACTTTCCCCCCCCTAAGAAAGGATAGAAACAATCCCTTATTTCTCAAGTGAAAGGGCTGGGAAAGAGGATGGAGTTGAAGTAGATGATTTAGGGAGTTAGGTAATTGTAGTAGAGTCAAGGAGGAGGCCAGCATGATATGGCATCCAGTGTTTGCTGGAACAGAATGGATACTTCTTCAATTTTCCTAAGAGAATGAGGAGAAGGATGGGGACAGATGTAAATAATTCCCTCATAGGATGGGGAAGAAATATGTGGAAGTTCTTGTCTGTTGTTGTTCAGTTGCTCAGTCATGTCCAACTGTTTGTGACCCAGTGGACTGCAGCATGCCAGGTTTCCCCCTCCTTCACTGTCTCCCAGAGCTCCCTTAGACTAGTGTCTGTTGAGTTGGTGATGCCATCCAACTATCCCATCCTCTGTCACCCCCTTCTTTTCCTGCCCTCAATCTTTCCCAGCAGCAGGGTCTTTTCCAGTGAGTCGGCTCTTCACATCAGGTGGCCAAAGTATTGGAGCTTCAGCATCAGTCCTTCCAATGAATATTCAGGGTTGATCTCCTTTAGGATTGAGTGGTTTGTTCGAGAGTCTCAGGAGTCTTGAGGGTTTCTCAAGAGTCTTCTCTAGCACCACAGTTCGAAAGGCTCTGTTCTTCAGCACTCAGCCTTCTTTAGTGTCCAGCTGTCACATCCGTACATGCCTACTGGAAAAACAATAGCTTTGACTATATGGAACTTTGTTGACAAAGTGACGCCTCCATTTTTTAGTACTCTGTCTAGGTTTGTCGTAGCTTTTCTTCCAAGGAGCAAGCATCTTTTTATTTTGTGGCCGTAGTCACCATCTGCAGTGATTTTGGAGCCCAAGAAAATAAAGTCTGTCACTATTTCCATTTTTTCCCCATCTATTTGCCATGAAGTGATGGGACCAGATGCCATGATCTTAGTTTTTTGAATGTTGAGTTTTAAGCCAGCGTTTTCATTCTCCTCTTTCACTTTCAGTGAGAGTCTCTTTAGTTCCTCTTCACTTTTCTGCTGTAAGGGTGGTATCATCTGCTTATCTGAGGTTATTAATATTTCTCGTGGCAATCTTAATTCCAGCTTGAGCTTCATCTAGCCCGACATTTCGCATGATGTACTCTGCACAGAAGTTAAATAAGCAGGGTGACAGTATACAGCCTTGACATACTTCTTTCCCAATTTGGAACCAGTCCATTGTTCTATGTCCAGTTCCAACTGGTGCTTCTTGACCAGCATACAGGTTCTTTAGGAAGCAGGTAAGGTGATCTGGTATTCCTATCTCTTTAAGAATATTCTGCAGGTTGGTGATCCATACAGAGGCTTTAGTGTAGTCAACGAAGGAGAAGTAGATGTTTTTTCTGAAATTCCCTTGCTTTTTCTATGATTCAGTGGATGTTGGCAGTTTGATCTCTGGTTCCTCTGCCCTTTCTAAATCCAGTTTGTACATCTGGAAGTTCTTGGTTCAGGTACTGTTGAAGCCTAGCTTTTGAGCATTACCTTGCTACTATGTGAAATGAGTGCAGTTGTGTGGTAGTTTGACCATTCTTTGGCACTTCCTTCTTTGGGATTGGAATGAAAACTGACTTTTTGTAGTCCTGTGGCCACTGCTGAGTTTTCCAAATTCGCTGACATATCTAGTGCAGCACTTTAACAGCAGCATCTTTTAGGATTTGTAATAGCTCAGCTGGAATTCTATCACCTCCACTAACTTTGTTTGTAGGAATGCTTCCTAAGGCCCGCTTGACTTCACACTGTAGGATGTCTGGCTCTAGGTGAGTGATCACACCATTTTGATTATCTGGGTCATTAAGATATTTTTTGTATAGTTTTTCTGTGTGTTCTTGCCACCTCTTCTTAATATCTTCTGCTTCTGTTAGGTCCATACTGTTTCTGTCCTTTATTGTGCCCATCTTTGCATGAAATGTTCCCTTGGTATCTCTAATTTTCTTGCAAAGATCTCTTGTCTTCCTCATTCTATTGTTTTTCTCTATTTCTTTGCACTAATCACTGAGGAAGGCGTAAGTATCTCTCCTTGCTATTCTTTGGAACTCTGCATTCAGATGGGTGTATCTTTCCTTTCCTCCTTTGTTTTTCGTTTTTCTTAGTGATACAACTGAAGTTGCTGATATTGAGTGTTTGATTTGGAGGAGAATGAGAGATTAATGGGACAGAGTTTAAAATAGTCATAGAAGGAAAAAAGTGACTGAAGAGGTAACTAGGGAGAGATAAGAAGGACTGCCTGCCTGCTAATGCTGAGCATTTTGCTGAGGTTTAATCTCAATACATAGTGTCAGCTACTTTTATGATTATGTAACATGTTTGTTTGTTTTGCTTTTGTTGAGCTCAGTGCACCAAGTTTAGAAGTAGAAAATTTTGAGGATTTAATTGGTTGAAGATTATGTTTTTATAAAACAAGTGTGTCAGAAGGATGAAAGGGCAAGAGAATTGAGGTTAACATGTTCTTAGAGTGATTGAGGAATGGGCCAGTTATCTAAAGAGGACCATAGAGCAGAGATTCTCAACTTTAGAAACATAATTTTCTGTTGTAGGGGCTGTCTTGTGCATTGTGGGATGGTCAGCATCCCTGACATCTACTTACTAGATGCCAGTAACAGCCTCCTCCAGTTGTGACAACTAAAAGTGTCTCCAAACATTGTCAATTGCCCTCTGAGGGGCAAAATCACTTCCAATTGGAACCACTACCTTACAGTCAGAGGAGCAGATGGATTGGAAATAATCAGAAGGCTGAGGGACTGACTTTGCCGACAAAGGTCTGTCTAGTCAAAGCTCTGTTTTTTTCCAGTAGTCATGTATGGATGTGAGAGTTGGACCATAAAAAAAGCTGCCCACTGAAGAATTGATGCTTTTGAACTGTGGTGTTGAAGACTCTGGAGAGTCCCTTGGATTGCAAGGAGATCAAACCAGCCCATCCTAAAGGAAATCAGTCCTGAACATTCATTGGAAGGACTGATGCTGAAGCTGAAGCTCTGGCCTCCTGATGCAAAGAACTGACTCACTGGAAAAGACCTTGATGCTGGGAAAGATTGAAAGCAGGAAGAAAAGGGGATGACAGAGGTTGGATGGCATCACTGACTTGATGGACATGAGTTTGAGCAGGCTTCGAGAGTTGGTGACGGACAGGGAGGCCTGGTGTGCTGCAGTCCATGGTGTCGCAGAGAGTTGGGCACGACTGAGTGACTGAACTGAACTTAACTGAGGGACTGAGGTCTCAATGCAATAAGTAAAAGAATTGGCAAGTAAGCTAGATAAAGAGTAGGGAGATAGGAGGTCGTGTTTTGAGATAAAATTATGGAAATTACATATTTCAGAGATAGAGCTATTCCAAATAATAAAAATTTCAAGAATGGACTATTGGTTTGCTGAGCGCAGTGAAGGTGAAGATTGTTGGCACTGAGTAGGTAATTTTGGGAGAGAGAACGTAGTCAGAGCAGGTTGAAAAAGCAGCTGTAAGACAGCCTGAGAGTTTCTGAAGTAAGATCAGAATTAAGATTTTCTAGATGTTTGTTTTACTCTATCCAATAAGTGTTACTCAAGTCTTTTTCTAACATTGTCAGTTTTCTGACCTTGTACCTCCATGCTGCAGTGCTTTAAAAAGTCATTGAGGGGGACATTTCCTTGGTGGTCCAGTGGTTTAGAATCCACCTGCCAACGTGGGGGACACGGATTCTATCCCTTGTCTGAGAACTAAGATCCCACATGCCAAGGGGCAACTAAGCCCCTGTGCCACAGCTACTGAAGCTCACCGTGCCCTAGAGCCTGCACTCTGAAACAAGAAGCCACTGCAATGAGAGGCCTGCATACCACAAACTAGAGAGTAGCTCCCACTCCCCACGAGTAGAAAAAGCTCATAGGCAGCATTGAAGACCCTGTGTGATGCAACCAAGATCCAGCACAGCCATAATAAATAAATAAATAAGTCATGGCCGCCTGATGCAAAGAGCTGACTCGTTTGAAAAGACCCTGATGCTGGGAAAGATTGGGGGCAGGAGGAGAAGGGAATGATGGAGGATGAGATGGTTGGATGGCATCACCGACACAATGGACATGGGTTTGGGTGGACTCCAGGAGTTGATGATGGACAGGGAGGCCTGGCATGCTGCGGTTGGTTTATGGGATCGCAAAGGGTCAGACACTGCTGAGTGACTGAACTGAACTGAACTAAACTGATGGTGTACTTCCCTGACAGTCCAGTGGTTAAGACATCACTTTCCAATGCAAAGGGTGTGGGTTTAATTCCTGGCCAGGGAGCTAAGATCCCCACATGGCTCGTGGTAAAAAAAAAAATAAAACGGAAACAGTATTGTAACAAATTCAATAAAGACTTTAAAAATGATCCATATAAAAATAATATTTAAAAATAAATAAAATAAAAACTCATGGAATTCATCCAGCTTATTTACTTTTGCAGTGTTTTCCTGATCTGATTTTGTGATCAGTTACCTATAAGTATACCACTTTTCAAAAAGCCCTTGGTTCTGTGCTATGTGACTGAATTTCAGGACATTTCTTTTGTGTTTGAACATCTCAGTCTTTGTCTGAAGTAACGTCAACTTATTCTTAAATCTTGCAACCTCTGAGGTGTTCCCTTTCTTCTCCCACTTGCTCTTTGTTGTTTCCTGCTTATTTAGAACATATAATTATGTATGTACAATGTTGATTGAGAGGTAATTACAGTGGTCTCAGTAAGCAAAATAGTAATTATTAGTAATTTTCTAATAGAATATGCCTTCAAATATGCTTTTTTTCTGTTTGATAAATCCAGACTTCAGTGGAATTTGTATTTTTGCCTCATCTTAATGAGCTTATCCTACATTACTCATCAAGAATGAGTACTAACACCTGTTTGGTTACAAAGCATTAAAAATATACATATTATCAGTGGATATAAGTAGACAGGCTTTCTTATTGTAAGTGTTGTCACTGCAGAATAAGAAGTAAGTAGGTGATATTAAAAGCCTTGACCTTTTGATTGGAATATTTAGTCCATTTACATTTCAAGTATTTTTTTTTTAGTAAAGTATAGTTAATTTGCAATGCTGTGTTCATTTCAAGTATACAGCAAAGTGATTCTTTTTATGACTAGTATTATATATATATATATATATATACACACACACACACACACACCTGCATATATACCACACTTTCTTTATCTATTTATCTATCAATGGACATTTATGCTACTTCCACGTCTTGACTGTTGTAAATAGTGCTACTATGAGCCTTGGGGTCCACATATCTTTTCAGATTAGAGTTTTCTTGGAATATATGCCCAGGAATGGGATTGCTGGATCAAATGGTAGGTCTATTTTTAATTTTTAAGGAACCTCCATACTCTCCATAGTGGCTGTACATTTTACATTTCCTCCAGCAGTGTAAGAGAGTTCTCTTTTCTCCACACTCTGTAGCTTTTATTATTTTTAGACTTGTTAAAATGATGGCCATTCTGACTAATGTGAGATGATACCTCATTGTAGTTTTATTAATTTGCATTATTTTCTAAATACATCCAAAGCCATTCCATCTTTTCATGCTGGCGCTGCCCTCGACTGTGGCATCATCTGGTAATGGTCTTTCGTATTTTCTGGCAGATAAATGGCCCTATTTACAGGTCTTTCTGCCTCATTATTTTTTGTATTGGGTGTTTTGATCATTTACAACTGTCATATAGGCTGTTCCAGTATATATTTTTGGAACATTAATCCCTTGTTTGGGCATTACCTGGTGTGGCCTCAGATGTGGTAAAGAATCTGCCGTGTGATAATGGCGCGGAAAGGACCGGCCAGGGTTCCAGTCCCCTGGGTTGGGAAGATCCCCTGGAAAACGAAATAGCAACCCACTCCAGTATTCTTGCCTGGAAAATCTCATGGATGGAGGAGCCTGGTGGGCTACAGTCCACAGGGTTACAAAGAGTCAGACACGATTTCACTTCAATCCCTTTTTGGTAGCATTATTTGCAAATATTTCTCCCCAATTTGTAAGTTATCTTTTTGGTATGTTTATAGTTTCCTTTGCAATGTAAAAGCTTTTTAGTTTTATTAGGGCCCATTTGTTTATTTTGTTTTTATTTCCATTATGCTAGGAGATGGACCCAAAAATTATTGCTGGAATTTGTCAAAGAATGCTCTACCTGTGTTTTCCTCTAAGATTTTATAGTATCTGGTTTTATATTCAGGTCTTTAATCCATTTTGAGTATGGTGCTGAAGAATGTTCTGATTTCATTCTTTTTCATGAACCTGCCCTGTCTCCTTAGCATCACTTATTGAAGAGACTATCTTTTCTCAAATTATATTCTTGTGTCTTTTGTTGTAGATTAATTGACCATGTGTGTGAGTTTATTTCTGGGATTTCTATCCTGTTCCATTGGCCTATGTGTCTGTTTCTGTGCTGATATCATTCTGATTTGATTACTGTAGCTTTGTAGTATAATCTGAAGTGTGATTCCTCCAGCTCTGTTCTCTTTTCTCAAGATTGTTTTGGCTATTCAGGGTCTTTTGTGTTTGTTCTTGTTCTGTGAAAAATGCCTTCGTAATTTAACAAGGATTGCATTAAACCTGTAAATTGCCTTGGATAGTATGGTCATTTTAACAGTATTGATTATTCCAATCCAAGAACATGGTATATCTTTCCATGTTTGTGTCATCTTCAGTTTCTTTCCTCACCATCTATAGTTTTCAGAGTACAAGTTTTTTGCCTCCTAGGGTAGATTTATTTCTAGGTATCTTATTCTTTTTGATGCAGTAGTAAATAGGATTATTTACTTAGTTTCTCTTTCTGATAGTTGTTAGTATATAGAAATATAACAGATTTCTGTACGTTAATTTTATATCCTGCAACTTTACCAAATTCATAGATGATCTCTAGTAGTTTTCTGGTGGTATCTTTAGGATTTTCTTTTTTTTAATTTATTTTTAATTTTTTTAATGTAAATTTATTTAATTGAAGGCTAATTACTTTAAACATTGTATTGGTTTTGCCATACATAACATGAATCTGCCACGGGTGTACATGTGTTCCCCATCCTGAACCCCCTGCCCACCTCCCTCCCCATGGATTTTCTGTGAATGGTATCATGTCATCTGCAAGCAGTGACAATTTTACTTCTTCTTTTTCAATTTGAATTCCTTTTATTTCTTTTTCTTTTCCAATTGCTGTGGCTAGGACTTTTAATACTATGTTGAATAAAAGTGGGGAGAGTGGGCATCCTGTCTTGTTCCTGATCTTAGATGAAATGCTTTCAGCTTTTCACTGTTGAATATCATGTTATCTGTGGGCTTATCATATATGGCATTTATTATGTTGAAATATATTCTCTCTGTGCCCAACTTTCTGAAGAGTTTTTATTATAAATGATATTTGATCTTATCAAAAGCTTTTTCTGCATCTATTGAGATGATTATATGGTTTTTTACTTTTCAATTTGTTAAAATGGTATTATGTTGATTAATTTTCAAATATTAAAAAAATCCTTGCATCTGAGATCCCACTTGATTCCACTTGGTCATAGTGTATGATCTTTTTAATGTATTTATTGTTGGAGTCAGTTTGCTAGTATTTTGTTGAGGGGTTTTGATAATTGAACAGTTACTGACAGATATGTACTTATTGGTATTTTGTTAATTATTTTCTTTTTGCTTTTGTAGTTTTGTTCTTATTGTTCCTTTCTTCTGTTTCTGTCTTCTTTTGTGATTTTATGACTGTTATTAGTGTTTCGTTTGGATTCCTGTTCCTTTTTTGTGTATATATTCATTAGAGGTTTTTGGTGTGTGATTATGAGGTTCATATATAACAACACATATATCTATGTCTATGTCTTTATCTTTATCTATATATATATATATATTTGTTGATGATCTCTTAAATTTAAATGCATTTTAACCATCCTACATTTTTGCTCATTCCCCCGACCAAGTTTAATGTTTTTGATGTTACATTTTTATGTTTTTTTGTTCCTTATATTACTTAACTACTTACTGTGGATATAGGTGATTTTACTACTTTTGTCTTTTAACCTTCCTACTAGCTTTATATGTAGTCTATTTACTACTTTTGCTGTATGTTTCCCTTTACTCATGAGATTTTCCCTTTTATAATTTATGATCATATCTCTAGTTGTGGCCTTTTCTTTTCCACTTGGAAAAGACCCTGTAACGTTTCTTGTAAATCTACTTTAGTGGTACTGAACTCTTCCAGCTTTTTTGTATCTGTAAAACTCTCTCTCCTTCAAATCTGAATGATTACCTTGCTGGGTAGAGTATTCTTGGTTTTAGTTTTTTCCCTTTCATCACTTTGAATGTACCTTGCCACTCCCTTCTGGTCTATAAAAGTTTCTTCTGAAAAGTCAGCTGATAGTCGTATAGGAACTTCCTTGTACATAAGTAGTTGCTTTTTTTATTGCTGCTTTTAAAATTCTCTTTAATTTTTGCCGTTGTATGTATAATGGACTTCTTTGGGTTTATCTGGTTTAAGATGCTCATCTGTTTCCTTCCATAGGTTAGGGAAGTTTTCAGCTATTACTTCTTCAAATAAGTTCTCTGCTGATTTCTCTCTTTTTCTTCTGGAACCCTTACAATATGAATGTTAGTATGCTTGCCATTTTCCCAGTGGTCTGTTAAACTGTCCTCATTTGTAAAATTCTTTTTTCTGTTCAGCATGGTTGATTTTCACTGCTCTGTCTTCTAGTTTGCTAATCCATTTCTCTGTATCATCTAATCTGTTGTTGATTCCCAATGTATTCTTTATTTCAGTTGTTGTATTCTTCAGCTTTGTTTGGTTCTTCCTTATATTTTCTAACTCTGTTGAAATTCTCACAGTGTTCACCCATTCTTCTCCTGACTTCACTGAGCACCTTTATGATCATTACCTTGAACTCATTTTGGGTAGATTGCTTATCTCCACTTTTTTTCCTCAGGTTCTGTCTTATTTCTTTACTTGGAACACATATTACTTTGTCACCTTATTTTGCCCAATTCTGTTGTTTATGTCTATGTATTAGATAGTTCAGTTATGTCTCCTGATCTTGGGGAAGTGGCCTTAGTGTAGGAGACATCCTGTGGGATCCAGCAATGCGCTCCCCTCTGGTCACCAGAGCTGTGTGCTCTAGGGGTGCCCCTATGTGAGCTGTGCATGCCCTTCTCTTGCGGTGAGGCAGACTGCTATGGGCAGGGTGGTAGGCACATCTACCGCCTGTGGTGGCTGCAGGTCTACTGGAGGCTGAGTAGGCTTCTGGTGTGGTTGGCTGCTCAGAGGTTGCGGGGGTGGTGTGAGTCTGTTGCTGACCTTCTAGAGAGCAGGACCCGGTCACTATGTGGCTATCCACATGGCAGGGGGATGTGATATAAATTATTTTTCATGGAAGCTGATCTATTTGATATATTGGGTTGCCCAAAAAGTCCATTCAAGTTTACCTGTAAGCACTCATGGAAAACCCTGAATGAACTTTTTGGTCAACCCAAAGTATAAAAATCACTTTCTAGCAAGGCTATTCCTCTTAAATCCTCTGCTGATCATTAACAATATTTTATGACCTTATTTCTATACTTAAGTATGGGAATTTCTAAGATTAATTACCTCAGTAATAATCATTGACTTTCTTAGTGGTCCAATGATTAAGAATCTGCCTGCCAATGCATGGGACATGGGTTCAATCTCTGCTCTGGAAAGATCCTGCATGCCCATTTGCCACAGCTACTGAAGCCTACATGTGCTAGGGCCCTTTGAGCCACAGCTACTGAGCCTGTACGTCACAGCTACTGAGGCTGTGTGCCACAACTACTGAGGCCCATGTGCCTAGAGCCTGTGCTCCGCAACAGGAGAAGCCCGTGTACCACAATGCAGAGTCGCCCCTGCTCACTGCAGCGAGAGAAAAGCCTGCACGCAGCAACAAGACCCAGCAAAAAAACAGAAAAAGAATGGGAACCAGTTGTTCTTCCTATCATATGGGTCTCATTTGTTTTGGTGCTTAGGATCTAGTACCTCAAAGGAAAAATGGGTTGTTTTCTCCAAACCATGACAATGGATGTTATGCTAAATACGACAGCATGCCAGAAGACAACAGTTTGTCAAAGAAGGTGGTGGTAAAAAGCAGCAGCATTACATCCATCATTGCTCTCTAGTGGCAGATTACATTAAACCATTTGTGTGCTCAGTTTGCACCCATATTCAGTACTTGGAAAAATCTAAGACACTTCATTGGTTAAACTGGAGCAACTAGATCCCCGAGGACTTAGACTCGTATTTATAGGAAATCTCTGATTCAGAGCATTGCCTTAACCTCTTTTCTTAGTAAAGCAAGTGTTTTGGGTTTTGGAAATGCCATGGTTATAATATATGTTGTATTTAGTCATTTTCTTACAGGGATTAAGGAAATCATATACTTTTTTGTCATACATAGTTAATTATTAATGTTGTGCAGTATTTGCAATATTTAACTAGCTTAGGGCCAACACTTTAAAAGTATCTTTCCCTATTGGTGTATTTGTTCTCCAGGTTTACTTTTTTCTTAAGCATGTATCATCAGCATCTCAAAGAAAAATAAACTATTTAGCCTTACATGTAAAACTTCCTAATTAATTTTAAGATGATCCCTAAGCTGTTAAAATTGAAAAAATAAATAGGCTCCTGAAGACCTTCTAAAGATATTTAAGCTATATCAGTGCTTACCTTGCTCCCAAATGCTTTTCATTTTCTAGGAGGTTACCAAAATATCTTTTCTTGGGAAAGATATACATATGTAACTCACCACTTAGACCTAATGCTGGGAATACATTTTAAATCTTGATGAGATGAATTTGAAAGCCTTAGAGAGAATGAGGCACCCCACCCACTTGTACTATATAAGAAAGACCAGCATTCTTAAGAAAGACCAGCATGTAAATACTGAGATCTGAATGTTCAGATTTCTAGACAATTTTTTGAGTTTATACTTGATTGATTGTGCCTCCAGATGCTGTACTTTTTCCTGAGTTTGTCTGTACAGTTATAGTCCTGTGACAGTCATCAGATAAATCACTAAATGGAGGGAGCCTGTCTTGATTTCCAGCTAAAGGAAGTGTAGTTCCCCTAAGACAGGAACAGATGCACCTCTTGTCCTTTCTACAGCTTTTCCTAAAAGTGCAGTTTTGGGGTAGGAAATAGGGTCAGACAGGCCAGGGATTGGGGGAGGAATGGGAAGGGTGTTTTATCGCTGGAGCTGCCAAGAAAGGACAAGCTTATTGCTCATACTACAAATTTTGAATGATGGGAACTTCCTGAAGATACTGAGCAGCAAGAGTCCCACACAAGAAGGCCTGTGACTGGTGTTTAGAGCATTTGCCAGATGGAGTGGTTTTTAAAAAAAATTTTTTTTTTTTTTTTAGTATCATTGAACTCAATGAAGGAGACCAGAGTTAGGTTAAGCCAGTGATTCTCCAGTCTGGTCTTTGGACCAGCAGTATCAGTGTTACCTGGAACTTGTAAATATAAATGGTAGTCTGTGTTTTAACAAGATCTTCAGATGCTTTTAAATGTATGTCAAGTTTGAAAACCACTGGCCCAGGAAATTCAAAGTGGTTGAGAACCATTTTGCCTAATTGTGGTGGCCAAGTCACAATGTTGAGAAAGAATGAGTGAAGATGTAACTAAGTGTTGGAGCATCCTTTAATCTTTATGTAAGTATGACATTTATTTCAGACTGAGAGACAGATATCTTCACTATAGATAATGGAATAACAAATAACACTTGTATTATAGGTAGAGAATACTTCCTGTTCATGGCTGCAATTCACACTAAATCTAAATTCTGCTGACTGTAATAGAAGAAAACTGTTCACTTTGCCTTATTTTCCATTTCAATATTTTTTTCTGAGTCCTTTTAAATATATACTTTATATATGCAGTGACTTGTGAGAATCCTGTTTTTGTGGTTTCATGATGGCAAGAGTTGGTTCAAATAGCTTAAGTATTTCAGAAGTATTAGGGTACATAAGAATTACCTGGCCGTCTTGTTTAAAATGTGGATTACTGGCCGCTATCCCTGGAGATTTTTATTTAATAAGTCTGACATAGTGTCTAGGAATCTGGTTTTTTTTAGATTGAAGTAGTAGTTGATTTACAGTGTTGTGTTAGTTTCTGGTATATAGCAAAGTGACTCTGTTCAAATATATATATATATAAATTTTCATATTCTTTTCCATTATGGTTTATTACAGGATATTGAATATAGTTCCCTGTTCTATACAGTAGTACCTTGTTGTTTATCTGCTTTATATATAGTAGTTTGTAACTGCTAATGCCAAACTCCTAATTTATCCTTCCCTCCCTTCCTTTCCCCTTTGGTAACCATAAGTTTGTGTTCTGTGTCTGTGAGTCTTTTTCTGTTTCGTAAACAAGTTCCTTTGTGTCATATTTCAGAAGAACGTGTATTTTTAACAAGCACTACTCGCACCAGCCTGTACCTCCCCATTTGATTCTGGTGCATGTGATCCTCAGATCACACTCTGAGAAACACTGTGACAGATCTCTGAGAAGAACTGCAGTTTATCTGGCTATAAAACAAGTGTTCTCGTGAGTTTCTGAGGATATTTACAGACGTGAGTCAGAATTGCTAGTAATGAAGGTACCTGAATGTGTAATGCTCACTGGAATTTGATGCTTGGGATGAAATTCTTTGAGAAATCATAAGTAATCTTCCTCGGTCAAAATGCTCCCAAAGACCACTTTGACAGTGTAATATTATAACACAAAATCAATCAGACTTTCTATATTCTCTGAATGATCTTTAGG
This sequence comes from Capra hircus, assembly GCF_001704415.2. NCBI lineage: Eukaryota > Metazoa > Chordata > Mammalia > Artiodactyla > Bovidae > Capra > Capra hircus. The sequence continues at coordinate 81,014,221 of NC_030815.1, forward strand.
AAGCCTATCTTTACAGGTATGGGGCTACATATCAAAGCTTCACACAGTCAAAGAATATATTAGCTTGAGAAAATATGAGGCAAGTATATCTTTCCAGTCTCCAGGCCATGTGCTCAAAGTCTAAATGGCATCAAGGGTGTTAAAAAATAATATGTCAGTGAGTCTACTGGCCTGAACTCTCAGGTCACTGTCAGGGTCAGGAGTAAATAGATTTATATTTTTCTTGCATTGAATTATTTTTAAAAGTTGTTATATCTAGGTTTCAGGAAAATGATCAATGAGTAAAAAATGGAGCAGGAAGCTTTTTTTTTTTTTCCTGTTCTCTTTGGAGAGAGCCTTCAGTTACTGTCTTTCTGTATACCTCACTATTCCAGGGGCTTCCCCTGTGATTCAGCTGGTAACAAATCCACCTGCAATGCAGGAGACATGGGTTTGATCCCTTAGTTGGGAAGATCCCCTGGAGAAGGGAAAGGCTACCCACTCCAGTATTCTGGCCTGGAGAATTCCATGGACTCTATAGTCCATGTAGTTGCAAAGAATTGGACACGACTGAGCAACTTTCACTTCACTTCACTATTCCAGAATTCAGTTAGGGCTTCTTGAATGAATGAGAGTGAAGACAGTGGCATGTTCTTGATTCACCTATTTAGGATGGATAACTGTCAACAGAGTTCCTCCCTCTGCAATGGGAAAAGGGAATAAAAAGAAAATGATAAATACTTCTAGTGTCTTCAGTGTGAGTGTTTTTGAGGAGAGGTGACATCCCTCTGTCAGAAATGGGAATAAGCTCCTCTTTGGAATCTGTTTCAAGCCACCAATGGTACTAATATTTCAAAATGAAATGTAACTTATTTTCTTTAGTCAAGAGGAACAAGTGTACCAGAGCCCAGCCTCCTCTCTGCCCTAGAGTCACTACTTTAATTGTGGGCCCCTTAGTAACCTCTTGAGGGGAGAAGAAAATGGCAACCCACTCCAGTATTCTTGCCTGGAGAATCCCAGGGACAGAGGAGCCTGGTGGGCTGCCATCTGTGGGGTCGCACAGAGTCGGACACCGCTGAAGCAACTTAGAAGCAGCAGCAGCTGTAACCTCTAGGACTGCTGTCGACAGGAAAGAAGCAGGTTCAGGAAAAAGCCCCATCTGATTATCAGACAGTCGTCCTTCTGCCCAATTCAGCTCTGTTTGGCAAGCTGAATGTGGCAGCAGTGCTAATATCACAGTGCGCCCAAGAACTCGTAGAGAAGGCCTGGCATCCCTGTTCTTTCAGCTGCTTCCCTCATGGGGGCCTACTGCCCACCATTTCCTGTACATTCTGCCCCCCATCCCTGCCACACCCCAGCACTCTTCTCAGTGCTAGCCCTGTTGCTCCCACTGACCGTGTGCCTTACTTAATAAAAAAGAAACATCCTATAAGTGGTTTTCTGAACATCTAATTTCCCTGTCACTTTTTAAAGTATAGGTATGTTACCAGGCAAAGCTGTTAGTTTTTTTTTTTTTTTCCAACCAGTGTTTTCTTGAATTGTATGCAAGATGATTTAAAATGGTACAAGAATAGGCATAGTTGGAATTTTAGTATATGGTGGAAAGCCTATGATTTCATGGTTATTAGAGAAGGTGAATCAATGGTGAAATGGATTGAAGGAACATATTTAATAAATACAGTTGGAGTATTGTTGATGTTCAGTCACTCAGTCATGTCTGACTCTTTGCGACCCCATGGACCACAGCGTGCCAGGCTTCCCTGTCCTTTGCTGTCTCCTGGAGCTTGCTCAAACTCATGTCCATTGAGTCAGTGATGCCATCGAACCATCTTGTCCTCTGTCATCCCCTTCTCCTCCTGCCTTCGATCTTTCCCAGCATCAGGGTCTGTGTGGGTTGGTATGAGGATGGCAAAAATACTCAAGATGACTAGGTGACTAAAGCTTGGGAATTACTGTTTTAAGCAAATACTCAGGGCTAATATTTTTTGAAATTGTCTTCAAAATAAGTTCCGAGATTGAAATACTATGCCATGTTGAAAGGAGACATGTACTTAGCATGGCATAATTCTTTAATTGTAAATTCCTGTTGAAATCAATGTGTATCTTTTAAAAATAGTCCCTTTAGGGCTTCGCTTGTGGCTCAGTTGTAAAGAATTAGCCTGCCAATTGTGAGAAATGGAGAAACGGGTTCGATCCCTGATCCAGGAAGATCCCACATGCAGCAGAACAACTAAGCCTGTGTACCACAGCTACTGAGCCTGTGGTCTAGAGCCCAGGTGCTAAAACTAATGAAGCCCAGGTGCCCTGGAGCCCTTGCTCCACAACAGGAGAAGCCGCTGCAATGAGAAGCCTGCACGCCACAACTAGAGAGTAGCCCCTGCTTGCCACAACTGGAGAAAAGCCTGCACAGCAATGAGGACCCAGCACAGCCAAAAATAGATAGAATTATTAAAATAAATAAAAACAGTCCCTTTAAAATATCAAGCTTATAATAATCCTTGCTATTATCATTTATGTTTTTATTGAGCCTTTTAATCTAGATTATATAAGATTTTTTATCTTCTGTAGGACACTTAACCCATTCCAGTGTTCTTGCCTGGAGAATCCCAGGGACAGGGGAGCCTGGTGGGCTACCATCTATGGGGTCGCACAGAGTAGGACATGACTGAAATGACTTAGCAGTAGCAGCAGCAGGACACTTAAGAGAAAACCACCATAAAACTTTGTTTAAATAGTTTGCCCCCCTCTTTTTAAATAATAGCTTTATTTATAAGTCACATACCATAAAATTTACCCTTTAAAAGTATATAATTCAGTGGTTTTTAGTATATTCACAGAGTTCTGTAGCCCTCACCACTGTTTAGCAAACTAAAAGATCCTAAAAAGGATTTTGCCATTACTCCAAAAAGATCCTCTTTATCCATTAGTAATCGGTCCCCGTTTTGCCTTTACCCAGCCCCTGGCAACCACTATTCTACTTTCTGTCTCAGTGGTTATGCCTGTTCCTGACAGTTTGTATAAATGGAATCATATAATATATGGGATACATGGCCTTTTGTGTCTGCCTTTCACTTAGCATAGGTTTTTCAAGCTTCATCTCTTTTTGGTATGTATCAGTGTGTTATTCCTTTTTATGGCTGAAGTATTCCACTGTATGGCTATACCACATTTTGTTTTCCATTCATCACTTAATTGGCATTTGGATTGTTTTGCTGCTTTTCTTTCAACAGTATTAAAAATACCTGGGGTTTTTGAGATAGTCACTGGATGACTCTACAGGTGTGTTCTAGAGGGGATTCATGCCATGAGTGGGAACTGGATATCTTGCTCCTGTGACCATGAATTCAAGGCGTCTGTATCTGTAATCTCTTTATGGTAATAAATATATTCTTCCATGAGCTTGAGCAGTGAATTTCCCTCCATAGCAGAACATTCGTTATTAAAAAACTACTTTCACATTATTTAGGGCTTCCCTGGCAGCTCAGATGGTAAAGCGTCTGCCTGCAATGCAGGAGGCCTGGGTTTGATCCCTGGGTTGGGAAGATCCCCTGGAGAAGGAAATGGCAACCCACTCCAGTATCCTTGCCTGGAAAATCCAATGGACAGAGGAGCCCTGTGGGCTACAGCCCATGGGGTCGCAGACAGTTGAACATGACTGAGTGACTTCAAAAAAAAAATTCGCATTATTTCTTTAAGGCCAAAATTTCAAAAATAGCTTCTGTTAAAAACAGTGCTTTTCAACATTTCTGGAAGAGGAAATCTTGCTTTAAAAACTGATATTTTTCCTCTGTATTTTCTTATCCAATTTCTTTAGTTTTACCCTACTGAACCCTGTAACCCAGTTCTATTAATCTAGGTCCTATTTCCAGTACATGAATATTTATGGACGTAATAAATTATATTACTTCTCCTAATAGAGTTTTGAAAGTTTTGTTAATTTTTATCATGGCGTAACAAAAATTCCTGGGTGGTCTGATATTGCTTTCATCATTAAATGTTAGACATTAAGCCAATTCTTTTTATTTTTAAAGGGTATATTGTTGAATTATATCCACAAAAGTGTTCAATAGTTATTTATCTTGGGCCTGTGGTATGCAAAGCTCTTGGTAGAATAATACCCCTTACTTTTGCATCTGGTTTAGTTATATGTTGGGGCTTCCCTGATGGTAAAAATCTGCCTGCAAGGCAGGAGACACAGGCGATAAGGGTTCAGTCCCGGGGTTGGGAACATCCCCTGGAGGAGGAAAATGACAACCTACTCCAATATTCTTGCCTGAAAAATACCAAGGACAGAGAAATGTGGTGGGCTACAGTCCAAAGGGTTGCTAAATCAGACACAACTGAGTAGTAAGGATGCATTCTTGCATAGTCATACCTTATTTCAACTGTTGTCCTCAATACTCAGTGCATTGAAGACAGTGAGAGACCTCCAGTGTGACCCGAGATGATTATGAGGGTTTTAGAAACTGTCCTGCGAGAATCAGGTGAAAGAGCTGATGTCCCATTTTTGAAGAGAATATTCAGGCAGTGATGTGACCATCCTCCAGTCATTCGGAGCTTGTCTGTAGAAGTCTTGTTCTTTTGGAGAGTGACGGGGAGAAATTTGATTGAAAGAAGCATATGTCAGTAAGGCTGGAACTCCTCACAGCCTAAAAGTAGACCTAAATCATGAGTTTATGTTCTAATTTTCCATCCTTATTTACATTTCTGCTGTCTCCTAATCCCTAGATTATCTAGTCCGGTGTCTCATGGTAAGAATGGTTTTTGGATGAAGAAGTGAAGTGAAGTCACTCAGTCGTGTCCAACTCTTTGCAACCCCATGGACTGTAGCCTACTGGCTCCTCCATCCATGGGATTTTCCAGGCAAGAATACTGGAGTGGGTTGCCATTTCCTTCTCCAGGGGAACTTCCCAACCCAGGGATCGAACCTGGGTCTCCCGCATTGTAGGCAGACGCTTTACCATCTGAGCCACAAGGTATATAGAATGTTATATTATTGAATCATCATTAATACATTATTTTAGCTTTAATAAATAAAATATAAGTATGTAAAGTATTATTTGGTATTATGCAATTTTATATAGTTAACTTTTTTTAGGTCAGGACTAAAATATACCTTTCAGTCAGTGTGTATGTTTAAGATTTTATCACTCCGTAAAATATGGAGCCTATAACATAATATAAATTGCAGGACCTGCAACACAGTATAAATTGCCTTACCAATAAGCGATAGAGAATAGAGTGTGGTGATGTTTGTAAGTGGTAGGAAGAAGGTTAATGGTGAACAGCCATAGGAATATAAGAATAACTTTTGACCTGTTACAGTGTTGCCTTTCTCTTTAGTCTTAAGGGTTTAGGCTCTGATTCACTTCCTGTACTTTAAATGGGCATTTTTGATCCAGAGTTGGACTGTGCTTCAGGCAAAGTGTAGTTTTAAGAGTCTGTGATCTGAAGTCAGACCATATAAATCTAAATTTCAGCTCTGCCATCTAATAACTGTGAACTTAGGGAAGTATCTTTAGCTATTTGAGCCTTAATTACTCATCTTTAGAATGGAGATGAAAAACTTACTTCATCACATAGGGAGGAATAAATGTGATCATGTACTTACTGTGCCTAGACTTCTCATAGCAAGCAGTTAGATGCAGTTGCTAGTTGTTGTTAATACTACTTTGCAGAGGTCAGGTGCCTTCTCAAAGATTTCTGAGAGGCAGCAGTCCAGAGGAGTTCTAACTGACTCACTTCCTAAAGGTGAAAGACTCTGGTCTGCCTGATTTCTGTAAGTCGCTCTAGATTCATTTTGCTAGCTTGGGACCAATACATTCTAGGGAAGTTTTTTGGTGAATGGGATTCTCCTGGCCTGCAGTAGTCTAGATCTATTCCTGCCTTGTAGGAGAAAAAAGTGCCTTTGTCTCAGGGGAGATATAGAAAAGAGCAAGAAATTTTTAAAAAATTAAAAAGATTTTTAATTGATGGGGGTAGGGGGCAAAGTGGACTACATCTAAATCTTCATGGGTGCTTAGCATGCCAAGTCTCTTCAGTCATGTCTGACTCTTTGCAACCCTGTGGACCATAGCCTGCAAGGCTCCTCTGTCCATGGGATTCTCCAGGCATGAATACTGGAGTAGGTTACCATGTCCTCCTCCAGGGAATCTTCCCGTCCCAGGGAATCTTCCCGACCCAGGGAATCTTCCCGTCCCAGGGAATCTTCCTGACCCAGGGATCGAACCCTGTTTCTCCTACATTGGCAGGTGAGTTCTTACCACTAGTGCCACCTCGAAAGCCCTCATGAGTATCATAAAACTATTCAAAGTTGTATGATTGAGATATCCATTCGACAAGTGTCTATTAAGCATTTATGCATACCACTTAGTTTTGTCTAGGAGAGATTATGTTAGAAAATGTTGGGTTTCATTACTAAGACTGCTTTTCAAATCCATATTGGAATTTCTTTGTTATGCTGTTTTCCTGGTGGCGGGTTGCAGGGGCTCATCCTGGTTTTCTCTCTTCTCTGAACTGCCTGCACCCACTCTTCAACCTTTCTTTGTTGTCCCTATGGTTGTCTTCAGACTCTTTTAACATTAGGGATTTTCTTGCTAGTCCTTATGGAAAAAATAGAAAAAGACTAACATGTATAGGACTGTTTAAAGATTTGGAGGTTTTTACAATTGAAATTACCAATTTGGTTCTAAGATAGTAACTGCTAAAATTGAAATTGGAAGATAAGATGGGCTTCTTTCCTCTTGCTAAGCAGGAAGCCCCCCAAACCAATTCTGTTCCATGTACCACACCTCTCTCTCCTCTGTGCCCACTGAAAAGCCATCTTTCCAGCACCAGAGGAGATAGAATTCCCCCTGGTCTCAAGTGTACAGTTTGTATTTCCAAGGAACTCTAGATATGATGATACTCCATTTTAAAAAATACCTGGGATTTTGTTTTAATCAAGTATTATAAGATGACAGACATGTAGACACACTGCCTTTGAAACAAGAGTTTATTATTTTCAGTTCCAAGAGAAGGGAGTCGGCCATGCAAGGCCCCAGCTGGAGGCACAGAGGCTGATCAGGAGGCAGGAGGAGTGAGAGGAAAGCAGGAGCATGAGCCTTTATTGTGGTTTCTGGGGGAAAGGCAAGTGGGGCAGGGTCCTCAGACTTAGGATCGGCTAGTTTGAATTATTTCAGAGGGTTCTGAGCTGCAAGGCTTGTTTCTAGTTGTCTGGTATCTTACCTTAACTGAGTTAGACTGGGAGGAATATTGACTTGATGTGTGAGTTAGATAAAAGAGGTGGTTGAGGGTGTGGACTCTGGATTGGTTGGTTTGCATATTAGCTAGCCCTGGAAGGGGTTGTCTCTCTAGGATCAGTGAGCCCTCAAGACCTCAAAGTATTACAAAATACAGGGGAAAAAAAAAAAAAAGACTAGCACATACTCTTTCCAGTAGAACTGTGCTTATCATAGAGTGATTCTTTTGGGGACATTTTCTTATTGAATGATAACAAAGAATGGTAAAGTGGCTCCCTGTATCGCCAGGGTTTACAGTCTAGCTTAGTGGATAAAGCCTGCACACATGAACTGTGACTAGTCACGCAAGGCATAACTTTCTGTGCTAGAAAGATCTGCGCAGTGTAATGGAAGTTCAGTGAAAGGGGCGATCAGAATGTCCTAAAACACTATAGGGCAGTGGTTAAGAGAACAGTCTTGGAGTCAGAATGCTGGGTTCATCTGGCTTCATCATTTATCAGTCATATAACCTTGAAAGTGAAAGTGAAGTGGCTCAGTTGTGTCCGACTCTTTGCAACCTCATGGACTGTAGCCTACCAGGCTCTTCCGTCTGTGCGATTTTCCTTAAACACGTTGTTTCAGTTCAGTTCAGTTGCTCCGCAGTGTCCGACTCTTCGTGACCCAATAAATCGCAGCACGCCAGGCCTCCCTGTCCATCACAACTCCCAGAGTTCACTCAGACTCACGTCCATCGAGTCAGTGATGCCATCCAGCCATCTCTTCCTCTGTCGTCCCCTTCTCCTCCTGCCCCCCATCCCTCCCAGCATCAGAGTCTTTTCCAATGAGTCAACTCTTCACATGAGGGGGCCAAAGTCCTGGAATTTCAGCTTTAGCATCATTCCTTCCAAAGAAATCCCAGGGCTGATCTCCTTCAGAATGGACTGGTTGGATCTCCTTGCAGTCCAAGGGACACTCAAAAGTCTTCTCCAACACCACAGTTCAAAAGCATCAATTCTTCGGCGCTCAGCCTTCTTCACAGTCCAACTCTCACATCCATACATGACCACAGGAAAAACCATAGCCTTGACTAGATGGACCTTTGTTGGCAAAGTAATGTCTCTGCTTTTGAATATGCTATAACTTTTCTTCCAAGGAGTAAGCGTCTTTTAATTTCATGGCTGCAGCCACCATCTGCAGTGATTTTGGAGCCCCAAAAAAGAAAGTCTGACACTGTTTCCCCATCTAATTCCCACGAAGTGATGGGACTGGATGCCATGATCTTCTCCCTGTGTTTTAGTTTCCTCATCTATAAAATGAGTTTAATGATGCCCGCTTCATAGTCTTTGTAAGACATTGAAAGTACTAACTTTAGAACAAAACCTATCACTTGGTAAGTATTCAGTTAATGTTGGCTGATATTAGGGCTGTGGAGGAAGTTTAGTGGAGTAGATAGAATTGATCTTTAAGTAGAAGAGAGAGGAATTATTCCTTTGTTTGGGTAGGAGAAGGTATGGGGTGGTGGCTGGAACTGAGTCTGGCAGATTCAGGTAAAAGAGGTTGGTTTGGTTGGATAAGTTTGAAAAAATAGGTTGATGAAAGCTTTGATCCTAAGGAGTCTGTGTTTTTGTTTCGTTTCCTTTACACCATAGAAATTCATTTGAGGCATGCTGTTTTACTTATTTTTTTAAAAGCAGGGGCATGACATTAAATGAGTGCTTCAGGGACCTTCATCTTGGTGGTGTGGTTTTGGAGAGTTAGCAAGAGAAACTGTGAGTTAGCAATAGAAACAAACAACTTTAAAATCTTTGTGCTTTTTTGTTTCTTGCTCCTGCTGATGTCCATCACAGCTCAACTCAAGGCTCGTAGCACAGTCATTCAGAGATAGAACAGCTAATATCTCATATTTTGTTTGCCTTAAAAGAGGGAAAAGAACACTCTGGAGGGTCGCATCCCAGCAATTAAATACTAGGCCTGGAAACAACACTCACACTTCCATTTACAACCACTGGGTACAACTAGTCATATGGTAGTAACCAGCCACAAGGGTTCCAGAAATTGTAGTATTCTCTATTTGAGAGGAGGGCCCAAGGAGGTAAAACTGGAAATATTTGTATATAGCAGTAATGACTCTTCGCCATACATGACTCCTCATTTAGAAGGCTGTCATATGATAGTTCAAGTAAGTGGTCTTAGCTTTTAAATTAGGATTGTTGCAGTCAATGTGGAGAAGTCAGATTGGAGAAAGAATTAAAATTTAAAAATTGGTAATTGATTTTATAGAATTACAAAGGAAAGAGGAGTCAGGAAGAGGAAAAACTTTTAGATGCAGTAGAAGGTGATGCTGCTGTAACAGAAACATGGAAGGTGGTATATGTTAAGTAAGCTGCAGGATGATCAGTGGTTGTCCTGCAGGCCTCTGGAGCTGTATACTTGAAGTATACTCCACCAACCAGTCCCTACCCACAAGCTAATTGGTCTGCAAGCAGATAAGTACAGAAACACAGAGTAATCATTGTAGTAATTGTTGGACTTTGTCAGTGGCTCAGCGATGAAGAATCTGCCTGCAATGCAGGAGATGTAGGAGACTTGGGTTCAACTCCTGGATTGGGAAGATCCCCTGTAAGAGGGCTTGGCAACCCACTCCAGTATTCTTGCCTGGAGAATCCCATGGACAGAGGAGCCTTACAGTCCGTAAGTTCACAGAGTCAGATACAACTGAAGCAACTGAGCACGCATACATAGTAATTCTTGTAGTGCTATGGTTTGTTCTGATTATGTTAATCCAATAATTTTAAAGCAAGGGCTTGTATTTTGTATATCTTTTTAATTTTGTTGTGATTTGATTTTATTATGTTTACTGAGGTATTGACCTGTAACAGGGAAATAATGCATAGCCCTACACTCCAGATAGTTTGGGAAACATTGCTTTGGAGTTCAGTTTCAGTTTCAGTTCAGTAGCTCAGTCATGTCCGACTCATTGCGAACCCATGAATCACAGCACACCAGGCCTCCCTGTCCATCACCAACTCCCGGAGTTCACCCAACTCACGTCCATCGAGTCAGTGATGCCATCCAGCCATCTCATCCTCTGTCATCCCCTTTTCCTCCTGCCCCCAATCCCTCCCAGGATCAGAGTCTTTTCCAGTGAGTCAACTCTGCATGAGGTGGCCAAAGTACTGGAGTTTCAGCTTTAGCATCATCTCCTCCAAAGAAATCCCAGGGCTGGTCTCCTTCAGAATGGACTGGTTGGATCTCCTTGCAGTCCAAGAGACTCTCAAGAGTCTTCTCCAACACCACAGTTCAAAAGCATCAATTCTTCAGCACTCAGCCTTCTTCATAGTCCAACTCTCACATCCATACATGACCACAGGAAAAACCATAGCCTTAACTAGATGGACCTTTGTTGGCAAAGTAATGTCTCTGCTTTTGAATATGCTGTCTAGGTTGGTCATAACTTTTCTTCCAAGGAGTAAGCGTCTTTTAATTTCATGGCTGCAGTCATCATCTGCAGTGATTTTGGAGCCCCCAAAAATAAAGTCTGACACTGTTTCCACTGTTTCTCCCATCTATTTGCCATGAAGTGATGGGACCAGATGCCATGATCTTCTTTTTCTGAATGTTGAGCTTTAAGCCAACTTTTCACTCTCCTCTTTCACTTTCATCAAGAGGCTTTTGAGTTCCTCTTCACTTTCTGCCATAAGGGTGGTGTCATCTGCATATCTGAGGTTATTGATATTTCTCCCGGCAATCTTGATTCCAGCTTGTGCTTCTTCCAGCCCAGCGTTTCTCATGATGTACACTGCATATAGGTTAAATAAGCAAGATGACAATATACAGCCTTGACGTACTCCTTTTCCTATTTGGAACCAGTCTGTTGTTCCATGTTCAGTTCTAACTGTTGCTTCCTGACCTGCATACGGGTTTCTCAAGAGGCAGATCAGGTGGTCTGGTGTTCCCATCTCTTTCAGAATTTTCCACAGTTTCTTGTGATCCACACAGTCAAAGGCTTTGGCATAGTCAATAAAGCAGAAATAGATGTTTTGTGGAACTCTCTTGCTTTTTGATTATCCAGTGGGTGTTGGCAATTTGATATCTGGTTCCTCTGCCTTTTCTAAAACCAGCTTGAACATCTGGAAGTTCATGGTTCACGTATTGCTGAAGCCTGGCTTGGAGAATTTTGAGCATTACTTTACTAGCATGTGAGATGAGTGCAATTGTGCGGTAGTTTGAGCATTCTTTGACATTGCCTTTCTTTGGGACTGGAATGAGAACTGACCTTTTCCAGGTGATCGGAATTCGAAGGCTGTTGATAAGGTACTGAGTCCTTTCCATAGAATGATTAGTTGAGTATCTGAGATGTGAGCAAAAGGAAGACTCCAGAATGGAAGAAGGCCCAGGACTGAGCCTTGGGGAACACCCAGTGTTTTGTGGGCGGAGTTATAAGAGGAAATGTAGACAGTACAAAGTCTTAGGAATCATTGGAGAGTGGTAGTATCAAATGCCACGGAGAGTCAAGGAAAATCAGAACTGAGGTCAAGCTAGATTTGTTAAGATGTAAGTCATTGGAGGGCTTCCCTGGTGGCTCAGAGAAAGAATCTGCCTACAATGCAGTAGCCACAGGTGACATGGATTCAGTCCCTGAGTCAGGAAGATCTCCTGGAGGAGGGCACAGCAACCCACTCCAGTATGCTTACCTGGAGAATCCCATGGACAGAGGAGCCTGGCAGGCTACAGTCCATAGGGTTGCAAAGAGTCAGACACGACTGAAGCAACTTAACCTGGCACAGCACAAGTCATTGTGAGTGTTTAAAACTAAACTTAGTGAAGTGGTTTGGTCAAATGCCAGATTTCAACAGTAATAAGAAATGTGTGATCATACAATTGATGAGGTATAAACTATCAGTTGAAAAAGTTTGATGGCAAAGCAGAAGCAAAGACGAGAATGGTAGTTACTGGGCCAAGAAAGGGAAAGCACATTTTTGTTATTCTTGTTTTGTTTTGTTTTCAGCAGGAAAACCTGAGCAACTGTAGAGGCTCCTGTCAGCCAGAGGTGTGAAAGTTGATGTGGGAAGGAGGAAGGAGGTGGCAGTGGTCTGTGGCCAGGAGTAGGAGTGGAGAGCAGAGGCCGTGGGGGTGGACCTGGGAGTAGCGATGAGGGCGGGCTGAAGAGGAGCGGTGCAGAGGCTAGACAGCTGCTGGCAGGCAGCACACTGAGGGTGGCCACGGAGCAAGCATGGGAATGGAATTTGCAAGTCTCAGCAGACTGGAACAGAGGAAAATACACGGTGGGGCATTACTGTGGTCAAGCAGTGACGTAGTGGAGGTGGTCACAGTTAAGAAAGCAGGGACTCATGAAATGGCTCAAAATTGTGACTCTGGGTTCAGCCTAGGAAATTCAACTTCTTACTGTAATCAATTCCTATTGACTCAGTAAATAGGAGTATTAAGTGATAATGTAATGGGAGGAAGAATAAAGTTGGGCTACTTAATCCCCAGTAATGATTAAAAGCAGAATAAAAAAATGCTACAAAATGGGTTTAGGATAAAATCATTTAATTATAGCTAATATTTAGAAACAGTCATTATTCATCTGAAATATGAAAAAATGTTAAGTATACTAAACATTGCAAAATTTGAAAAATGCCTAAAAATTTCTGCCTGTCAGACTAATCTGTTACTGATGTCTCGTTTTCATTGAATTCTCTCTTCTTTTAAGTGTTAGAGTGGGACAGAAGCTGGGCAGAGATGCAATGTCTGTTGTTTGTACCCACTTCTCCCTTCCCTGACCAGATCATTCTCCCTTCACAGTCTTGAATGCAGCCCTCAGGAAGCCCCCCACCTTGGCTGTTTTCTGTGATGGGCCTCTGTCTTGTTTTCCAAATGGCCTGGTTAGTCTGGAGGATTGCTCAGCAGTAGAGGCCATGTACACAGTGATGAAGGACACTCTGGCGTCCAGCTGCATGAGTTCACATGTTGGTAATCTTGGACACTTAACCTGTCTGAGGATAATTTCCTCGTCTTCAAAAGCAGATATTAAGAGTAAAAAGAGAGTAGGAGAGTGGCAGATACATGGTAAGAATTCAGTAAATATCCATCATTTCTTCTAAACAGACACTCTCTCTAATAGACGTTTTCACTCCTTTCACTAGTTTCCAGTTTTTCATAAGTGCACTGTAAAAAAACCGACAAATCCAGATTATTTGCCCCTGGATAGTGGAAAGTTGCCTGGATATCTAGAGTTTTGTTCCCTGAACAAGATGACAAAGGCCAAGGGAAGATGAAAGAATAATGGATTATAGGAGGACATGGACAAACTTGATAAGAGAGGTGTACCTACAACAGGCTGCCCTGACTGATTGATTCTTTGTTGTGTTCCATTGACATATCTTTAATACTTTTGACACAGAAAGGTTGTTTTCTAATTTTAAGATTTAGGTGTTTCATTTTAAATCTTTAATTGTTGGTAGTCCCAAAACAGTTGTCAGTGTTGGTGAAGACATATCTCCTTAGGAAGAATCAGATAGGAAGTTCAGAAGTTAAGTAACATTTCTACCATACTCACTGGCCAGCCTCCATGGGCAAGTGTGACTCTTTTGTAAAAGGAGTAGAAGAGTGAAGTCTTCCTTTCTCTATAACTGTAATGAGTTCTCCCAGGAATCTTTTTCCAATCATTCTGCTATAATTTAGTCTAAGTGGCACTTTTTTAGAAAACTGAAACAAGCTGTACTTTGCAAGCAAGTAGCATTCAAAGGGATAATTCTTTCCTCTTTGAAAATGGAGTGAAATCACTTCCAAATATGATCTTTGCAACCCAATGCCTGCTGATAATGTGAGCATAAACACATTAAGCACCAAAGAGGAATGGCATCTGGATGCTAAGATGTGATCAGAACAGCCAGAATAAACACAAGCTGCCATGAGGGAAGCTGAATTCCATCATACCACATCATATTGAAGCATAATTCAATGTAGTCATATACTGATGTGAGTAAAGTCAGTTTTTGTTTTCAGGGTTCACATTTTAGACCTCTCTCTTCCTCACCCCTTGGCTGGTTTGTTATATAAATCAAGCCACTGCTGACAGTGATTTGCTTTCTTTATCCAGGAAAGGGTCTTTGCCTCTGATTCTGACTTGGCTTCACTGCATTGATCTTCATCACAAACACTTCTTATAATTCCCGCAACAACCTTAACTCTAGTTTTTGAGGTTGTTTCTTTGTGTGTGTGTGTGTGTGTGTGTGTGTATGCTTATCACAATAGGGTCTTTCATTACATGATCACAGATTATATGCAGTCACTCTTGTATGCTTCATAAAAGCATTAAGTTTAAAGAAAAGATACTATTAAAACTTAAGACCAGAGAGCACAGTTTATCTTATTTATAGTTTGGCTTAAAGATTGGTATTTCAGTTAATATCATACCACATGTGGTAATCCTGCAAAGTGCTGCATATTTTTATTTATAGTTAAGGGAATAAAGCAAAATCCCCTTTTCATTATGTTATCTTTCATTATTTACTCAGTGATAAATGACGTTGCCTCGTGTTTTGCAATGAAATGAGTTTTGCAGTGAAAGACCCCATTGTAGCATGTATTCATATGGGGCAGTGGGGTAGGCAGGTTGTTAAGAGTTATGGTTTCAGAGGGAATTTAAACTCTGAATATCCTGGTACTTGTTCAGTTAAAACATATAGGTTAATGTTTTTTCTAACACTGCATTTTTACTTTAAAAGAAAAAAAGTAATGAACAAAGGGGCAAAATTTAAAATTTAAATGCTGGAAACCAGGTAAAATGACTGAAGGCACGTCAGCATATCCCAAACACAAAGATTAAAATTGTACCAGGGAGAACAAGATGGCGGAGGAGTAGGTGGACATGGAGTACATCTCTCTCCATGGATAGATCAAGAATACACCTTCAGACACAGAAGTGCATGCAGAACACCAGCTGAGAGTGGACAGGAATACCTGACCAGTGGAAAAGAATACATAGAACCATGCAAAACTCAGTAGGATGGAGGAACTAGGGGGAAAAAACAAAGAGTGTTATAGGACTGGACCTGCCTTTGGAGGGTGGGGGAACTGAAGCAGGGGTCTGATCCGCACATCAGGGTAATTGAGTCAGAGGAGAAACATTTAAGGCTGAGAGTGAAACAGCTGACCCGTGGCAGCCTAAATGGCATGAGAATCAGACAGTCCATGCCAAAGCCACACATATGCGGGCAGAAATGTGGGTCTCCTGGAAGGGGCGGTGGCTGGGAGCTGGAGTTTAGGGATTGTGGAGCAATCCCAGTGCGAGGGCTGCTGTTGACTGCGAGAGACGGATGGAGGGAATGTGAGGGAGGAGATCGTGGTGGGAAATGCCTGTGGAGGAAAGCCCGGCAGCCATGAAAGCAAGGTGATACTGCTGAGTCACGGGTAGGGGTGAAGCCATCACCATAGCCTCTTTCTCCACACGCAAGCTGAGCAATAGAGAGGCTGGCCCATCCAACGCCTGACGCACTGAACTACAGAATAGGACCCCACCGAGGGTGCTCCTTCAGTGACTGATGCATGAACTACAGAGTAGGACTCCACCAGGGTGCCCCTTTAAGTGCCTGATGTGCCATCGACCAAGTAAGACCCCAGGCAAGGGATCCCTCCAAGTGTGTGAACAGGTAGAGCTACAGAGAAAGACTAGCCAAAGAGGCCTTCTGATCACCAGCTGCAAGAGGCTCAAAAAAAGACTGATAGGGCCATAACTCCTTTTGGTAGAGGCAGTTTGTGCCTCTGCACACTTGGCGTCGCCAGGGTCCCTGCAACCCAAGCAGCTGTGCCATGTTCACGCTCAACCCTCACTGGGCCAGAACTGCTGTAGGCAAAGAACAGTCTTACATCTACGCACGCAGGGGTCGCTTCAGTCATGTCCAACTCTTTGTGACCCTGTGGACTGTGGCCTGCCAGGCTTCTCTGTCAGATGGGCTTCTCCAGGCAAGAATATTGGAGTGTATTTGCCAATACTGGTTGCCATACCCTTCTAGAGCATTATATTTTCTGCTCCTCTAGCCACCAACTCCCCTGAGTACCTGGTGCTGCCAGAACCCCTGAGACCCAAGCAGCTGCACTATCTCCACACCTGGCCCTCACTGGGGCAGACCCAAGTCCTCCAGGGCAGCCTCAGGAGCAAACCCCAGTGGATGACCCACATGCAGAGATGGAAATAAAACCACAATTGAAACCCAGGGGCAGTGTGGCTAAGGAAGAAGACCCAAAACCTTCCCACCATCTATATAAGCTGCAGATTAAATCCACACAATCCACTAGGCAGACTCTGTGTATGGAATATATAAAAGGACCTTGAGAGCTCCCACAAAACAAAATGCACTAGTTGTGATAGCTGTAGGCATTGGAGGCAAGAACACACAGGAGTAGGGCCAGATTAGAATCTGAGATGCCCCCATAGCAGGTGCAGAGACCAAGCACAGTGTCGAAGGGCACCCTAGAGAGGTGAGGTGGACTGTGACTCCCAGTGAGGAAAAGGACTCTGACAGCAGTAACTCAAGAAAAACATTTATCATTCTTATGTTTTGACTTGTTCTGTACATTCTTTTGGATTTTTTTCTTTTTTTTAATTCTTTTTTTTCTCCTTCTGTTGTAGTTGTCAATTTTATTGGCACTATGAAATCTAATTAAGCTTTTGAGCTTTTTTTTTTCATTCACACTTTTCATTGTTGTTATAAACTTCTGCCTCTATGTTGGGCTTTTGCAGTACTGTGGAGTTCTTTTTTTTTTTTCCTCTCTCGTTTTTTAATTTTAATTTTTTGAAATTTATTATTTTTTCTACATTTATTCCTTTGTTTACTTTTCCCACTGTTCTTTTCCCTTTACAGTTAATCTTTAATGTATATAAATCTTCCTTATTTACCTCTATTTAACTTTGCATATGTATTTTTCCTTTCTTTTCCTCTCAACATATTTGTTAGTTTTGGTTTCATTGCTTTCTTCCCCACTTGGCACCTTGCTTTACTTTTGTTTTCCAGTTTGTGCTTTTGTTAGTTTTGTTCTTAACTGGTAGATATAATTTTTGGTTTCCTTTGTTTGCTGAGTCAATCTATTGTACTTACTTTTTGTTGGACTGTTTTGATTTTGCTTATGAGTATATATGTATATGTGTATATTCCACTATTTTAATTATTATTTGCTTGATTTTATAACTTCCATTTCTGTGGGGTTCATTTTTGGTTTCTCGTTTTGGGGTATTTGTTTTAATCTCACTTAATGCCATAAGAGGAGAAGGCAATGGCAACCCACTCCAATACTCTTGCCTGGAAAATCCCATGGATGGAGGAGCCTGGTAGGCTGCAGTTCATGGGGTCACGCAGTCGGACACCACTGAGCGACTTCATTTTCACTTTTCACTTTCATGCATTGGAGAAGGAAATGGCAACCCACTCCAGTGTTCTTGCCTGGAGAATCCCAGGGACGGGGGAGCCTAGTGGGCTGCCGTCTATGGGGTCGCACAGAGTCAGACACGACTGAAGCGACTTAGCAGTAGCAGCAGCAATGCCATAAGAAACCACTTACGGAATCTTCGTTCCTGATCAGGGATTAAACTCTGAGCCTTTGGAGTGGGAGCACTGACTCCAAGACCCTAGACTACAAGAGAACTAAGCCTAGGGAGTATCAAATAGCGAGAACTCACACAATGGAAACCACTTGAATACAAAACCTGGCATCACCCAACCACCAGTAGCGCCCTGTGCAGGATGCCTCATCTAAACAACAAACAAAACAAAAATACAAACCCAATCATCAGCAGACAAGATTACCACCTCACTCAGCCTTGCCCATCAGAGGAAAAACAACAAAAAAACTCAGTACAAATCTCACTGTATATGAAGCTTACACAAACCAAGGGACCAACCATAGGGCAGAAACCAAAAGGAAGAAAGAATTCAACATTGAAGCCTGGGAAAAGGAGACCTCAAACAATTAAAAAAATAATAATGAAAAGCAGAGAAATACTACACAAATGAAGGAACAAGCTAGAAACACAGACGTCCAAATAAATGAAGAGGAAATAGGCAAACTACCTGAAAAAGAGTTCAGAATAATGATAGTAAAAATGATCAAAAACCTTGAAAACAGAATGGAGAAAATGCAAGAATCAATTAACTAAGACCTAGAAGAATTAAAGAATAAATTTAGAGACAAACAACCCAATTACTGAAATTAAAAATACTCTGGAAGGAATCAATACCAGAATATTTGAAGCAGAAGAACGAATCAGTGAGCTGGAAGATAAAATGGTGGAAATAACTTCTGAAGAGCAGAATAACATAAAAAGAATGAAAAGAACTGAGGATAGTCTCACAGACCTCTGGGACAATATCAAATGCACCAACATTTGAATTATAAGGGTCCCAGAAGAAGAAGACAAAAGGAAAGGGTATGAGAAAATTTTTAAAGAGAGTATAGTTGAAAATTTCCCCAACATGGAAAACAAAATAGTCAATCAAGTTCAAGAGGCACAGAGTCCCATACAGGATAAAGCCAAGGAGAAACACGCCAAGACACATACTAATCAAATAACAAAGACTAAGCACAAATTAAAAAAATATTAAAAGCAGCAAGAGAGAAGCAACAAGTAACATATAAGGGAAACCTCATACAATTAACAGCAGAAACTGCAGGCCAGAAGGGAATGGCACGATATATTTAAAGTACTGAAAGGGAAAACTCTACACCAAGGTTACTGTACCCAGCAAGGATCTCATTCAAAACTGGTGGAGAAATAAAAAGCTTTTCAGACAAGCAAAAGTTTAAAAACTGTACCAGAGATGATGGTGATCTTTTGATTGGCTGGTTCAGCTGTTTAAAAATTGCTTCAACTCTAAAAGTTTATTAACTTTAAGAACTAGTGATTTCTATTAAATTGAGGAGACACAAAAATAAAGAGCTGAAAGACAAGTTCTGAGGGAGTGGATAGTTTAATAGCTGCTCAAACCTTTGCGTGGAAAACCAGTTCCATGTGATGCCCATTTATCCAATATTCATAAGAATTTATATTTGATTAAGGAAAGAGCTAGATATTTTGGAGAAAAGGTTACTCTTTTAGAATATATTTGTTTTGAAATAAAATTTTTGAAAAGACAAATGAGGGGAATTTTGAATAAAATAGAAATTAATTCAAGCTCCACTCATTCAGAATTCTAGATAATTTAACCAGAAATGGGCTGCCATTTTGCAAAGTATAAAAATAAGGACTTCCTAACAAATTACAAGATTTTAGAACTAATGTGGTTGAGGCAAATGTGCTTTGCCTCCAATTCATTGAGCACTTGAAAGCT
Source organism: Capra hircus (assembly GCF_001704415.2). Taxonomy (NCBI): domain Eukaryota; kingdom Metazoa; phylum Chordata; class Mammalia; order Artiodactyla; family Bovidae; genus Capra; species Capra hircus. The sequence goes on from NC_030815.1 coordinate 81,033,749, forward strand.
ATAACTGTTGTTTTCTGGGCCTCCATTGTTTCTGATAAGTCAAGTGACATTCTGATGGGAGGCCAGCTATCATTTGTGTTATTGTCCCCCTGAATGTCATATTAGTTTGGTCTGGCCTCTTTGAATTTTTTTATTTTTTTGTTCTCAGCAGTTCAACTATAATATGCTTAGGTGTGGTTTTCTTTGCATTTATCCTGTTTTAGATATATATCTCACGTCTTCTTTATCTGTTTATTCATCAGTGGACACTTAGATTGTTTCTTTATCTTGGCTAACATATATAAGGGTGCAGTGAATGGGGGGGCATTGCATATATATTTTCAAATTAGTGTTTTTGTTTTCCTTGCATAAGTACCCAGAATTGGAATACCTGGATCATATGGTAGTTCTAAATTTTTTTAGAAACTCCATACTGTTTTTCATAGTGCTAGTACTGATTTACATTCCCACTAACAGTGTAGGAAAGATCCTACTTCTCCACAACCTCTTCAGAAACGCTTGTTATTCCTTGTTATTTTGATAATAGTTATTCTGACAGGTGTAAGACCATACTTCACTGTGGTTTTGATTTGGATTTGCTTGAACTGGTGATGTTGAACATGTTTCCATCTCCTTTTTGGCCATCTACCTATCTTTTTTTGAAAAACATCTACAGATGCCCTGTCCAATTTTTAATCACCATTTTGGTTGTTATTGAGTTAGATGAGTTCTTTATATATTTGGAATGTTAGCCCTTTGTTGGGTATATGATTTACAAACAAGTTCTACCATACAGTAGGTTGCCTTTTTGTTTTACTGGTGGTTTCCTTTCCTCCGCAGGAATTTTTAGTGTGTTGTAGTCCCATTTGTTTATTTTTGCTTTGGATTCAAATTTTTAAAAAAATTTCAAAGAGTGATGCCAGGGAGCTTACCACCTATGTTTTCTTTTAAGAGTTCTGTGCTTTCTCAACTTACATTCAAGTCTTTAATCTGTTTTAATTTTTTGTATATGGTGTAAGGTAGTGGTCGTTTCTTTCTTTGGCATGTGACTGTCCAGTTTTCCTATACCATTTATGGAAAATATTTTCAGGGCTTTTGTGTTATATGTATGTTGTATATTTCTAGCTCCTTTGTCATAAATTAGCATACGTGTGGGTTTTTTTCTGGACTATTTATTCTCTTCCATTGATCTATGTTTCTGTTTTTCTGCCTGTATTATACTGTTTTGATTGCTATACCTTTGTAGTATTGTTTGAAATCAGGAAGTATGGTACTTCCAGCTTTGTTATTTTTTTCTCAAGATCACTTTAGCTCTTCATGGTCTTTTGTAATTCCATAAATTTTAGAATTGTATGTTCTCAGTTTAGTTCAGTCGCTCAGTCATGTCCAACTCTTTGCGACCCCATGAACTGCAGCACACCAGGCCTCCCTGTCCATCACCAACTCCTGGAGCTTACTCAAACTCATGTCCATTGAGTCAGTGATGCCATCCAACTATCTCATCCTCTGTTGTCCCCTTCTCCTCCTGCCTTCAAACTTTCCCAGCATCAGGGTCTTTTCAAATGAGTCAGCTCTTCACATCAGGTGGCCAAAGAATTGGAGTTTCAGCTTCATCATCAGTCCTTCCAATGAACATTCAGGACTGATCTCCTTTAGAATGGACTGGTTGGATCTCCTTGCAGTCCAAGGGACTCTCAAGAGTCTTCTCCAACACCACAGTTCAAAAGCATCAATTCTTTGGCGCTCAGCTTTCTTTATAGTCCAACTCTCACATCCATACATGACTACTGGAAAAACCATAGCCTTGCTGGCAAAATAATATCTCTGTTTTTTAACATGCTGTCTAAGTTGGTCATAACTTTTCTTCCAAGGAGTAAGCATCTTTTAATTTTAGGGCTGCAGTCACCATCGGCAGTGATTTTAGAGCCCCCCAAAATAAAGTCTGACACTGTTTCCACTGTTTTCCCATCTATTTGCCATGAAGTGATGGGACTGGATGCCATGATCTTCGTTTTCTGAATGTTGAACTTTAAGGCAACTTTTTCACTCTCCTCTTTCACTTTCATCAAGAGGCTCTTTAGTTCCTCTTCACTTTCTGCCATAAGGGTGGTGTCATCTGCATATCTGAGGTTATTGATATTTCTCCCGGCAATCTTGATTCCAGCTTGTGCTTCTTCCAGCCCAGCGTTTCTCATGATGTACTCTGCATAGAAGTTAAATAATCAGGGTGACAATATACAGCCTTGACGTCCTCCTTTTCCTATTTGGAACCAGTCTGTTGTTCCATGTCCAGTTCTAACTGTTGCTTCCTGCCCTGCATACAGATTTCTCAACAGGCAGGTCAGGGGTCTGGTCTTTCCATCTCTTTCAGAATTTTCCACAGTTTCTTGTGATCCACACAGTCAAAGGCTTTGGCATAGTCAATAAAGCAGAAATAGGTGATTTTCTGGAACTCTCTTGCTTTTTTGATGATCCAGTGGATATTAGCAATTTGATCTCTGGTTCCTCTGCCTTTTCTAAAACCAAAAAGTGCAATTTTGATAGGGGTTGCATTGAATTCTTAGATTGTTTTGGGAGGTATGGGTACTTTAGCAAAAGTATTTCAATTCTTGAGTATGGAATATCTTTCCATTTTTTTATGACTTCTGTTTCTTTAATCAGAGTCTTATAGTTCATAATGTTTAGGTTTTTCATCTCCTTGGTCAAATTTATTCCATTTTTTTCTTTTTGATGCAGTTATAAGTGGAATTGTATTCTTCTCTTTCTGATAGTTTGTTTTTACTGTATAGAAAGGCCACACATTTCTGTATATTAATTTTGTATCCTGCAACTTTATTGAGTTCATTTGTACTTCCGAAAATTTTTTGGTGGAGTCTTTTGAGTTTTTTCTATATGGAGTATGTCATCTGCAAATAGTGACAGTTTTACATCTTATGTGGATGTCTTTTTTTTTTTCCCTTGCCTAATTGCTAGGGCTAATACTAAGTTGAATAAAAGTTGCAAAAGTAGGCATCTGTATGTTGTTGCCAATCTTAGAGAAACAGCTTTCAGGTTTTCATTGTTAAGTATGATGTTAACTGTGGGTTTGTCCTGTTGCTGGTGCTAAGTCACTTCAGTCGTGTCCGACTCTGTGTGACCCCATAGATGGAAGCCCACCAGGCTCCCCCATCCCTGGGATTTTCCAGGCAAGAACACTGGAGTGGGTTGCCATTTCCTTCTCCAATGCATGAAAGTGAAAAGTGAAAGGGAAGTCGCTCAGTCGTGTCTGACTCTTAGCGATCCCGTGGACTGCAGCCTACCAGGCTCCTCCATCCATAAGATTTTCCAGGCAAGAGTACTGGAGTGGGGTGCCATTGCCTTCTCCGGTGGGTTTGTCCTATATGACCTTTATTATGTTGAAGTATGTATCTTCTATCCCCATTTTGTTGAGAGTTTTTAATCCTAAGTGAATGCTCAATTTTGTCATGATTTTCTGCGTTTATTAGGATGAGTGTATGATTTTTATCTTTAATTTTGTTAATTGATATATCCCTTTGATTTGCTATGTTGAATCATCCTTGAATCTCTGGAATAAATCCCACTTGATGATAGTGTAATGTCTTTTTAAGGTATTGTTGGAGTTAGGTTGTTAATATTTTTTGAGGATTTTTGCATCTATGTTTATTGGGGATATTAGCCTGTAATTTTCTTTTCTTTTCCTTGTGTCCTTGTCTGGCTGTGGTATCAGGGTAATGCTGGCCTCATAAAATGAATTTGGAAGTGTTCCCTCCTCTTCAGTTTTCTGGAACAACTTTGAGAAAGATATGATTAAATCTTCTTTGAATGTTTGGTAGAATTCACCATTGAAGCCATCTGGTTCTGGACTGTGTGTTGGGAGATTTTTGTTTACTGCTTCAGTTGCCTTAACAGTAATTGGTCTATTCAGGTTTTTAATTTCTTCATGATTCAGTGTTGGAAGACTGTATGTTTCTAAGAATTTATATATATATTTTATGTTGTCCAGTTTGTTGGTATATAATTGTTTATATCAAGTCTCTTATGATCCTATGTATTTCTGTGGTATCAGTTGTAACTTCTCCTCTTTCATTTCTGATTTTATTTATATGAACTTTCTTTTTTTCTTGGTGAATCTAGCTAAAGTTTGTAAATTTTATCTTTGCTGAGTTTTCCTTTTAGTTTAGTTATTACAATATTTATGTTCTAATTATAATTCTAATAGCTGCTTTCAGGTCCTTGTCTGCTAATTTTAATATTTTGGTCCACTCAAGTCAGTGTTCCTTGATTGCTTTTTCTTTGAATTTGGGTCATATTTTCTGGTTTCTTTGTCTTTGTATGCCTGATAATTTTGAATTTCAACTTGGACATTGTGGTGATATTTCCTAGAAACTCTGGATTTCTTAAATATATTAAATGTTTTATTTTAGCACAGTTAACCTGGCTGAACTTAGACTTCTGACTTTATTTTCCCTGCAATAGGCAGCAGTAGAAATCTGTTTAGTTCAGTTCATTTAGCATAAGGGGAATGTTTGGTTTGCCCCAAACATAGGGTCATTTAGAAAATTGAGCAGTTTATATGTAGAATATGAGGCTCTCATCTTTCCTGAAGTTTTCTTTCTTTATTTTCAAGCTGCTGAGTCATTTCTGAACTCTGTCCTCTGATCTTAAACCAGTGAGACTGTGGAGTTCAGTTTGAATTTTAGTTGCTCTGCCTAGCACCAAGTAGGGCCTACTGCCTGATGGAAAACTGTGAAACAGGAAACTCAGTGCCATTCTCTCCTCCCAGGTGTCAGTTCCCTACAGTTCCTGTCAGCTTTTTGCTTATTCCCGTGGTGTTGTGTTGTTCAGTTGCTCAGTCATGTACAACTGTTTGCAACACACACCAGGCTTCCCTGCCCTTTACTGTCTCCCGGAGCTTACTCAAACTCATCTTCATTGAGTTGGTGCTGCCATCCAACCATCTCATCCTCTCCTGTCCCCTTCTCTTCCTGCCTTCAATCTTTCCCAGCATCAAGGTCTTTTCCAATGAGTCGGCTCTTCACGTCAGGTGGCCAAAGTATTGGAGCTTCAGCTTCAGCATCAGTCCTTCCAATGAATATTCAGGGTTGATTTCCTTTAGGATTGGCTGGTTTGATCTCCTTACTGTCCAAGGAACTCTCAAGAGTCTTCTCCAGCACCATCAATTTTTCAGCACTTTACCTTCTTTATTGTTGAACACACACATCCATACATGAATACTGGAAAAACCATAGGTCTGACTGTATGGACCTTTGTCCATAAAGTGATGTCTTTACTTTTTAGTACTCTTTCTACATTTGTCATAGCTTTCCTTCCAAGGAGCAAGCGTCTTTTGATTTCATGACTGCAGTCTCCATCCGCAGTGATTTTAGAGCCCAAGAAAGCAAAGTCTGTCACTATTTCCATTTTTTCCCCCATCTATTTGCCATAAAGTGATGGAACTAGATGCCATGATCTTAGTTTTTTGAATGTTGAGTTTTAAGCCAGCCTTTTCACTCTCCTCTTTCACCCTCATCAAAAGGCTCTTTATTTCCTCTTTGCTTTCTGCCATTAGGGTGGTGTCATCTGCATATGTGAGGTTGTTGTTATTTCTCCTGGCAATCTTAATTCCAGCTTGTGCTTTATCCAGTCCAGCATTTCTCATGATGGACTCTGCATATAAGTTAAATAAGCAGGATGACCATATACAGCCTTTACCATATACTCCTTTCCCAATTTTGAACCAGTCCATTGTTTCATGTCCAGTTCTAACTGTTGCTTCTTGTCCTGCATACAGGTTTCTCAGGAGGCAGGTAAGGTGGTCTGGTATTCCTATCTCTTTAAGAATTTTCCACAGTTCATTGTGATCCACATAGTCTAAGGCTTTAGCATAGTCAATGAAACAGAAGTAGATGTTTTTTTCGAATTACGTTGCATTTTCTGTGATTCTATGGATGTTGGCAATTTGATCTCTGGTTCCTCTGCCTTTTCTAAATCCAGCTTGTACATCTGGACGTTCTCAGTTCACGTGCTATTGAAGCCTACCTTGAAGGATTTTGAGCATTACTCTGCTAGCATGTGAAATGAATGTAATTGTTCGGTAGTTTGAACATGCTTTGGCATTGTCGTTCTTTGGGATTGGAATGAAAACTGACGTTTTTCGGTCCTGTGGCCAGTGCTGAGTTTTCCAAATTTGCTGACATATTGAATGCAACACTTTAACAGCATCATTATTTAGGATTGTAAATAGCTCAGCTGAAATTCCATCATTTCTACTACCTTTGTTTGTAAGAATGCTTCCTAAGGCCTGCTTGACTTCCCACTCCAGAATGTCTGGCTCTAGGTGAGTGACCACACCATCGTGGTTATTACAGCCTTTTCTTGTATAGTTCTTCTGTGTATTCTTGCCACCTCTTCTTAATGTCTTCTGCTTCTGTTAGGTCCATGCTGTTTCTGTCCTTTATTGTGTCCATCTTTGCAAGAAATGTTCCCTTGGTATCTCTAATTTTCTTGAAGAGATCTCTGGTCTTTCCCATTCTATTGTCTTCCTCTGTTTCTTTGCATTCATCAATTAAGAAGGCTTTCTTATCTCTCCTTGCTGCTATGCTTTGAAACTCTGCATTCAGATGGATATATCTTTCCTTTTCTCCTTTGCCTTTCACTTCTCTTCTTTGCTTAGCTATTTGTAATGCTTCCTCAGGCAACGATTTTACCTTGTTGCATTTCTTTTTCTTGGGAATGGTTTTGGTCACTACTTCCTGCACAGTGTTACAAACTTCTATCCATATTTCTTCAGTCACTCTCTATCAGATCTAATCCCTTGAATCTGTTTGTTACGTCCACTGTATAATCATATGGGATTTGATTTAGGTCATACCTGAATGGCCTAGTGGTTTTCTTTACTTCAATTTAATTCTGAATTTTGTAATAAGGAACTCCTGGTCTGAGCTACAGTCAGCTCCCAGTCTTGTTTTTGCTGACTGTGTAGAGCTTCGCCATCTCTGGCTGCAAAGAATATACTCAGTCTGATTTTGGTATTGACCATCTGGTGTAGAGTCATCTCTTGTGATGTTGGAAGAGGGTGTTTGGTATGACCAGTACATTCTCTTGGCAAACTCTGTTAGCCTTTGCCCTGCTTCATTTTGTACTCCAAGGCCAAACTTACCTGTTATTCCAGGTATCTCTTGACTTCCTGCTTTTGCATTCCAGTCCTCTATGATGAAAAGGACATCTTTTCTTGGTGTTACTTCTAGAAGGTCTTATATGTCTTCACAGAACCATTCAACTTCATCTTCTCCGGTGTTAGTGGTTGGGACAGAAACTTGGATTACTGTGATGCTGAATGGTTTACCTTGGAAATGAACCAAAATTGTTCTGTCGTTTTTGAGATCACACCCAAGTACTGCATTTTGGACTGTTTTGTTGACTATGAGGGCTACTCCATTTCTTCAAAGAGATTCTTGCCCACTGTAGTAGATATAATGGTCCTCGGAATTAAATTCACCCATTCTGGTCCATTTTAGTTCACTGATTCCAAAAATGTCAATGTTCATATTGCCATCTCCTGTTTGAACACTTCCAATTTACCTTGATTCATTCCAGGTTCCTATGCAACATTGTTCTTTACAGCATTAGACTTTACTTTCACCTCCATACGCATTCAGAACTGGGTGTTGTTTCCACTTTGACTCAGCCTTTTCATTTTTTCTGGAGCTATTTCTCCAGTCTTCTCCAGTAGCATATTGGACATCTACTGACCTGGGAGGTTCATCTTTCAGTGTCATTTCTTTTTACCTTTTCATACTGTTCATGGGGTTCTCAATGCAAGAACACAAGTGGTTTGCCATTGCCTTCTCCAGGGGACCACCTGTTGTCAGAACTCTCCCTCATGACCCATCCATCTTGGGTGGCCCCTGTGGCATGGCTCATTGTTTCACTGAGTTACACAAGTCTATGATCCTATAATCAGTTTGGTTAGCTTTCTGTGATTGTGGTTTCCAAACTGTCTGCCCTCTGATGGATGTGGATAAGAGGCTTGTGCAAGTTTCCTAATGGGAGGGACTGGCTGTGTGGAAAGCTGGGCCTTGCTCTGGTGGGCAGGGCCATGCTGAGTAAATCTTTTATCCAGTTACCTGCCGATGGGTGGGCCTGTGCTCCCTCCATGTAGTTTGGCCTGAGACGGCCCATCCTGGAGTCTGCAGTCTCTTTGTTTGGCCTAATGGTGACCTCCTCCAGGAGGACTTATGACAACATGTTGCACCTCCTAGGAATGCTACTGCCAATGCCCTGACCCCGTGGCAGGCCGCTGTCGACCCATGCCTCCACCAGAGACTCCCAAACACTCTGAGCCAAAGTCTGGCTCAGTCTCTTATGGGGTCACTGCTCCTTTCTCCTGGGTCCTGGTGCACACAAGATTTTGTTTGTGCCCTCCAAGAGTCTCTGTTTCCCCAGTCCTGTGGAAATTCGGTAATCAAATCCCACTGACCTTCAAAGTCAGATTCCCTGGGGATTCCCAGTCACATGTGCCTTTAGATTTTTGTTGTTGTTGTCTAGAGCTTCTAAGTGCTTTGAATGGGAGGACTGGTCTGATATAAGCTACTCCACTATTATCAAAAGTGGCATTCCCCTTCATTTGGGAGGAAGAATAATTAAATAATCACACAAACAGATATAAAGCTAAAATTTCTTTGTGCTGTGAAGAAGTGCACAGTGCCATCAGATTTAATAATAGGGGAATTTGACTTAATCAGTGAGATAAGGAAAGATGTAGGAAAAATGAGAGAATTACTTAGACAAAGAAAATATTGAAGATGATTCCACATATTTGTTGAATGAATACATTTATAATCCAGATTTCTCTGTATCTTGGCTACTTCTTTGCACATATTCTTTTAAAAAAATTTATTGGAATATAGTCGATTTACAATGTTGTGTTATTTTCATATGTACAGCAAAGGAAATCAGTTATGTTTATATATATATATCTACTTTTCTTTAATTTTTAAAAAATTTATTTTATTTCTTAAAGTCTTTATTGAATTTGTTACAATATTGCTTCTGTTTTGTGTTTTGGTTTTTGACCCCAAGGCTTGTGGGATCTTAACTCCCTGATCAGGGATCCAACTCATCCTTTGCATTGAAAAGTGAAGTCTTAACTGCTAGATCACCAGGAAAGTGCCTATGCACTGTTTTTTAAGATTTTTTTCTTTTCCCCATATAGACCATTACAGAGTATTGAGTAGAGTTCCCTGTCTTTGTACATATTTTTATCCTTTCAATCTTTAATCATCTCTCCAGGCTTCTGTGATGATTAATGGGTATCTGTAATTTGGTGGTTTTAGTATTATTCAGTGAACCATGTCCTTCATGAAAACTTCTTGAGACAAAGGACTTGTGGGTATGGCTTATTTAAGTGGTATAGCTGGGTCCATGGCCTTCTGGTTCATATGATTCACTGAGTTAAAAGGAAGTCTTCCTCTCAATACCAGGTGTTTAGATATTCTAGGTAAAAATAATAACATACACAGGTATACACAGACACATACAAATGAAAATTCAAAACCAAGAAAGTTATCTTCAGTTCAGTTCAGTTCAGTTCAGTCGCTCAGTCATGTCCAACTCTTTGCGACCCCATGAATCGCAGCACGTCAGGCCTCCCTGTCCATCACCAACTCCCGGAGTTCACTCAAACTCACGTCCATCGAGTCAGTGATGCCATCCAGCTATCTCATCCTCTGTCGTCCCCTTCTCCTCCTGCCTCCAATCCCTTCCAGCATCAGAGCCTTTTCCAGTGAGTCAGCTCTTTGCATGAGATGGCCAAAGTACTGGAGTTTCAGCTTCAGCATCATTCCTTCCAAAGAAATCCCAGGGCTGATCTCCTTCAGAATGGACTGGTTGGATCTCCTTGTAGTCCAAGGGACTCTCAAGAGTCTTCTCCAACACTGCAGTTCAAAAGCATCAATTCTTCAGCGCTCAGCCTTCTTCACAGTCCAACTCTCACATCCAGACATGACCACTGGAAAAACCATAGCCTTGACTAGACGGACCTTAGTCGGCAAAGTAATGTCTCTGCTTTTGAATATGCTGTCTAGATTGGTCATAACTTTTCTTCCAAGGAGTAAGCATCTTTTAATTTCATGGCTACAGTCACCATCTGCAGTGATTTTGGAGCCCAAAAAAGTAAAGTCTGACACTGTTTCTACTGTTTCCCCATCTATTTCCCATGAAGTGATGGGACCAGATGCCGTGATCTTCGTTTTCTGAATGTTGAGCTTTAAGCCAACTTTTTCACTCTCCTCTTTCACTTTCATCAAGAGGCTTTTGAGTTCCTCTTCATTTTCTGCCATAAGGGTGGTGTCATCTGCATATCTGAGGTTATTGATATTTTTCCCGGCAATCTTGATTCCAGCTTATGCTTCTTTCAGCCCAGCATTTCTCATGATGTACTCTGCATAGAAGTTAAATAAGCAGGGTGACAATATATAGCCTTGACGTACTCCTTTTCCTATTGGGAACCAGTCTGTTGTTCCATGTCCAGTTCTAACTGTTGCTTCTTGACCTGCATACAGATTTCTCAAGAGGCAGGTCAGGTGGTCTGGTATTCCCATCTCTTGAAGAATTTTCCACAGTTTATTGTGATCCACACAATCAAAGGCTTTGGCATAGTCAATAAAGCAGAAATAGATGTTTTTCTGGAACTCTCTTGCTTTTTTGTTATCTTAGTTGACCAAAATGGAGAGAAAATGTAAAGTCAGTATGATGAATAGATGAATAGGAGCCTAACCTAAGAGACTCTTCCAGGAGAATAGATATAGGCCTTAATAGCTAGCTGGGTGTGTGTGGGGGGGATGTCCACCAAGGAAGGGATACCCAGCCATGGACTCAGTATATGTGGAGAACTAAAACTGAATTATTTGCCTAAAGCCAGAAGCCACGATAGGGAGATCCTTATATTTGGTGGAGAAAGAAAGTTCGGTTACACTATTCCAAAAGAAAGGCAAAGAAATCTGCTGTCTACTTCCCATATATGGGAAGAATTCCTGAGTCCTCCAACTAAAGGAGCACACTGTATCTATCTTGTGCAAGCCAAGTAAAAATAAATCCAAATTTAGATATATTGAAGGAAACTGTAGAGACCCAAAGATAATTAAAGGATATAAAAGCTTCTAGGGAGGAAAAACAGACACATATCAAGAAATGGAGATTAATTACAAACTTCTTATCAGAAAAAAGATGTCAGAATATAGTAGAGTAATATAGTTAAAGTGCTAAGTGAAAATAACTGTCAACCTGAAATTCTACACTTAAATGATCATATAATAGTGAGGATATGTTGAAGACATTTTCCAACACACAAGTGTTGAAAGAGTTTACTACTCCCAGACTTGTCCTGAAAGAATTACTAAAGGTATACTTAAGTAAAAAGGAAATTGTGGCAAATTTTATTTTCTAAAAGGGGTCATAATAGGATCTACCATTTTACTTGCTCTTCTCCAGTGTGACCGAACCACTCCCCACATCAAGAGATGGAGCTGAATTCCCACTTCTTGACTGTGGACTGGCCATATGACACTTTTTCAAAACAGATAGCATGTGGTGGAATAATACCACATTGACTTTTGAGGCTAGATGAGAAAATTCATTCACCTTTCAACTGGTTCTTTGGGACATTTGCTCTGGAGGCTGCCAGCTGCCATGTAAGTTTTCTGACTATTCTGAGATTTTCATATTCAAGAGATATTTTGTAACCACTCTGATCATCAGACCTCCCAGACAAGCCTATTCTCCACTGAGTGCCATAGTCAAATTCATAAGATTCATAAAAATGGCCTGAGTAATATATATGGTGTATAGTAAATATATTTTATATTTATAAAGAATATAATAAAATGGTTGCTATTTGAAGCATAAAACTTTGGGTTAGTTTGTCATGTAGCAGTAGTAACTGGAGTAAAATTGAACCCTGAAAGAGTAGTGAAATGTAGGAATCCATCATGGCAAGGAAACTTGTGAACAAAGAAGTATTGACTTTTTCCTAAGTTGGATGAGGCTTAAAAACAATGTCATAGTAAGATATTAGGAACTATAATATGGAAGCTGAAATAGAGTAGGGAAAATGAAGGACTCAGGATAAGACTTTCTAGCGTCCTTTTATTTTTCAGAGATTGACTTCACGTAGTCATATTCAACAAGAGAAACTGTTAGTCAATCAGTCGTGTCTGACTATTTGCCACCCTATGGACTGTAGCCCGCCAGGATCCTCTGTCCATGGGATTCTCCAGGCAAGAATACTGGAGTGGGCTGCCATTCCCTTCTCCAGGGGATCTTCCCAACCCAGGGATCAAACCTGGGTCTCCTGCATTGCATGCAGATTCTTTACATATTCAAGAAGAGAAATAGATTGTATAAGCTATGAAACAGTAGAGGGAAAAAGAGAATTCGGAAAAATTCAACAAGTAGAAAAGTAAAAGCTAAGAAATAAAGTCATGCTAAATAGAAAACACAAAATAAGTTGGTTGAGATTACTGCTGTTATATCATGATAAATGTAAACTTAATTTCAGTTGTCAAAAATGACTGTGTATTTTATTTTATTTTTTTTTTTTTAATTTTTTTTTTTTAAATTTTAAAATCTTAAATTCTTACATGCGTTCCCAAACATGACTGTGTATTTTAAAAAATACAGCCCAACGTTGCTTAAAAAAGATACTCATGGCAAAACAACTCAGAGTAGTAAAAAATAAAAGTATATAGAAGATATATCAGTGTGTCAGGAAAAAAGAATTTTTTAATGCAGGTGCGGCAGTATTGATATTAGGTAAAATAAAATTTTAGGTGCTTTGCCCAGGAAACACGCATGTGTGTACCAGGAGTCATGTCCAAGGATGTTCACTGCAACACTGTAATAATAAAAAATTTAAAAGAACTTAACCATCTATCAGTATGGAAATGTATGGATACATTGTGGAATATTCATAATAGGAACGGCAAACAGCAATTAACTAAGCCAGATTTATTTCCATTTGCATGGCTATAGTTCACAACTATTGAGTGAAAAAAGTAAGTTGTGAAATAATATGTTAGCATGACATTTCTAACATAATACATTTGCACTTCTAGTTCAGTTCAGTTGCTCAGTTGTGTCTGACTCTTTGCAACTCCTTTCCCTATTTGGAAATAGTCTGTTCCATGTACAGTTCTAACTGTTGCTTCTTGACCTGCATACAGATTTCTTAGGAGGTTGGTCAGGTAGTCTGGTATTCCCATCTCTTGAATTTTCCATGGTTTGTTGCGATCCACAGAGTCAAAGGCTTTGGCATAGTCAACAAAGCAGAAGTAGGTGTTTTTCTGGAACTCTTGCTTTTTCGATGATCCAGCGGATACTGGCAATTTGATCTCTGGTTCCTCTGCCTTTTCTAAATCCAGCTTGAACATCTAGAAGTTCACGGTTCATGTACTGCTGAAGCCTGGCTTGGAGAATTTTGAGTATTACTTTGCTAGCCTGTGAAATGAATGCAATTGTGTGGTAGTTTGAGCATTCTTTGGCATTACCTTTCTTTGGGAGTGGAATGAAAACTGAACTTTTCAAGTCCTGTGGCCTGCTGAGTTTTCCAAATTTGCTGGCATATTGGGTACAGGACTTTCACAGCATCATCTTTTAGGATTTGAAATAGCTCCACTGGAATTCCATCACTTTCACTAGCTTTGTTCATAGTGAAACTTCCTAAGGCCACCTTGGCTTTGCATTCCAGGATGTCTGGCTCTAGGTGAGTGATCACACCACCATGATTATCTGGGTTGTGAAGATCTTTTTTGTTTAATTCTTCTTTGTATCCTTGTCACCTCTTCTTAATATCTTCTGCTTCTGTTAGGTCCATACCATTTGCCCTTTATTTTGCCCATCTTTGCATGAAATGTTCCCTTGGTATCTCTAGTTTTCTTGAAGAGATCTCTAGTCTTTTCCATTCTATTGTTTTCCTCTATTTCTTTGCATTGATTGCTGAGAAAGGCTTTCTTATCGCTCCTTGCTATTCTTTGGAACTCTGCATTCAAATGGGTATATCTTTCCTTTTCTCCTTTGCCTTTTGCTTCTCTTCTTTTCATAGCTATTTGTAAGCCCTCCTCAGACAACCATTTTGCCTTTTTGCATTTCTTTTTCTTGAGGATGGTCTTGATCACTGCCTCCTGTATAATGTCACGAACCTCCATCAATAATACTTCACTCTATCAGATCTAATCCCTTGAATCTATTTGTCACTTCCACTGTATAATCATAAGGGATTTGATGTAGGTCATACCTGAATGGTCTAGTGGTTTTCCCTACTTTCTTCAATCTAAGTCTGAATTTGGCAATAAGGAATTCATGATCTGAGCCACAGTCAGTTCCTGGTCTTTTTTTGCTGACTGTATAGAGCTTCTCCATCTTTGGCTGCAAAGAGTATAATCAATCTGATTTGAGTATTGACCATTTGGTGATGTCTGTGTGTAGAGTCTTCTGTTGTGTTGTTGGAAGACAGTGTTTGCTATGACCAGTGCATTCTCTTGGCAAAACTCTGTTAGCCTTTGACCTGCTTCATTTTGTATGCCAAGGCCAAATTTGCCTGTTATTCCAGGTATCTCTTGACTTCCTACTTTTGCATTCCAGTCCCCTATAATGTACTTCCGTACTTCATAAGTAATGAATTATACTTCATATAATATATTTCATAAATAATGAATCTTGTACTTCTCAGATTCCTTCTATTTCTAAAATTAGCAAATTTCACATCAATAAGCCGTGTTCCTATGACTATATGCATTTGACTGTCTGAGGAACCATCCCCAGAAATAGTATAGGTCAGTAACTTAATTCCTGACTGTCATTAAGAATAGTCACTGTATCCTAAAGAAAGAACACACTTGCAGTAGAAGAAAACTGACTTCCTCTGAACAAGTAATCTGTAGAATTAAGTATTTTGTAACCATTCCCAGTATGCCCAATGCTAGATAGTAAGCACATATGTAAAAATCTCTCCTTTTCCCCTGAGTTGCCTACAAGAAAAGAAGTATGGCAGAAAGAAGTACAGATATATCCTGAGGAGAGATGAGAGCTATCTGGAAGATGATGTTTGAGCAATAACTTTCTTCTAGAATGTATGCAAACCAGAATTCATTTTCTGTAAATAACTAGACCTTGAATGCCCTCAGATGTCAAATTCCACAGATATTTGTTGAGAACCTACTATATCCATGGTATTTTACTTAGCATGGTCATGAACTCAGAGATCAGGAGTCCCAAATTCTTTATAGACCTTTGGAGGATGGCTGGAGGATGGAGGTCACTATAAAACGAGGCAGGGAAGTCAAGGGCCATCAGAGTGATACAGAGGGCTTTGCAGCTTGAGAAGAGAATGAGGATTTGGAGCGTTCCAGAATGGAGTCTGTTTCACACATCTGTAAATGTGCTCATTTCTGTTTTGGTGATTAAGGGTGATAAGACAGTTTCTTTGTTGTGCCATAGCTCTATTTATTAGTATTTAATCCTCTCTCATTTACTCCCCACCACCCCACCTTTCTTAAGAAAAATATTGCTGTACAGTAAATCTTTCAAAGCCTCTAATGGTGTTGCTGAGACAATCATTTAAGCATTTAAAACACACACCACATAGTACATTTATTTTAGAAGCAGCAGTGGTTAGCCACTGGAAACTAACCACTGGGTTTGATAAAGGGGGGAATTTTATATGTTATGGCTTATGACAGAGAGTGGAAAAATGCTTTAGTGAGATGGACTGGCATTTAAAATTGAAACACAATAATAGCAAAAAGTGCTGAAGTCAAAGAACTGCTTAGAAATATGGTTACTATTTGCTGAGAGAGGCCTTTTGAGGTGGCCAGATACATGCGTTTGCAACCACAGTCAGTTCAGTTCTTCCCTAAATGTGGAACTGTGACCCTGATTGATGCCAGTGAGAGTTATTTACTTGCAGAGAAATATTTAGATGATTCATAAATCCAAGGCAAGTAAGAAATAAGTGTAATAGCAACAGGGTTTTAGTAGACTTATACATTATATGTAACTTAGGCTGGGAACCATGCAAAGGTAATGGTGATCTTTTGAGTCTTTGGGGTTTGCTTAAAAATTCTCCTTTTTTCCCCCAAAGCTATTATATTTTGTATTGATTCTAGTCCACAAAACTGAGAGAAAATAAGTTTTTTAAAAAGGTAGAGTGGGGGTATGGAAGAGAATCTTAGCATTTGATTTATGACTTGTACAATGTAAAGGAAATGGTCATGAGAGCTGGAGGATGAGAATTTCAAGAAAAAGTATCAGCAAGTGAAAAAGAATCAGAAATTGACCTTGGGCAAATTGCTTTACTCTCTGGACGTCATTGTCTTCATTTGTAAAACTAGAGTGTTAGAAGAGAACCTTAAGGAATTTTTCAGCTTGAGAATTCCATGAAGTAGACTAGTTAAAATGGACAGCAGGACCAGATGTGGTTTTTGCTTGCTTATTTTCTTTCCAGTTTCATTGAGATTTAATTGACACATAACATTATACTACTTTAAGGTGTATAACATAATGCTTTGATATATGTGTATGTTGCATTGCTTTGTTTTAAAAAATGGTGGCCTTGGAGGTGTTTGAAAAATTGGTAATAGGATGGAGGCATCAGTTCAGTCACTCAATAGTGTCCAACTCTTTGCAACCCCAAGAATTGCAGCACGCCAGGCCTCCCTGTATATCACCAACTCCCAGAGTTTACCCAAACTGATGTCCATCCAGTTGCTGATGCCATCCAGCCATCTCATCCTCTGTCATCCCCTTCTCCTCCTGCCCCCAATCCCTCCCAGCATCAGGGTCTTTTCCAATGAGTCAACTCTTCGCATGAGGTGGCCAAAGTATTGGAGTTTCAGCTTCAGCATCAGTCCTTCCAATGAACACCCAGGACTGATCTCTTTTAGGATGGACTGGTTGGATCTCCTTGCAGTCCAAGGGACTCTCAAGTGTTTTCTCCAACACTGCAGTTCAAATGCCTCAATTCTTTGGCACTCAGCTTTCTTCACAGTCCAACTCTCACATCCATACATGACCACTGGAAAAACCATAGCCTTGACTAAACAGACCTTTGTTGGAAAAGTAATCTCTCTGCTTTTGAATATGCTATCTAGATTGGTCATAACTTTCCTTCCAAGGAGTAACCATCTTTTAATTTCATGGCTACAATCACCATCTGCAGTGATTTTGGAGCCCAAAAAATAAAGTCTGACACTGTTTCCACTGTTTCCCCATCTATTTCCCATGAAGTGATGGGACCAGATGCCATGATCTTCGTTTTCTGAATGTTGAACTTTAAGCCAACTTTTTCACTCTCCTCTTTCACTTTTATCAAGAGGCTTTTGAGTTCCTCTTCATTTTCTGCCATAAGGATGGTGTCATCTGCATATCTGAGGTTATTGATATTTCTCCCAGGAATCTTGATTCCAGCTTGTGCTTCTTCCAGCCCAGCGTTTCTCATGATGTACTCTGCATAGAAGTTAAATAAGCAGGGTGACAATATACAGCCTTGACGCACTCCTTTTCCTATTTGGAACCAGTCTGTTGTTCCATGTCCAGTTCTAACTGTTGCTTCCTGACCTGCATATAGGTTTCTCAAGAGGCCAGTCAGGTGGTCTGGTATTCCCATCTCTTGAAGAATTTTCCACAGTTTATTGTGATCCACACAGTCAAAGGCTTTGGCATAGTCAATAAAGCAGAAATAGATGTTTTTTTGGAACTCTCTTGCTTTTTCAGTAATCCAGCGGATATTGGCAATTTGATCTCTGGTTCCTCTCCCTTTTCTAAGATCAGCTTAAACATCTGGAAGTTCACGGTTCACATATTGCTGAGGCCTGGCTTGGAGAATTTTGAGCATTACTTTACTAGCGTGTGAGATGAGTGCAATTGTGCGATACTTTGAGCATTCTTTGGCATTGCCTTTCTTTGGGATTGGAATGAAAACTGACCTTTTCCAGTCCTGTGGCCACTGGTGAGTTTTCCAAATTTGCTGGCATATTGAGTGCAGCACTTTCACAGCATCATCTTTCAGGATTTGAAATAGCTCCACTGGAATTCCATCACCTCCACTAGCTTTGTTCGTAGTGATGCTTTCTAAGGCCCACTTGACTTCACATTCCATGATGTCTGGCTCTAGGTGAGTGATCACACCATCGTGATTATCATGATGGAGGCATGGAGAGGGACAAATATCGGCAAGAGAAAAATGTCAAATGAAACAACATTCCAAATTAGTGAAACAGGATAGTGTTGGGAAAAATACTTCTTTTCTATTTCTGAGGTTTCCTTTCTTGTGGAGGGAGCTTAATCACTGTAACATTCCTGGTCATTTTACTTCTCCTTTAAGGTAGGTGGAGTCACTTATTCTGGTAAATTTTGAAAGAAGAAACTAGGTATGCTCTGCTCAGTCCAGTTCCTCTTTTTTGCTTTTGGGCAGCAGCCCTGACTACAGAGGACTGTTTTTCTTAAGTCTCCAGGCCCTGAGTCTTACCTGTTGAGGATACCTGCTCTCTTGGGAGCTTTGACCTGATCCTTCATTGCCTGTGACCAATCTAACTTGAGGATTTGGTTTTTAGGTACCTTTGACTTCCACACCAAGTCGTATCATTCAGTTTAGTTTTCATCAATAATGTGATATTTTGGTCTCCCTTTGCCATACCCTATCTTATTTCTCAGTATGTTCAGAATTTGGATTGGCAAGAAGAGTTCTGTTTATTTCTCTCTCTCAGGCTCCAAAAACTAGAATGCAGGGGCAAAGAACTGGCTTTAGTGAAAAGGGATTATTATGTTTTCTCTGAATTTAGAGAAGGCAATATATTTCCTCTGAATGAGGAAGAGGGCACTAATTATAGAGAACTGGAAATCCTTGAGGTATAATGGAGTTTCAGGGATTCAAAATCATCACAGTTAGGTAGGGGAACAAATTAATCAACCGAGAATGAGTCATCAGGCATGGATTTGGAAACTTAAAAGAAGAAAAGGTTCAGAATTGCCTGTCTATGGAGTATACTTAAGAATCCACTGAAAGATGTTTACAGATGGGGGCCAAGATGATGGAGTAGAAAGACCCTGAGCTCACTTCCTCTCATGACCACATCAAGATTACAGTCATCACTGGAAAAGATCAGACCCTATCAGAGAAGATCTTCTATAACTTAAGATATAAAGAAGGACCCACAATGAGATGGGTAGGAGGAGCAGAGTCATAATATAATCAACTCCTATAACCACAAACTGGAGAATGAATTGAGTGCAGAGGATCTTCCACAGGAGTGAGTATTCTGAGACCCACATTGGGCTCTCCAGTTTGGGGTTCCTGCACCAGGAAGGCAAGCCTCCAGAGCATTTGGCATTGAGGACCAGTGGGACTTAATTTCAGGAGTCCCAAAGGACTAGTGGGAAACAGACTTCACTCTTAAAGTATTTACTGCACAAAATCTCATATGCTGTCAGACCCAATGGAAAAGCAGTAATTTGATAGAAGCCTGGACCAGATGTACCCATGTCTTTGGAGGTCTCTTGGAGAGGCAAGGGTAGCTGCAGCTGACCCTGGGGACATAGACATTGGTGGCACTCATACTGGGGAGCTGCTACTGTGTGGATACTGGTGCTGGTAGGCAACATTGTGGAACCCTCACTCTAGCTCATTAGCTGCAAGGCCTGGCTCCACCCAACAGTTTGTAGGCACCTATGCTGGAACATCTCAGGTGAAGCAATGAACTGGTTTGGAATACAGGCCCACATCTCAGCAGATGGACTTCCTGAAGACTTCCTGAGCCCACAGCCACCTCTGGATGTGCCTCTAGGCATTGTCCTGCCCACCAGAGGCCAGGACCCAGCTCCACCCACCAGATACAAATCACCAGATACAAGAAAACTATGATCTCACAGCCTATGGACCCAGCCTGCCTAGAGCAGGCCAGACTCTGCCCTGAAACCAGCTGGGTCCTGTCCCTGCTTATTGGCACATGAACACAAGCTTTGGAACATCTCAGACACCATACCCACTGTGTCAAGAACTAGCCATTCCTCACCAGTGATCTGACACCAGCTCTGGAATCCCTGGGCCATGTAGGCAGACTTCAGGACCCAGCTCTATGAGCCAATAGTCCAACACTAATCCTAGGACCTGGCTTCATCCATCAGTAGGGAATCAACAGCCCTGGAATCTTCTGAATCCTGACTCTGCACTATCTCCACAGTCCCCTGGGGTTCTGCAGTCAGTCATTTTGTGACCATGCCCAGCCAACCATGTGCCAGAAGCCTCCACACAAGCACAGGACCTGGCAACCAAGTGGATTAGGGCCAACAAAGACTACCAGACCGCCTACATAGCCTACCACAACAGAAGGACCCACACAGCCCTCATGGGGCAACCCCTAGAACATACAGCTTGGATGATGAGAGGAGGATGCACTACTGGGACACAGGACTGCTCCTACAGAAGGCCACTTGTTTTGGGGTCAAGAAACATAATTAACCTTATAAGTAAAAATATAGACAGCAACTTAGGTAAAATGAGGCATTAGAGAAACATATTCCAGACAAAGGAATAAGATAAAACTCAAGAAAAACTTAGTGAAGTCTCCAGATTGGTAATCTAACCAAGAAAGAGTTCAAAGTAATCATCACAAGTATGATCAAAGAATTTGAAAGAAGAATGGATTTACAAAGTGAGAAGTTAGAAGTGTTTAACAAAGAGAAAAATAAAGAACAACCAAACAGGGAAAAAGAATACAATAAGTGAAATGAAAAATATGCTAGAAGGAGTCAACAGTAGACTAAATGATACACAGGCTGGGATCAGCAAGATGGAAGACAGAGTAGAGGAAATCTCTGATATTGAGCAGATAAAAGAAAAAGAAGAAATGAAGATAGTTAAAGAGACCTCTGAGATCAAGTGTGCTAATATTTGTATTATAGGGGTTTCAGAAGGAAAAAGGCTGAGAACATATTTGAATACGTAACAGCTGAAGGGGAACAGCCATCAGGAAGCTGAGAGAGTTCTGTATAGGAGTAACCCAAAGGGAAACACACTAAGACACATTGTAACTAAACTGACAAAATTTAAGCATAGAGAATATTAAAAGTAGCAAGTGAAAAGCAACAAATAATACACAAGGGAACTTCCATAAGGCTGTCAGCTGTAGAAATGCTGCAGGCCAGAAGAGAATGACAGGATATATTTAAAGTGATGAAAGGGAAAAACCTACAACCAAGAATACTCTGCCCAGAAAGACTCTCATTCAGATTTTATGGAGAAATCAAAACGTTAACAGGCAAGCATCCTTTAAAAGGATTCAGCACCACCAAATCAGCTTTACAACAAATGTTAAAGGAACTTCTCCAGATGAGAAAAAAAAGGCCACAACTAGAAACAAGTAAAATTACAAAATGAAAAACTCATCAATAAAGGCAAACATACAATAAAGGTAGGAAATCATCCACACACAAAGCTACTAGGAAAGTTAAAAGACAAAACTAGTAAAATCATCTATATCTACAATAAGCAGTTAAGGAAGCACAAAACAATTAGATTTAAAATATGATATTAAAAAATGGGCTTTCCTGATGGCTTAAATGGTAAAGAATCTAGCTGCAATGCAGGTGACCTGGATTTGATCCCTGGATTGGGAAGATCCACTGGAGAAGGGAATGGCTATTCATTCTAGTGTTCTTGTCTTGAGAATCCTCTCGACAGAGGAGCCTGGTGGGCTACTGTTCATGTGGTCATAAAGAGTCAGACACGACTGAGCAACTAAGCACAATGATAATCAAAAGTAGTGATCATGAGGGGAGAAGAATACAAATGTTGGATTATTAAAATGCATTTGAACTTAAGAGATCAGCAACTTGAAACAATTATATATATATATGTTGCTGAACAACCAGTGGCTCATTGAAGAAATAAAAGAAAATTTAAAAAAGAATAACCTAGAGACAAATGAGAATGAAGACATGAGTATCCAAAACCTATAGGACATAACAAAAGCAGTTCTCAGGCGGCATTGTACAATGATACAAGCTTACCTCAGGAAATAGTAAAATCTCAAATAAACAACCTATCCTTATAACAGATGTAAACTTTAGTATATAGAATGGATGAACAACAAAGACCTACTGTATAGCACTATATTCAATATCGTTCAGAAGAAATATGTTCAATATCCTATGGTAAACCATAAAGAAAAGAATATAAAAGTGTGTGTGTTGAATCACTCTGCTGTGTTGTACAAGGTAACACAACATTGTAGATCAGTTATACTTCAGGAAAGAAAACAGAAAGGAAAAAATAAAATGTAGATGAATGATATCTCAATGAACCTGGGAAAAATTATATCATAACTTATAGAGAAAACAAAGCAAAATAAAACCCTAACCGTACACCTAAAGGAACTAGGGAAAGAAGAACAAATAAAACCCAAAGGTAGTGAAGGAAAGAAATGAAGATGAGAGCAGAAATAAATGAAATAGAAGCTAAAACAATTGAAAAGATCAATGAAACTAGAAGCTAGTTCTTTGAAAAGACAAACAAAATTGATAAACTAGACCCATCAAGAAAAAGAGAGGGCCCAAATTAATAAAACCAGAAATGAAAAAGAAGTTACAACTGACACCAGAGAAATATAAAAGATCATGAGACTACTGTGACCTTCTCTTTGCCAATAACCTGAATAAACTGGAAGAAATGGACAAATTCTTAGAAATATACAGTCTCCGCAGACTGAACCAGAAGAAACAGAAAATTTGAATCAACTAATTCCAGGTAATGAAATTGAATAAGAAATTTTAAAACTTCTGACAAAGAAAGGTCTAGGACCAAATGGCTTCACAGGTGAATTCTACCAAATATTTAGAGAGGAGTTAACACCTATCCTTCTCAAAATATTGTGGAGGAAAGAACACTTCCAAATTCATCCTGTGAAACCAGCATTGCCTTGATACCAGATAAAGATATCACACACCCAAATACTTAGCAGGTAAGGAAAGGTGAAAGTGAAAGTCTCTCAGTCATGTCTGACTCTTGTGACTCCATTGACTATAGCCTACCAGGCTCCTCTGTCCAAGGAATTCTCCAGGCTAGAATAGTGGAGTGGGTAGCCATTCCCTTCTCCAGGGTATCTTCTCAACCCAGGGATTGAACCTAGGTCCTCTGCATTGCAGGTGGATTCTTTACCATCTGAGCCACCAGGGAAGCCCAAGAATACTGGAGTGGGTAGCCTATCCCTTCTCCAGCAGATCTTCCCAACCCAGGAATCGAATTGGAGTCTCCTGCATTGCAGGCAGATTCTTTACCAGCTGAATTACCAGGTAAGGAATCCACCTGCAATGCAGGAGTCACAGAAGACGTGCTTTCGATCCCTGGGTCAGGAAGATCCCGTTCTAGCATTCTCTTGCCTAAGAAATCCCGTGGAGAGAGGAGCCTGGCAGACTATAGTCCATGGGATCTCAAAAGAGTCATATAGGACTGAGTGACTAAGCATGCACACACACAAAAAGATAATTACAATCCCATGGACAGAGGAGCCTGGAAGGCTGCAGTCCATGGGGTCGCTAGGAGTCGGACAGGACTGAGCGGCTTCACTTTCACTTTTCACTTTCATGCATTGGAGAAGGAAATGGCAACCCACTCCAGTGTTCTTGCCTGGAGAATCCCAGGGATGGGGGAGCCTGGTGGGCTGCCGTCTGTGGGGTCGCACAGAGTCAGACATGACTGAAGCAACTTAGCAACAGACTGATATCACTGAGGAACATAGATGCAGAGATCCTCAGCAAAATATTTGCAAACCAAATACAGCAATACTTTAAAAGGATCATACACCCTGATCAAATGGGATTTACCCCAAGGATGCAAGGATTTTTCAATATCCACAAATCAATCAGTGTAATACACCACATCAACAAATTGAAAAAATGTAAACTGTCACTGTTTGCAGGTTACATGATACTATTCCTAGAAAATCCTATGCTGAAAGAAATTGAAGATGACACAAGCAGATGTTTGTGGATTGGAAGAATCAATATTGTTAAAATGACATACTATCCAAGGCAATCTACAGGTTTAATGCAATCCTCATCAAAATACCAATGGTATTTTTCACAGAACAAAAAATTTTTACATTTGTATGGTAACACAAAAGATCCCAAAAAGCCAAAGCAATCTTGAGAAAGAAGAACAGAGATGGAGGAACCATACTCTCTGACTTCAGACTATACTACAAAGCTGCAGTAATCAAAACAGTGGTATTGGCCCAAAAGCAAAATATAGACCAATGAAACAGGATAGAAGGCCCAGAACTAAAGCAATGCACTTATATTCAATTAGTCAATGACAAAAGAGGCAAGAATATGCAAGGGAGAAAAGACAGTCTCTTCAATAAATTGTGCTGGGAAAACTGGACATTTACATGTTAAAGAATGAAATTAGAACCTTCTCTAACACTATTCAAAAAAATAAAATGGATTAAAGACCTAAATGTAAGACCTAAAATCATAAAACTGCTAGAAGAAATAACATGGCAGAACACCCTTTGACATAAATCATGGCAATATTTTTTTGGCTCTATCTCCCAAACAAAGGAAATAAAAGCAAAAATAAATATATGGGACCTAATTTAACTTAAAATCTTTTAAATAGCAAAGTAAGCCATCAACAAAATGAAAAGACAACCTACTGAATGGGAGAAAACTTTTGCAAATGATGTGACCAATAAAGCATTAATATTCA
Source organism: Capra hircus (assembly GCF_001704415.2). Taxonomy (NCBI): domain Eukaryota; kingdom Metazoa; phylum Chordata; class Mammalia; order Artiodactyla; family Bovidae; genus Capra; species Capra hircus. The sequence continues at coordinate 81,058,485 of NC_030815.1, forward strand.
AAATATATAAACAGTTCATATGGTTCAACATAAAAAGCAAGCAACATGATTATAAGAGAAGATGCTTAACATCCTTCATCATCATCAGGGAAATGCAAATCAAAACCACAATGAAAGACCACCTCACACCTAACAGAATGGCTGTCATCAAAAAGAACACAAATAGCATTGGCTGGAATGTGAAGAAAAGGAAACTCTTGCCCAGTGTTGGTGGGAGTATAAATTGTAGCCACTGTGGAAAACTATATGTAAGTTTCTCAAAATTCTGAAAATAGAACCATAGCAATTCCACTTCTGGGTATATATCCAAAAAGACAACTTATTTGAAAAGATACACGCACCTCAGTGTTCTTATTAACATTGCTTACACTTGCCAAGATATGGAAGCCACGTAAATGTCCATCAACAGACGAATAGATGTGGTGTGTGTGTATGTATATACCTATATCTATCTATCTATATGAAAAGACAGTCTACTGAATGGGAGAAAATGTGGTGTGTATATGTGTACACAATGGAGTACTATGAAGCAATAGAAAAGAATAAAAATTTTGCCATCTGTAGCAACATGGATGAACTTTGAGGGTATAATTCTAGGTGAAATGTCAGACAGAGAAAGACAAATACTGTGAGAGATCACTTTTATGTAGAATCTGGAAAAATCAACAAGCTAGTAAATATAACAACAAAAAAAGCAGACTCATTGATATAGAGAACAAATTGGTGCTTGAGGGTGGGGAGAGGGAAATGGAAGGGGCACATAAGGGTAAAGGAGTAAGAGGTACAAACTATTTTGTATAAAATAATCTGCAAGGATATATTGTACAATGTAAGGAATATAGCCAATATTTTATAATAACTATAAATGGAGTATAACCTCTAGAAATTGTGTCACTGTGTTATACACCTATAGCTTATATATAATATTTTTAATCAAATACACTTCAATTAAAAAAAAATCTCATAAAGAGGACCGAAAGATTTCCAGTTAGGTTGACAGATAAAGTGACGTTAACAGTCCTGGATGGGCAAGGCTCTAAGGTAGCCTAGGGATAGCCACCAGGGACAAAAGTGGTGAAAACCACTCTACACAACATATTTTATTGTTAAATTATATTAACTTTCACATTAGGAACCTATTAAGGTTAGATAATAAATGGTTTTATCTATATTATTACAAATGCTAATGTATTTTTCAAATTTCATAGTTTAGACAGCCACCAAGTTAACCCTTTTCTTAGTTGATTCAGAGTTTTCCTTATGTGTGTATTTTTTAATTAAACAAAAAACAATGTTTTAATAGCCCAATCAACAAAATAGTACATTATAGCAACTCCAAAATCCAGCAGGGTCAAGTTTTAACAATCTATTGTTTCTAATTACATAAATATAGCCAGTAGCTTTACTGAAGTTTGTTATAAATAATATGACAATTTCAGTTCTCACACCGAAAGGGAAATACCCTAGCTTATTTCCTTTGCCCATTGACTATTCTAGGACTAAAGTGTGTGCCGTGTGTGTGTGCTAAGTCACTTCAGTTGTGTCTGACTCTTTGTGACCCTATGGACTGTAGCCTGCCAGGCTCCTCTGTCCATGGGATTCTCCAGGCAAGAATACTGGAGTGGGTTGCCATGCCCTCTCCAGGGGATCTTCCAAACCCTCCTCCAGGGATCAAACTGTTTCTTCTCCAGCTCCTGCATTGCAGATGGGTTCTTTACCACTAGCAGCACCTACAGGTTCTTTACCACTAGCAGCACCTGGGAAGCCCAAAGTGCATGCCAGCTTCTCCATAAAGTGATTTCAGACTATTCTTTTACATCCCTGATTACTCTCAGTTCTTATCATTCTAAAAGTCAAAATATATATTAACACTCACAGTTTGGTGCGGGGGAAGGAGGAAGAGAAGGGAGCAGGAAGGGTTTCAGGAGGCAATTGCACTTTAACTATATGGAGGGAGAATCGAATTTGGCAGGTGGATATGGAAGGTGGGAGCCAGGAGCACTCCAGGTATGACATAGTAGTCCAAAAAGCATGGAGGTAAGGTGTCAGGTCATCTTTAGGGAGCAGTGGATTGAGCAGGCCTTTTTTTTTTTTTTTTTTGCCACACCGTTGAGTCCTGTGGAATCTTAGTTACCTGACCAAGGACCGAACTGGAGGCCCCTGCAGTGGAAGCTTGGAATCTTAACCACTGGGCCACCAGAGAAGTCCTGAGTGTGCCCTTTGACTAGAGGACAAGGATTTGAAGGGAGTGTGGTCTCCGTGACAAGGAAAACCAGACTGTACAAGTCTGCTGGAAGCCAGATCCTTTTAAGGCTAGGTGAGATTTTGATGAGGAACTAGCCTGTAGGGAGGTAGAAAATGAAAATTCAATAGGTTTAATTGTTGGAATAAGATTCTAGAAGGAAAGGAAATAAGAATCTAGGAGATTGCCAGATAAAGTTAGAAGGAAAGTGAGGAGGACTTAAACGATAAAAAGGGAGGGCTCAATTTTGCTTGAAAAGTCAAACAAGTAATGTTGTTTTGTAGTTGATGAAAGAATACCTCTTGGTATTTAGAAATACAAAAGTGATTTTAAATAAATCTGCTTTGTCAGAGTTTTCATTTCCTTTCCTCTACCTTTTTTTTTTTTTCATTTCTTGGTTAAAAAAATATGTTGAAAGAAATTAGGTACACAACAGGGACTGAAATAATTTCAAATAATTTTTCTTTTAGTTGGATTGCTGTTATAAAATAAGACTACATTTTGATTCAGAACTTTTACGAAGAACTTGGGTATTTTATTACAACATCTGTTTCTACATTTTAATTTCTCTCCTTCCTTTTATGGGTATTTGCATGCTTTTTTTTTCCCAATGAGAAGACCTTTTTGTTTGCCACAAGAAGGCTATTATCCAGAATGTTAATGGGTTTTCAGCTATTAAGATGTAATGATATACCTTGAGTATTTAACTATAAATTTGAAAAATCTCTGTGAACAATCTCAAAGGAATACTTCGAATGCACTCCTGGTAAATTGGCTCATTTTCCTGTAATTTACTGGAAGTGCTGATATGAGAATAGTCCTAATGTGAAAAGTACATTAATCCCTGGAGTTACATTGTATGTATTAAATTATTATTCTCAAAGAATAAAACGTATGAGGCCATTTAGCCTTCATTCACATCTGTTACTTAGAATCACAGTAAAAAAACAATCACTTTTCTTCTGATGCACAAAATTAAAAATACATTTAATACATGTAATATCTTTTAAAACAAGAGGTACAGTGATGCTCAGTTATATTTTTGCCCAACAATCGTTCTTTTCCAAGACAAGGACTTCTACAATAGTTAGGAACACAATTCTTCTCGTTTTGTGGAGGCCTCTTTTATTCCACTGATAACTGAAATATTTTTAGAAATCCATAATGTAGTTTGATGTCAGTCAAAAAGATTAGTCTGCCTTGTAGCCATGAGCTTCTACTACACTGTGGAAGTATTTAAGGAGGTAATCAACTTGCAGAAGCAGCAGTTGCAGGAGCAAAGGATCTTACTTGGGATTTTGTCTAATTGTGTTTTCCTTCTTTACCAGGGACTGAAAGCTGTGGAAGCCCAATTTGTGACATCAGGTGTCTTTTGGAAAGCAGCCATTTATGACTCGAAGACTGGGACTGATAGGAAGCCCCTTCTGAGATTTTCCCGAAGTTCTGGAACAGTACTACCATGGACGTAAAGCTGGATCCCTCTCGAGATGACCTGCCTCTCATGGCCAACACCAGCCACATACTTGTGAAACACTATGTACTGGATTTAGATGTGGATTTTGAAAGTCAAATCATTGAAGGCACCATAGTGCTTTTCTTCGAGTCTGGAAACAGATTCAAGAAACGGAGTAGTTCCACCGAGGTAGCCTGCCTATCAGAGTCAAACAAAGCCTGCAAATTTAGGATGCCTGAACCCTGCCAGATTCCTGTGACAAATACAAAGACCTTCTCATCTAAAATAGGATATAATGATTTTGTAATCTGTGGTAAAGGTGAAAAAGATACTTCTGGTAAAGATGGTAACCATGACAACCAGGAACAGGCTTCTGGGATTTCTAGCTCAAAGTACTGCTGTGACACAGGGAATCATGGGAGTGAGGAGTTTTTGCTAGTGTTGGACTGCTGTGATTTATCTGTGTTAAAGGTTGAGGAGGTGGATGTTGCTGCTGTGCCAGGTATTGAAAAATTTACAAGGTCTCCCAAGCTCAGGAATCAGATTGTACATGAACTCGTGGCTCTGCCTGCAGATCGTTGGAGGGAGCAGTTAGACTATTATGCTCTCTGCAGCCAGGCTCCTGGCTGTGGGGAACTCCTATTTGACACTGACACTTGGAGCTTACAGATCAGGAAGACAGGGGCTCAGACAGCTACTGACTTTCCTCATGCCATAAGGATACGATACAGAACCAAACCCCAGGGGCGATCAGTTACATGGACCTCAGACCAGAGTGGCAGGTAGGTTATCTGGGTACTCCGCAGTTCCCTGGTCTTTAATCTTACACACTGGGAGATGAACCTTTGCAAAGATGCTCCTCTTTATTCTGTGGCATTACCCATCTAACCTTCAATCCTTCGACCCTCAGGGAAACAGGTAAACTCCCAGGCATGCTGAACTCTTAATAGGATTACTTCCCTGAAGATGAAAAAGATTACTTTATTAAGCCCCTGTATTTCTGAGTTAGGAGACTGAAAGCCAGATTTAATGGTTAAATCTCAAGCCTAGCTCTCTATTGAGATCTCTGCTAGCAACTTCCAGTACTGTAGATGGAAGCAATATGTGTTTTTGAGCAAATACTTTCCAAAGTTCCTTCATATTCCCCCAAGGGAATAAATAGCTGCTGTGTTGGGTTGGTGTGAATCCTGGCAAAGTGCTTCCAAATAAAGCCAACTCTGCTTTGTGACTTTCTTACTGTATCCATCTCTTGGCAGCTATGCCTCCGTGGACTTTGTCAGTGATTATATAATGTGAACCCTCAAAGCACTGGGAAGATCTGTTTCTGAGGAGTGTGACAGTCAGTCCTGCTGAGTTGACACTTGTTTCTTTGGCTGTGATTCTGGGTATTTGACACCAAGGGGACTCCTGATTTTTTGTGTGGAGAGGAAGAATTGATGAAACATCAGTGTTTGGGGGAGTGTATAGGCATTTCTTCTCTTCCTCCAGCAGTTTAGGGTTTTTAGAATTTGAGAATTTTCAAGTCAAACTTTAATGATTCCTCATTATTTTATCTATTTATTTGTGCTAAGGTACTGTGAATCAATACAGTAATTATTGCAGGGATTAGTTGAAAGAACGTTCCTCTCTGTGAGCTTGTCTTTAGTGCCTTCTTTTATAGCAGAGGACTCCCTTAATGAAGGCAGTAGTCTAGATAAATTGCTTACATCTCTCCCCTAACTCACCCCCCTCAAAAAAACCTTTCAGATTATATATTTTAAAGCATCACCTTGAGTTTGAGCTCTCATTATCCTGCTCCTTGCCTCCAGTCTTACCTCCTGCTCTGGTCTCCCTCCCTGCTCAAAATGAGTTCACTTCCTGTCTTATTTCTGCTAGAGTCTGAGGCAGCCTTTGGGATAGTGCAGGGTAGTGCAAATTTATATCAGTAGAAAAGCATAGTGATTTGTTTATAGAATAACTTACTGAATATTCTTGGAAGTCTGTGAAGAAAAGAAATAGATGTTCTTATTATATCTTTAAATTTTTTGGAAATTATTAAAGATGAGCTTTTAATAAGATTTAACAATATACTGTCTCTGAATATTTAACTAGGAAATTCTAGTTTTCATACTGCCAGATATTTCATTTTTGAATTAGAGTAACAGGGAAGAAGAAACTATTAACAGTATTTGGAAGAAATACTCATTCATGGTCTCAAACATAACTTTCTTCTCAGTGTTTGCTACAGAGACTAGTGAGTTACATTACATATGAAGTGTTGAGTAGGAATGAGTTGTTGATAAATGCTGGTTTCCTTAAAGAAACTCTCAAAAGGTCCTTGGGCACATTTTGCTCCTGAAAGGTTGACTTGAATTTACTCTTGATGCCTCCTTTTCTGAATATTCAATAAATACATGATCCAGCAGAAGTTTAAACTGTATCCTTGGAAGTCTGTGATTATATGTTAGTAAATAAATTACATTTATGGAGTCTTACAGAGATAATAAATTTGTTTTTTAAACCTTAAAAGATTTTTCCTCCCTTCTTTTTTCTTTTTTGGGGGGAATTTTATTACAGTCACAATGAATCTTCCATGAACAGTCACTAAATTCTCCCACATGTTTAAGAATAAATCTAGGTATATACTCGTAACTGTTTGGATACTGTAAGGACTTAAAATACCCAAGGATTCCAGGTTGCTAGACAGAAATAATTTCTTGTTAGTAATCACCAGGGTTTCAAATTAAAGTAGTGGTTAAATTTTTACCATTGAGTAGCAGAATACTATCAGCATGCCTACTATAAATTTTTAGTCTGGATGAGAAACTTTTTATTCCCATTTTACAAGTAGGAATATTCCATAAAGTTACTGAAAGATCCTAGAAAAGTCCATGTCTTAATTGTGTAAAGGAGGTGTGTTTCTTACTTTTAATTTTTACCATGTCCCTTATTGTAAGCAAAGATTTCAATACATTTTTAAAAAATGAATTATATTAGCTTTCAAAAATTTTCCATTTTTAAGCAGATACTAGACAGAAATTTAAGAAAAACTCTAACCTTGTACCTGTCCTTTCAAGTTCCAGCAGTGGCTTTTCCCCTTCCCACTCTCATTCCACACCTTGTTGAGAACTTTCAATGGCTTAGTCATTTTGGACTCTATGACCCCATGGACTGCAGCATGCCAGGCTTCCCTGTCCTTCACTATCTTCTGGAGTTTGTTCAAACTCATGTCCATTGAATTGGTAATGCCATCTAACCACTTCATCCTCTATTGTGCCGTTTTCCTCCTGCCTTCAATCTTTCAGAGTATCAGAGTCTTTTCCAAGGAGGCAGCTCCTCACATCAGGCGGCCAAAGTATTGGAGCTTCAGCATCAGTTCTTCCATGCATATTCAGGGTTGATTTCCTTTAGGATTGACTGGTTTGTTGAGAATAAAATTTGTTATTTTGTTTGATAATATGTAAATAAATAATCACTTAGGAGGTCAGAGGATCCCAGGAGGAAATTATAAAATGTGACGGAACAATCTAGCTATATTAAAAATGTATGAAACAATCTCATTGAAGAGAGTAGAGGGGAAAATGTGCTGACCTAAGTAACTTTAGAAATGAGTTGAATCTGTAAGTCTGAAAGCAAAAGGAACTGTACATAATTACTGCACTATAGTTGATAGAGTTGTTTCCCCTGGGAATACAGGTTAACAATTCTGGTACCACTCTACATGTATACTGGAATTGAGTAATTTAGTAAATGGATGCAGATGATGGGAGCCAGGTTTCTCACTGTTGAAGTGGGAGATTACAGATGAGCAAGGGGAAGAGGATAGAATGATTCATGTGGAAATGGATTAGAATGGGAGACATCACTATGAACTCACATTTAGCATAATACAGATACAGATGGTTGCATATAGAAATAATTATAGATATGAGGTGTTTGCAAGTGTTAGCATACACACATGTATTTCCTTGTTTCTCAGCTGAGTGGGTTTAGAAGCAGTGAGTACTCCCTAGTGCCCAGATCTTGGTTTCTAATATCATGCTCCAGTGAAGGAACCAGAGTTCTTGGAGAAATGGCTGGGGCTAGAGCAGGAAACATACAAGATGAAGCTTTTGCATCTATTGTGCCAGAAAATAAGGAAATGCTCTAACAACAGCAATAAGAATCTGGAATTGCATGAGTGTATTAAAGTCCAAGGACTCATCTGAAAGAACTCCTAGTGACCAAAACTGAGCAACAAAGTAAAATAGTTTTAGATGATAACCCAAAGTTTAAAATAAATATTCATGAGTCCATACTAATATAAAAAAGTGATTAACTTAAATAAGCAAATGGGGAGAATGGCCAAATCCATGGTACAGAAGTCCAAGTTATATAGAAACTCTGCCCTCAAGAAGGTAGAGCATAATTCCTCCCTCCTTAAGTAAGGACTATTCATAATGACTTCCTTCCAGTATGGAAAGGAGGAGAAAGTAAATTTTCATTAGTGAAACCTGACAAACATGACCTCAGCAAGGAGATCAAAGCTGACATCAACACTGATGAGTCGCGTTGATAGTATGTGACGAAAATACCATCTTTGATCTTCCTCCTCAAAACCCATAGCCCCTATCTAACCAAGAGAAAATATCAGATAAATCAGACTTTTAACAAAATACCTGACCAGTACTCCTCAAAACTCTCAAAGCCAACATAAATAAAGTCTTCAGAAACTGTCACAATCAATAGAAGCCTAAAGAGACATGATAATTTAAATTAATGTAGTATTCTAGAATAGAAAAGGTGTATAAAGGATTTTTTTTAAGAGAAAACTAAGGAAATCTGAGTAAAATCTGAACTTTAGTTAATAATAATGTGTCAACTGTGACAAATGTACTAATGTAAGTTGTAGGGAAAACTGAGTATGGAATGTATGGGAAGCCTATGTTTTATCTTTGTACTTTTAAAAACAAATCTAGGGACTTCCTGATGCTCCAGTAGTTTAGAGTCTGCCTTCCAATGCAGGGGATGCTCAGGGAACTAAGATCCCACATGCCATGGGACAACTAAGCCAGCACACCCCCAACAAAACATCTCAGAAGCTGCAACTAAGATCTGAAGCAGCCAAAAATAAATAAATATTTAAAAATAAATCTAAAACTGATTTAAAAACATCATCAAAAATAAATTTGAAATTTGAAAAAATAATCCTCTTTCCACCCTGAAATTCCCCTTTCCTAAGAGCTGTCACCCCATTTTTTATCAAGTAACAATGTTTTCTAGATGGGAACTGAAAATATATTTGCCGCTGTAAAAGAGTATTTCTTTTCAATCATTGTCAATAACTTACTCTCCCTCATTGTTATTCTAATTCTAAGATGAAATAGCTGGAAATATAAAAACTACATTTTCCTACTTTCTTTCAACCATTGTGGAGTTCTGGCTTCTCTTGAATCTACTTGCTCTTTCTTGCCTCTATCATTCAGATACTAGATTTTAAATGACCTTTAAAAATGACTGATAAAACAGACATCTACATAACAATATGATACATGCTTCTTGGAAAAAGTACTTACTTTTGTATAGCGTATGAGTATGTGTGCCCTTTAAAAATATTTAGATGCGAACTGGAGCCATTATTCTTGCTAAGCTAGATAAGAAGAAGACAATATCTTTTTGATTCTAGAGCCTCAGCATACTTTAGAAAAAAAATCTTAAAAAATGGAAACCTTTATTCAAAGTTTATGTGTTTCCTGCATTTTTTTCATATCAGTGAATAAAATGTTATTTAAAATCAAAGCATTCTTTCTGGTAACTCATTCCTTTTCCCCTTTGGATCACTGTGATAGTTGTGGAACCAGCCAAGTGGTCTAGGAGGTCTTGCTTAAGCTGATGACATCACTGAATGAGTTGAATGGAGGGGAAATCCAGTTAAGTATAGAAAATTTATTTTAGAAGCAACAATTATTTGGTCATTGTTAAAAATATCTGACTAGGAAAATTCACTTTCAGTTTTCACTTTCATGCATTGGAGAAGGAAATGGCAACCCACTCCAGTGTTCTTGCCTAGAGAATCCCAGGGACGGGGAGCCTGGTGGGCTGCCGTCTATGGGGTCACACAGAGTCAGACATGACTGAAGCGACTTAGCAGCAGCAGCAGGAAAATACATTATAACTTAAAGTGATATTAAAATTAAAAATTTTCTAAATCACTATGATGTTGCTTTGTTTTAGATAAAGCCAGAATGATATTGGCAAAATACTAAGGAGAGAATGATTTTTTAAAATTATATTTATTGTTCAGGTATTGGACCAAAGAAGATGTAGACCTTTGGAATATTTTTAGTTTAACATCAAAATCAGGTGTTAACACATGCCCCTCTCACACACACATACAATAAAATAGTTTCATTTTTTGTATCTCACTATAAAGTTTTAAAATGAAAAGAATGAACAGAAGATATTTTAGAAGCAATTTCAGGTCTAAAGAGAACATTTCTGTAATTAATACCTTTTTTTCTCCCCTATTTGCTTCAAGAAACCAATATAAAAGGCATGAAAACTGAAGGGAAAATACACATTAATTCAATAATATCATTGTATAACTACAACAACAACCAAACAACAACAACAAGACATGAATAACCAAACATCAACAGAAAATAACAAATAAAAATGACCTATAACCAAAAGTGTGGAGAATTGAAAAGAATCTAGAAGGTGAGATCCAAGAGACCTGAGTACTCAAAAGGTGGGCTGCCAACTAGCTGTGTGACTTCAGAGAAGTCATTTTACATCTCTGGAGCTTAATTTCCTCATGTGTAATATGAGAAAATTCCATGAGAGGATCTCCAAATGTTTTCCATACATAAAATCCTGTACTCAAGGGGCTTCCAGATGAGAAGCACTGTCTTTGCCTTTACAAACAGCTTGCTAGTTTTGCACCCAAAACATCTCTGTTGAAGAAGAGGTGAGTTTCTGACTCAAAGCCACTTTTAGTCCAGTCCATTTTGACTATACCAGAATCTATCCAAGTCAAAGCAGTATTCTCGTTGGACTCGTCATATATGTTCATTATGATTGGTGAGTCCTGGTTTTGGTGATCACACCGTGAAGAAGAATGATAATAGAGAAGGGATGTGTGTGTGTGTGTGTGTGTGTGTGTGTGTGTGTGTGAGAGAGAGAGAGAGAGAGAGAGTGTGTGTGTGTGTGTGTGTGTGTGTAGAGATGAGAGAGAGGTGAGGGGGCAGTTCTGGGTGACACTTGATGTTTTAGTAGTCTGGCTCTTGGTTTTTATGTCACAGAAAGCAAGAGGGTTGCTTACCTACAACAGAAACTGTAACTTAGGTTTAACAAGAACATGGAGGCATAAAAAAAGGTCAGGTGCAGGAAGGAGAACAGAAGAAAAGGAATCAGAGGAGTCCTGAAGACTTTGTAACTGGGAAGTTACAAAGAATCTGAAATATTCTGAAATATGAAATATTTGAAAATCTGAAATATGACAGAATCTAAACCACCAACCTGTCATATCTGTGGCCTCCTGGCCTCCAGTGACCAGATCAGTACCTCAGTGCAGAAAAACATCATATCAAGCCACACCCACAGCGATAGCGGGCTCATCACCTCCTACTGTCTGTTGAAGCCACCCTCTCCCCAATTGTTCATCTGTGATAACCAAGTCTCTGAAAATGGGTGATTTTTATGGAAAGTAGTATTTTTAAACTAAAAATAACCCCCTTTCACTCCAACTGCAAAAAGAAAAAATGAAGAAAATATATGGGTTGAGCCTATTCCCTACAAGTAAAGATGGCTTCCCCTCAAAAGAGATAAGCAAATATATTTCGTTGACATCAGAGTCTATTTCCATTTGGGCTGCTATAATAAAATACTGCAGAGAGAATGGTTTATAAATAACAGAACTTAATTTATCACAGTTCTGCAGGCTAAAAGTCTGAGATTAGGGTGCCAGCGTGGTCAGGTCCCGGTGAAGGCCCTCTTTTGTGTTGCAGACTGACAACTTCTGGCTGTGGCCTTACCTGGTAGAAGGGGCCAGGAAGCTCTGTCTAGCCTCTTTTTTTTTTTTAATTTTATTTATTTTTTTATTTTTTAAATTTTAAAATCTTTAATTCTTACATGCATTCCCAAACATGAACCCCCCTCCCACCTCCCTCCCCATAACATCTCTCTGGGTCATCCCCATGCACCAGCTCCAAGCATGCTGTATCCTGCATCAGACATAGACTGGCGATTCAATTCTTACATGATAGTATACATGTTAGAATGTCATTCTCCCAAATCATCCCACTCTCTCCCTCCCTCTGAGTCCAAAAGTCCATTATACACATCTGTGTCTCTTTCCCTGTCTTGCATACAGGGTCGTCATTGCCATCTTCCTAAATTCCATATATATGTGTTAGTATACTGTATTGGTGTTTTTCTTTCTGGCTTACTTCACTCTGTATAATCGGCTCCAGTTTCATCCATCTCATCAGAACTGATTCAAATGAATTCTTTTTTACGGCTGAGTAATACTCCATTGTGTATATGTACCACAGCTTTCTTATCCATTCATCTGCTGATGGACATCTAGGTTGTTTCCATGTCCTAGCTATTATAAACAGTGCTGCGATGAACATTGGGGTACATGTGTCTCTTTCAATTCTGGTTTCCTCGGTGTGTATGCCCAGAAGTGGGATTGCTGGGTCATAAGGTAGTTCTATTTGCAATTTTTTAAGGAATCTCCACACTGTTCTCCATAGTGGCTGTACTAGTTTGCATTCCCACCAACAGTGTAGGAGGGTTCCCTTTTCTCCACACCCTCTCCAGCATTTATTGCTTGCAGATTTTTGGATCGCAGCCATTCTGACTGGTGTGAAGTGGTACCTCATTGTGGTTTTGATTTGCATTTCTCTAATAATGAGTGATGTTGAGCATCTTTTCATGTGTTTGTTAGCCATCCATATGTCTTCTTTGGAGAAATGTCTATTTAGTTCTTTGGCCCATTTTTTGATTGGGTCGTTTATTTTTCTGGAATTGAGCTGCAGAAGTTGTTTGTATATTTTTGAGATTAGTTGTTTGTCAGTTGTTTCATTTGCTATTATTTTCTCCCATTCAGAAGGCTGTCTTTTCACCTTGCTTACATTTTCCTCTGTTGTGCAGAAGCTTTTAATTTTAATTAGATCCCATTTGTTTATTTTTGCTTTCATTTCCAGAATTCTGGGAGGTGGATCTTTTATAAAGACATCAATCTCATTCATGAGGGCTCCACCCTCATGACCTGAGCACCTCCCAACGACCCCACCTCCTAATACCAACACTTTGGACATTAAGATTTCAACATATGTGTTTGGACAGACACATTCAGACCAGCAGCATAGTGTATCTCATCTTCATTTGACTGCTCTGAGAATACACAAACATGTAACTGAAATAATTGTTATTCTGACAGGTTCTTACTTTAGTTCTCTAATGGCAACAAGCCAATGCCTAGCTGTCACCCTCTATCTTACCCTGTTTTCTTTCTCATTTTCAGTTGCTTTCTCCCATTCTCGCAACTCCTGTGCAGTTAATCTGAGCTCCCCAAGGGGTCTTCCATGTGGATGGGTATCCCAGGGCATGTGGGATGAGCCCTGGTAGGAGAGTTTTCCTTTTCATGTTGGAAGGAATTGTTCAGTTGGGAAATAACGATGTTTATAAATGTCAGAGAATTGCAGGCCTGTGCCTAAACATCTATCCCATAAGCATTTTAGCAACATGGCCAAGGTGCAAGGCTGTGCGTGTTGAATAAACACAGCTGCATATATTTCAGTGATCACACATCCAGATAACTGCAGAGCATGTTTATAAATGCACATAGATTTTCATCCCCTCCTGGGACACAATGGGTAGGGAAGAGGGAGGGTGGGGAGTATGTGTGTGTGACAAGAGTCATTACAGAGTATGATTTCCAGACTCCATGAAGACCTCCTGTCCACCCATTCTCTACTTCCTGTCAGATGCCCAAAATTCCACCGCTAGACTTTTATGCGGGGGTTAAAGCTTCATCCCTCTTAAAATGTAGTTACTTGACTTTAGATTGCTTTGGACATCTGCACCTTGATGTGCGACATGCATAGGCATACCAGCTTGTGAACGCTCAAAAAGCCATCTGTTATAAAGTCACTGGCACTTGGTGTGGATGTGTTGGGGAGGGAAGAGTGAGCTGAGAAAAAGAAGAAAAGACCAAGAAGGAAGTAGACTAGGAGCGTGGAGAGAATGTACATTTTCAAGAAATCTTGCCTAGGATTGTTTTCCTGTTTATTTTTTAAATTTATTTCTGTTTCTTTTTGCCGCACTAGGTCTTCGTTGTTGCATGCTGGTTTTTTCTAGTTGGGGTGTGCGGGCTTTTCATTGTAGTGGCTTGGGTCACACCGGCCACCCCGATACAGTGTGGGAGGGGCCTCCACAGGGGTGTGAATACCTGGGGCAGGAGTCACTGGGGTCCATCTTGAGAGCTGGCTGCCTCAGGGAGGCCCTCCCTTTCTTCTTCTTCTGCAGTGAATTGCAGAGTCTTTCTGATCCGTCCTCTGCACTGTTTCCTCACATGTGCACGTGTGCACGCTAAGCCGCTTCAGTCATGTCCGACTCTTTGTGACTGTAGCCCCCAGGCTCCTCTGTCCGTGGGATTCTTCAGGCAAGAATACTGGAGTGAGTTGCCATGCCCTCCTCCACGGGATCTTCCCAACCTAGGGATCGAACCTGCGTCTCTTATGTCTCCTGCATTGGCAGGCATATTCTTTACCACTGGCGCCACCTGGGAAGCCCCTTCGCATGTGACCTCATCTCAAATCTGATAGTTTCTTCTGGAAAGTGGTTTGGAGGCTGTGGAGGAAGGCTTAGGGACCGCATACCTAAGGGCACAGGTGGAATTCATAACAATATGCCAGCAGAGCCTCCAGCCCAAACTTACAGGGAGAAGAAAAGCACACATCCTGGCAAGTCAGTCTTTTGGGGAGAATTTGCTCCACGTGCAGACAAGGGAAGAGCTGTAGCACCAGAGTCACCCAGGGAAGTGAGGTGCTGAGTGTAAGAACAAGAGAGCACAGCTGAAGCACAGATCCTTTCCCGAAGTACCCTAAGTCTTGAAACCACAATATGGGGTCAGTTCCCCCTTCCTCTCCCCAGATAAAGTCTTAGGCGATTTCTAGACAAGGGTCTCCACTTCCCTGTGAGCATCACAAATAGCTTATCTCCACAAGTCTGCTTAGATTGGAAGTGGATTCCAAGAGCTCATGAGCTGACAGACATCGTGGGGTCCGTTCTGCTTTAGTAAGAAAGGAAGCCTTGATTCTCAGTGTCTGTCACTGTCAGAGGGAGAGTTATGCCTGCCATTCGGCCAGGGGCAACATACTCTGTTTCCACTGAGGATGCTTTTCTTCTTGGGATCCTTCTCTATGATGGACTTTTTTGGGGAAAAAAACAGGTGGAATTTTCAGAACTAGGCATGACTTGACCCCACCTACCTGAGCTATTTGAGCTGCTACAGCGTCCCCCACCAGGCACCCACAGCCAGCAGCCCCAGCTAGGAGGAGGTAGTTTTAAGGGGACTTCATCATTAGGTCCTCAACTGCCTGAAGTTAACTCAGGCTCAGTCAATTAACCAGGGATCCAAGAGCAGCAGGGTGGGAGCTCAGTACTCCATGAAATCGATGGGAGACCCTGGGCCTTCCATGAAAATTTGCCTTTGTTCTTGGATGTGTGATTCTGGGACACAACCATGGGTTTTTGGTCCAGAACAGACAACTGAAGTCACATACCTGCTCCCTATCCCCATTTTGCATGTGACTCAGAGAGGTCAGGGATTTTTCCATAGCCATTTAATGAGCTGGTAACCCAGCCAGCAAAGAGTTGGACACGACTGAGTGACTGAAATGAACTGAACTGAACTGAACCCAGCCAGGACTAGTCTTCTGAATGTTTAGTCTTCTTTCTCTGCCTCATATTGAATCTGTGAGTAATCATGGCTTAAAGCTCAACATTCAGAAAATGAAGATCATAGCATCTGATCCCATCACTTCATGGGAAATAGATGGGGAAACAGTGGAAACAGTGTCAGACTTTATTTTGGGGGGCTCCAAAATCACTGCAGATGGTGACTGCAGCCATGAAATTAAAAGACGCTTACTCCTTGGAAGAAAAGTTATGACCAACCTAGATAGCATATTCAAAAGCAGAGACATTACTTTGCCGACTAAGGTCCATCTAGTCAAGGCTATGGTTTTTCCAGTAGTCATGTATGGATGTGAGAGTCGGACTGTGAAGAAAGCTGAGCACTGAAGAATTGATGCTTTTGAACTGTGGTGTTGGAGAAGACTCTTGAGAGTCCCTTGGACTGCAAGGAGATCCAACCAGTCCATTCTGAAGGAGACCAGCCCTGGGATTTCTTTGGAGGGAATGATGCTGAAGCTGAAACTCCAGTACTTTGGCTACCTCATGCGAAAAGTTGACTCCTTGGAAAAGACTCTGATGCTGGGAGGGACTGGGGGCAGGAGGAGAAGGGGACGACAGAGAATGAGATGGCTGGATGGCATCACTGACTCAGTGGACGTGAGTCTGAGTGATGGATGTGAGTTGGTGATGGACAGGGAGGCCTGGTGTGCTGCAATTCATGGGGTCGCAAAGAGTCAGACATGACTGAGCGACTGAACTGAACTGAATCATGGCATATACACTTCTAGAAGATAGACTACCTGTTTGCTCTAAGGTCCATTTTCTGCTCTTATTATCTTCTCCCAATGACAAGGAACCTCATTTCCCAGGCTCCCTTGTTTTCTGACTTCCTGTCAGGTTTGGCCAATGCAGGGCATTGATGGAACACTTGAGAGCAGGAGTTAGCAAGCAATAAACAATGTCCTGGGCTCCTCTGATGGCTTGGATGGTAAAGAATCTGCCTGCAAAGCAGGAGACCTAGGTTTGATCCCTGGGTTGGGAATCTATCCACTTTAGTATTCTTGCCTGGAGACTGAAAGATTCACACACACACACACACACACACACACACACACACACACACACACACACTATTTCCTCTCCTCTTTCTGCTTATTTTGGTGTCTCTAGCAATGACTGGGAGAAGGCAATGGCAGCCCAATCCCATGGATGGAGGAGCCTGGAAGGCTACAGTCCATGGGGTCACTAAGAGTTGGACACAACTGAGTGTCTTCACTTTCACTTTCATGCATTGGAGAAGGAAATGGCAACCCACTCCAGTGTCCTTGCCCAGAGAATCCCAGGGACGGGGGAGCCTGGTGGGCTGCTGTCTATGGGGTCGCACAGAGTCGGACATGACTGAAGCGACTTAGCAGCAGAAGCAGCAATGCCTGAGTCTCCCTGGTCCCTGCACCCATTGGACATTCTCTGCTGCGAATCTGGCTTCTGTCAAATGACTCCTATTGCTGTGAGCCCAGAGCACTCAGTAAGAGCAGCTCCTCCAACCCATGGAGTCACAGCTCCTTACCACTGTGGCTAATCTCTGGGTTGCATCACTGTCTGCTGTTTGGCTTCTCGGTACTTCTATTACTTCTAGGACCAATCCCCTAAATTAAATTACCTCTGTTTATTAAGACCTACACTGGTTTGTGTTTTCCTTTCTGGACCCTGACTGATGGAGTAGGATCATCATCCTGTGTGTTCTTGCTCACTGTAAGAATACAATAAATCTTCAGTCATAATAGTGTTAACTATTCTAAAAAGGAAAACCAGTTTATGCAAGAGAGGTAGCACTCCACTTTTTCCATTTACTCCATAAATAAAGCTGATTAAAACTATATCATATTTGCCATAACTCTTGAAAAACAAAAAGTGGAAACATTTTGCTAAGACATCTTGCCAAGGGTCAGTCCGTGCCTTCTAATCAGTGATGTTAAAAGAATATATTTCTTTGATCTCAGAGATTTTTTTCCATTTCTCTTTGTGACTTATCACGGAAGGGATTATTCTTGGTGTGTGTAGGTTTGTATTTTTTAATTGTAGCAGAATGGGCCCCAATGTCATGCCATTGGTTTCTTATACTGGCTTTGGTAACAACTCTGCCCTTGGCCTTCCCATCACAAGCCTGCTTGTTGTGACCTACAGTCCTGTTTATATGCCAACCCCTGTTCTTGGCCTCCGCACAAGGATTCCCACAAGGGTTCCATTTGAGATGGTGGTTTCCAAGATTGGGGGTATCTGCCCGCCAGCACTGCATTTGAGACCACCAGCTTGTTTTTCCAAGTATTAATATCTCAGTATCACTAAACATATTTTCTTTTCCAGAATATTTTCCAAAAGTTTTGTAAGAATGTCTCTAAAACTTTTTTGTTTTGAAGGCCTAAGGGCTTAAGGAGAAGGGCAAGGTAATGTAAATTTTAACTTGGCAGACTAGTATTTAAAACTTTATCCAAAAAATATTTTTCCGCTTAGAAAAATAAAAACGTCTTTACATATTTAAGTAATTCATTTGGGAGAAATAACCACTCAGCTATTCACATAGTCCTTGGCAGATGTCAGTTCAAGATGCTTTGAAACCAATCAACTACAAGTCTCAGATAGTTTCTCTTTGAAAGCTCAACTTAACATTTGCGACCATGGTGGTAAGGAAAGTCACAACTCATTTTAAAGATTCTCCGCCTTTGTTTCTTTTTCTTCTGCAGGCCATGTGTTTATACTGTGGGATCTCCCATAAACAACAGGGCCCTTTTTCCATGCCAGGAGCCACCCGTTGCCATGTCAACATGGCAGGCTACAGTTCGAGCAGCTGCATCCTTGGTTGTTTTAATGAGCGGGGAGAATTCTGCGAAGCCAACACAGCTTCGGGAAGGTACTGTACATGTGTTCCGTGCTTCTTTATGTATTGCACACATGTTGGACCCAGGAACCCAATACACAGGGTTTTTCTCAGCTTTAAAAGAGCTCCTTTATTAGCTGGGTTGGACTGAACATGATATAAAACATCCTGTCAGAGAAAACACCAGGGGATGGGGAAGGGCACTTGGGAGCCTGTGCATGCCACATGGGGCTCTTCATGCCAGAGTTATCAATTCTTAGATTATTAAAGGCAGTTCCCTTCCCTGGTGGCTCAGACGGTAAAGCATCTGCCTACAGTGCGGGAGACCTGGGTTCAATATCTGGGTCGGGAAGATCTCCTAGAGAAGGAAATGGTAACCCACTCCAGTATTCTTGCCTGGAAAATCCCATGGATGGAGGAAGCTGGTTAGGCTACAGCCCATGGGGTCACAAAGAGTTAGACATTACTGGGATGCTGAGGAGGATCGTTCACCTGATGGTTTGTAGACCATAAGTGGGTGGTCTTGGTTGAAGACTTTCTGGACATGCAAGTGTGTCATGGGAACACCATTACAGTTGAGTTGTTTGTGTTTTGGTCATGGAGCCTGTGCAGGGTTATTCATAATGCTGAGCAATAGTTCCCCTGTTGGCTGCCCGCTGGAGTTGTCCTGGTATTGCTCTACTCTTATTCTATTGGGCCATGAAGTTTTGAGTCAAAGGTGTGTAAGAAAGATGGAAGGCAGGTACTAATGCATCATCAAGGTTTTCTCTGTGAATTTCCTACTTGTTGTAGTAATTGACACTTTCAGTTGAGATCTGGAGCTTGTTGATGCCAGGTGAAGTTTTTGTGATTGTAATATTTCTTCATCTAAATATGGTGTCTTCTTCCACCATTTATTATAGAAACTTCAAAATTTACAAAAAGTAAAAGTAATAAAGTGAAAGAGGAGGGAGAAAAAGTTGTCTTAAGGCTCAACATTCAGAAAACAAAGATCATGGCATCTGGTCCCATCACTTCATGGGAAACAGATGGGGAAACAGTGGAAACAGTGTCAGACTTAATTTTTTGGGCTCCAAAATCACTGTAGATGGTGATTGAAGCCATGAAATTAAGAGACGCTTACTCCTTAGAAGGAAAGTTATGACCAACCTAGATAGCATATTGAAAAGCAGAGACGTTACTTTGCTAACAAAGGTCCGTCTAGTCAAGGCTATGGTTTTTCCGGTAGTCATGTATGGATGTGGGAGTTGGACTGTGAAGAAAGCTGAGCGCCAAAGAATTGTTGGTTTTGAACTGTGGTGTTGGAGAAGACTCTTGAGAGTCCCTTGGACTGCAAGGAGATCCAACCAGTCCGTTCTAAAGGCGATCAGTCCTGGGTGTTCATTGGAAGGAATGATGCTAAAGCTGAAACTTCAATACTTTGGCCACCTGATGCGAAGAGTTGACTCATTGGAAAAGACTCTGATGCTGGGAAGGATTGGGGGCAGGAGGAGAAGAGGATGACAGAGGATGAGATGGCTGGATGGCATCACTGACTCAATGGTTGTGGGTTTGGGTGAACTCAGGGTGTTGGTGATGGACAGGGAGGCCTGGCGTGCTGCAATTCATGGGGTCGCAAAGAGTTGGACACAACTGAGGGGCTGAACTGAACTAAACTGAACTGAAAAGTAATAAAATTAATTTTAAAGAAAATGATCGCTAATATTTTATAGCATTTCCCTCTGGTATTTAAAATCTATGTATATATTATATATTGTCATTTAAAAATTGCCAGCAGAGCATATAGCAGTTTTCACTTACAGTGTATCTTGTATGTCTTTCCAGACATTAAGTATTTTTGAAATTAATGATTTTAATGTCTGCATAATATTTTATGAGCCTATCAGATTTTATTACATTTCCATATTACAGACAATTGTATTGTTTCCAAGGTTTTTTCTTATTATAAATAAAGTCACATTTAATTTCTGAGGAGATAGTTTGTATAAACTTAGGATTATCGAGTCAAAAGTTTTGAACCTGTTGAAGGCTGTTGGTACTTATCTCAAGTTGTTTTTCAGAAAGGTTGTGACACTTTACATATCCATCAGCAGTTATGAAGTCCCCCTCATCCTTGGAGTTTCACGCATCTTATAGGCAAGAGGTTTCTTTTTAATTTGGATTACTTTGATTATCAGTGAGCTTTCATATGTCCTTAGCTGTTTCCATTTCCTATCTGTTAATTTCCTTTGCCCATTTGTATATTGAGATGTTAGTGAGGTTTCCAAAAGTTTGTTTGATTTGATCTTTAAAAAATAAAGTTACTGGGGCTTCCTGGTTAGTGACCACATGGAGACATGAGGAGAATGGTAGCCCTGGAGAGGGCATGGAAGTTCCACTCTCTTTCTCACATACCTTGCCCTGTGCAGTTTTCCACCTGGCTGTTCCTGAGTTGACTGTCCACTGGTCATCAAACCCAGCAGACAAGTGCACAGGTCTGTTTTTCTTCAGGTCTTCATTTCATTATGGAGGCTCTCATGTTACATAAAACTTCTGTTACGTAAATCTGTAATCTGTTCTCCCATTCAAAAAAAAATAAAACGAAATAGAGGGATAATCTCTTGTATTTGTGTATTTTTCTCAATTTTTGGATGCTTTTTAATTTTATAGAATATTTCTGACCTATACGATATTTTAATTCTCACATAGTCAGATATGTCAGGCTTCTCTTGGCAAGGCTTTCTTGGCTCTAAGATTCACCTGTTTTATTCTAATATTTTTATCTAACTTTAATTTATTTTTTAGTAACTTCACTCTGGAATCTGTTTGTAGTTTAATCTGGTCACTGTTGTGAAATAAGGACTGCTGTTTAGTCACTAACTTATGTCTGACTCGTTGTGATCCCAGGGACTGTAGCCCTTTCTGTCCTTTATTATGCCCACCTTTGCATGAAATGTTCCCTTGGTATCTCTAATTTTCCTGAAGAGATCTCTAGTCTTTCCCATTCTATTGTTTTCCTCTATTTCTTTGCATTGATCACTGAGAAAGGCTTATCTCTCCTTGCTGTTCTTTGGAACTCTGCATTCAAATGGATATGGCTTTCCTTTTCTCCTTTGTCTTTCACTTCTCTTCTTTTCACAGCTATTTGTAAGACTTCCTCAGACAACCATTTTGCCTTTTTGCATTTCTTTCTCTTGGGGATGGTCTTGATCACTGCCTCCTGTACAGTGTCATGAACCTCCCTCTACAGTTCTTCAGGCTTTTTCTATCAGATCTAATTCCTTGAATCTATTTGTCACTTCCCACTGTATAATCCTAAGGGATTTGATTTAGGTCATATCTGAATGGTCTCAACAGATAACAATTTTCAACAAAATGTGGAGAATTCTTAAAGAGATGAGAATAACAGACCACCTGATCTGCTTCTTGAGAAATCTGTATGCAGGTCAGGAAGCAACAGTTAGAACTGGACAAGGAACAACAGACTGGTTCCAAAGAGGGAAAGGAGTATGTCAAGGCTGTATGTTGTCACCCTGCTTATTGAACTTGTATGTAGAATACATCATGAGAAACACTGGACTGGGTGACACACAAGCTGGAATCAAGATTGCCAGGATAAATATCAATAACCTCAGATATGCAAATGACACCACCCTTATGGCAATAAGCGAAGAAGAACTAAAGAGCGCCTTGATGAAAGTGAAAGAGGAGAGTGAAAAAGTTGGCTTAAAGCTCAACATTCAGAAAACGAAGATCATGGCATCCGGTCCCATCACTTCATGGCAAATAGATGGGGAAACAATGGAAACAGTGTCAGACTTTATTTTGGGGGGCTCCAAAATCACTGCAGATGGTGACTGTAGCCATGAAATTAAAAGACGCTTTCTCCTTGCAAGAAAAGCTATGACCAACCTAGACAGCATATTAAAAAGCAGAGACATTATTTTGCCAACAAAGATCCGTCTAGTCAAGGCTATGGTTTTTCCAGTGGTCATGTATGGATGTGAGAGTTGGACTATAAAGAAAGCTGAGAACTGAAGAATTGATGCTTTTGAACTGTGGTGTTGGAGAAGACTCTTGAGAATCCCTTGGACAGCAAGGAGATCCAACCAGTCCATCCTAAAGGAGATCAGCCCTGAGTGTTCATTGGAAGGACTGATGTTGAAGCTGAAACTCCAATACTTTGGCTACCTGATGCGAAGAGCTGATGCATTGGAAAGGACCCTGATGCTGGGAAAGATTGAGGGCAGGAGGAGAAGGGGACGACAGAGGATGAGATGGTTGGATGGCATCACTGACTCAATGGACGTGAGTTTGAGCAAACTCCAGGCATTGGTGAGGGACAGGGAGGCCTGGCGTGCTGCAGTCCATGGCGTCACAATGAGTCAGACATGACTGAGCGACTGAACTGAACTGAACTGAACTGAATAGTCTAGTGGTTTTCCCTACTTTCTTCAATTTAAGTCTGAATTTGGCAATAAGGAGTTCATGATCTGAGCCACAGTCAGCTCCTGGTCTTATTTCTGCTGACTGTATAGAGCTTTTCCATCTTTGGCTGTGAAGAATGTAACCAATCTGATTTCAGTGTTGACCATCTGGTAACGTCCATGTGTAGAGTCTTCCCTGTGCTGTTGGAAGAGGGTGTTTGCTATGACCAGTGCATTCTCTTGGCAAAACTCTATTCACCTTTGCCCTGCTTCATTCTGTACTCCAAGGCCAAATTTGCCTGTTACTCTAGGTATTTCTTGACTTCCTACTTTTGCATTCCAGTCCATTATAATGAGAAGGACATCTTTTTGGGGTGTTAGTTCTAAAAGGTCTTGTAGGTCTTCATAGACCGTTCAACTTCAGCTTTTTCAGCATTACTGGTCAGTGCATAGACTTGGATTACTGTGATATTGAATGGTTTGCCCTGGAAATTAACAGAGATCATTCTGTCATTTTTGAGACTGCATCCAAATACTGGATTTCAAACCCTTTTGTTGACTATGATGACTACTTCATTTCTTCTAAGGGATTATTGCCACAGTAGTAGATATAATGGTCATCTGAGTTGAATTCACCTATTCCAGTCCATTTTAGTTTGCTGATTCCTAAAATGTCAATGTTCACTCTTGCCATCCCCCATTTGGCTACTTCCAATTTGCCTTAATTCATGGACCTAACATTCCAGGTTTCTATGCAATATTGCTCTTTACAGCATTGGACTTTACTTCCATCACCAGTTACATCCACAAATATGCGTTGTTTTGCTTTGGCTCCGTCTCTTCATTCTTTCTGGAGTTATTTCTCCACTGATCTCCAGTAGCATATTGGGCACCTACCGACCTGGGGAGTTCATCTTTCAGGGTCCTGTCTCTTTTTGCCTTTTCATACTGTTCATGGGGTTCTCAAGGCAAGAATACTGAAGTGGTTTGCCATTCCCTTCTCCAGTGGACCATGTTTTGTCAGAACTCTCCACCATGACCCATTTGTCTTGGATGGCCCTAGACAGAATGGCTCATAGTTTCACTGAGTTAGACAAGGCTGTGGTCCATTTGATCAGATAAAGGACAGAAATGGTATGGACCTAACAGAAGCAGAAGTTATTAAGAAAAGGTGGCAAGAATACACAGAAGAACTGTACAAAAAAGATCTTCATGACCCAGGTAATCACAAAGGTGTGATCACTCACCTAGAGCCAGACATCCTGGAATGTGAAGTCAAGTGGGCCTTAGGAAACATCACTATGAACAAAGCTAGTGGAGATGATGGAATTCCAGTTGAGCCATTTCAAATCCTGAAAGATGCTGCTGCTAAAGTGCTGCACTCAATATGCCAGCAAATTTGGAAAACTCAGCAGTGGCCACAGGACTGGAAAAAGTCAGTTTTCATTCCAATCCCAAAGAAAGGTAATGCCAAAGAATGCTCATACTACTGTACAATTACACTCATCTCACATGCTAGTAAAGTAATGCTCAAAATTCTCCAAGCCAGGCTTCAACAGTACATGAACTGTGAACTTCCAGATGTTCAAGGTGGTTTTAGAAAAGGCAAAGGAACCAGAGATCAAATTGCCAACATTCCTTGGCTCGTAGAGACAGTGAGTGAATTCCAGAAAAACATCTACTTCTGCTTTATTGACTATGCCAAGACAGTGTGGATCAGAACAAACTGTGGAAAATTTTGAAAGAGATGGGAATACCAGACCACCTGACCTGCCTCCTGAGAAATCTATATGCAGGTCAGGAAGCAACAGTTAGAACTGGACATGAAACAACAGACTAGTTCCAAATAGGGAAAGGAGTATGTCAAAGCTGTATATTGTCACCCTGCTTATTTAACTTATATGCAGAGTATATACATCTTGAGAAATGCTGGACTGGATGAAGCACAAGCTGGAATCAAGATTGCTGGGAGAAATATCAATAACCTCAGATATGCAAGTGACACCAGCCTTATGGCAGAAAGAGAAAATGAACTAAAGAGCTTCGTGATAAAAGTGAAAGAGTAGAGTGAAAAAGTTGGCTTAAAACTCAACATTCAGAAAACTAAGATCATGGCATCTATTCCCATCACTTCATGGCAAATAGATGGGGAAACAATGGAAACAGTGACAGACTTTATTTTGGGGGGCTGCAAAATCACTGCAGATGGTGACTGTAGCCATGAAATTAAAAGACGCTTTCTCCTTGCAAGAAAAGCTATGACCAACCTAGACAGCATATTAAAAAGCAGAGACATTACTTTGCCAACAAAGGTCTGTCTAGTCAAAGCTATGGTTTTTCCAGTAGTCATGTATGGATGTGAGAGTTGGACTATAAAGAAAGCTGAGTGCTGAAGAATTGATGCTTTTGAACTGTGGTGTTGGAGAAGACTCTTAAGAATCCCTTGGACAGCAAGGAGATCCAACCAGTCCATCCTAAAGGAAATCAGTCCTGAATATTCAATGGAAGGACTGATGCTGAAGCGGAAACTCTAATACTTTGGCCATGTGATATGAAGAACTGACTCATTTGAAAAGACCCTGATGCTGGATAAGATTGACGCAGAAGGGGATGACAGAGAGTGAGATAGTTGGATGGTATCACCGACTCAATGGACAGGAGTTTGAGTAAATTCTTGGAGTTGGTGATGGACAGGGAAACCTGGGGTGCTGCAGTCCATGGGATCACAAAGAGCTGTACATGAATGAATGACTGAACTGAACTGAGCTGAAGTGGACTGTAGCCCACCTGGCTCCTCTGTCCATGGAATTCTCCAGGCAAGAATCCTGGAGTGGGTTGCTATTTCCTTCTCCAGAAATAAGGACTAAACATTTTTATTTTCAAATATAAAACCAGCATCAAGATCATTTAATGAATCTTTTCTGATTTGTGATGTCTTCTTCATCATAAATTAGATTTACACATGTAACAAAGTATTCAATGAATGTTTACTTTATTCTCAAAGTCAAAATTAAACAAATTATACATCTAAAAATTTAATTAAAAAAAATAAGTCATATTTACATGGGTCATTTACAAATAAACAAAGGATAAAAAAAAATTTTATGATGTCTTCTTTTTACTCCTAATTCCCAACTATCCAGTAACCCTTCCTCAAGGCAACCAAGGTCACCAGCTTCCTTTATACAATATATTTTTTCCTCTTTTGTTGCACAAAACATAACATGCTGTACACATTTTTGTGTAATGATCCCTCTTTTAGAATAACCTGTTCTTATAGACAGTTTCATATCTGACCATAAAGAGCTTCCTCATTAATTTTAATACTATAGAGTGTTCCATAAGTGGATGTTCACAATTTAGTTAAGCAAAATCTCTTGACTTTATTCTATATTATATAAGGAATTTAATGATCATCTCTGGGTTGGGAAGATCCCCTGTAGAAGGAATTGGCTACCCACTCTGTTATTTTTACCTGGAGACGTCCATGGACAGAGGAGCCAGGTAGGCTACAGTCCATGGGTTCGCAGAGGTGGACATGACTGAGTGACTAACACTTTTCACTTACTTCTATCAATTTCCCTTGCCCACAGTCTCCAGTTTTAATTAATATAATTTGGAATTGAGACTCATATTATCTATATATTTTGTTTTTATTTTAAATCTTCTCAAGGAGTTATAATCACTGTTGTACATTTTTATCCAGTTTCAAATTATATTTGCAGTAAGTATTCAGACTTTCTTTACTCTTGATCTAAGTTTGACTCATCTCTAAGTCAACTGGGAAATGGCTATAGTATTTTTTTCCCCCAGAATGATGGCTATTGGTATGTTTTCTGATCCAGACAGTTGTACTCATTTTGCACGCTAGTAAGGTTATGCTCAAAATCCTTCAAGTTCGGCTTCAACAGTACATGAACTGAGAACTTCCAGATGTAGAAGCTAGATTTAGAAAATGCAGAGAAACTAGAGATCAAATTGCCAACATCTATTGGCTCATAGAGATAGCAAGTGAATTCCAGAAAAACATCTACTTCTGTTTCATTTACTATACTAAAGCCTTTGACTGTGTGGGTCACAACAAACTGTGGAAAATTCTTAAAGAGATGGTAATGCCAGACCACATTACCTGTCCAAGAAACCTGTATGCAGGTCAAGAAGCAATAGTTAGAACCAGACATGGAGCAATGGACTGGTTCCAATTGGGAAAGGAGTACGTCAAGACTATATATTGTCACCTTGCTTATCTAATTTATATGCAGAGTACATCATGAGAAATGCCAGCGTGGATGAATCACAAGCTGGAATCAAGATTGCAGGGAGAAATATCAAGAACCTCAGATATGCAGGTGATACCACTTAATAGCAGAAAGTGAAAAGAAACTAAAGAGCCTCGTGATGAGGGTACAAGAAGAGAGTGGAAGAGCTGGCTTAAAACTCAACATTCAAAAACTAAGATCATGACATCTGTCCCATCACTTCATGGCAAATAGAAGGGGGAAAAGTGGAGGCAGTAACAGATTTTTTTATCTTGGGTTCCAAGAACACAAAATCAGTCACTGTGGATGGTGAATGAAACCATGAAGTTAAAGCTATTTGCTCTTTGGAAGGAAAGCTATGACAAACCTAGATAGTGTATTAAAAAACAAAGACATCACTTTACTGGCAAAGGTCCATATAGTCAAAGCTATGGTTTTTAGAGTAGTCATGTATAGACATGAGAATTGGACCATAAAGAAGGCTGAGCCCTGAAGAATTCATGCTTTTGAACTGTGCTGGAGAAGACTTTTGAGATTCCCCTGGACAGCAAGAAGATCAAACCAGTCAATCCTAAAGGAAATCAACCTAGAGTATTCATTGGAAGAACTGATGCTGAAGCGGCCACCTGATGCAAAGAGCCAACTCATCAGAAAAGACCCTCATGCTGGAAAAGACTGAAGGCAAAGGGAGAAGAGGGTGGCAAAGGATGAGGTAGTTAGATAGTATCACCAGCTCAATGGACATGAATTTGAGCAAACTCCATGAGATAGTGAAGGACAGGGAAGACTGGCATGCTGCAGTCCATGGGGTCACAAAGAGTTGGATACAACTTAGAGACTGACCAACAACAAATGTATTTAATCAGCACCCCTATGAAGATACGGAACATTTCCATTTCCTAGAAATCCCCTTGTGCCTTTGCCATCCCTACTTGAGTGATTCCTCCCTAACCCCACTCTAGTCAACCACTGATCTTATCTCCATGCCTATAAATTAGTTTTACCTCTCCTAAAATCTGTATGCAGGTCAGGAATCAACAGTTAGAACCGGACATGGAAAAACAGACTGGTTCCAAATAGGAAAAGGAGTGCGTCAAGGCTGTATATTGTCACCCTGCTTATTTAACTTCTATGCAGAGTACATCACGAGAAACGCTGGGCTGGAAGAAACACAAGCTGGAATCAAGATTGCCGGGAGAAATATCAATAACCTCAGATATGCAGATGACACCACCTTTATGGCAGAAAGTGAAGAGGAGCTAAAGAGCCTCTTGATGAAAGTGAAAGAGGAGAATGAAAAAGTTGGCTTAAAGCTCAACATTCAGAAAACGAAGATCATGGCATCTGATCCCATCACTTCATGAGAAATAGATGGGAGAAACAGTGTCAGACTTTATTTTTGGGGGCTTCAAAATCACTGTAGATGGTGACTGCAGCCATGAAATTAAAAGACGCTTACTCCTTGGAAGAAAAGTTATGACCAACCTAGATAGCGTATTCAAAAGCAGAGACATTACTTTGCCAACTAAGGTCCGTCTAGTCAAGGCTATGGTTTTTCCAGTGGTCATGTATGGATGTGAGAGTTGAACTGTGAAGAAGGCTGAGCGCCGAAGAATTGTTGCTTTTGAACTGTGGTGTTGGAGAAGACTCTTGAGAGTCCCTTGGACTACAAGGAGATCCAACCAGTCCATTCTGAAGGAGATCAGCCCTGGGATTTCTTTGCAAGGAATGATGCTAAAGCTGAAACTCCAGTACTTTGGCCACCTCATGTGAAGAGTTGACTCTGGAAAAGACTCTGATGCTGGGAGGGATTGGGGGCAGGAGGAGAAGGGGACGACAGAGGATGAGATGGCTGAATGGCATCACTGACTCGATGGACGTTGAGTTTGAGTGAACTCCGGGAGTTGGTGATGGACAGGAAGGCCTGGCGTGCTGCGATTCATGGGGTCGCAAAGAGTCGGACATGACTGAGCAACTGAATTGAGCTGAAACATTCTTGTAAATTGAGTCATTCATGTGTACTCTTTTGTGTCTGGCTTCTTTCACTTGACATGAGTGTGAGACAGACCCACATTGTTGTGAGTATCAATAGTTATTCTTTTTTAAAAATTGATGAGTAATAATCCATTGTATGAGTAAACTAGTTTGTTTATCCACTCACCTGTTAATGGACATTTGAATTTGTCGTGTACATTATGAAAAGTATTCTGTGAATATTTCTGTGTAAGTCTTTTTGTGGACAAAGGTTTTAATTTCTCATGGGTAAATACCTAAGAGTGGAATTGCTGGATCATATAAGTGTATTTTAACTTTGTATCTGACAAACTATTTCCAAGTAATTCAGTTATTTTTTATTCCACCAGCAGTTTATGAGAGTCCAATAGCTGTGTATCTTTGCATACACTGCATATTGTCAGTCCCTTTAATTTTAGCTCTAAACTGGGGTGAAATACTATCTTGTGGTTTTAGTTTGCATTACTCTGATAACTAATAATGGTGAGCAACTTTCATGCAATTCTTGTATATGCCTTTAAAAAGTGTCTCTTCCAAGTCATTTTGTTTTTTTGTTAGATTATGAGAATTTATAACTTTACATATTTGATATTCTTTATATATTTGATATTCTAGCCTCTAGATATGTGTCACAAGTATATTCTCCTAGACCGTATGGTTTGCCTTTTCATTTTTTATTTACACTTTATACCACTGATTTTCCATAGAGACATTTTATTCTTTAGTAATTCCATTATAGATTATTACTGTAATAATCTTTGCAGTTCTTCCTTAAGCTTTTTTTGGTTACTTTGTTGTCTTTTGATCTCAGTCTGTTGTACTGTTTGAGCTAGTTGTCTTCTCACAGCTTTTTTTTTTTTTTTTTTTTTTCAGTTTTATCAGTTTGTTGCTACCAGCCCATCTCCTTCCACCCTCATGCACACGTGCTCAATCATGTAACCCCATGGACTGCAGCCCGCCAGGCTCCTCTGTCCATGGACTTTTCCAGGCAAGAATACTGGAGTGGATAGCCAGTTCCTTCTCCAGGTTTCTCATGGCTTTTTATCTTTTTTCGTAAAAGTTATATCTTCATGTATCTAAATGGGATGCCAGTATTCCAAACTTGTTTCCCTTCCAGTAGTAAATTCATTTCTGAGGCATGTTCTTCTTCTGAGTCCTTAGAACAATATTTACTTTTACCTTTATTCTGCAATATTTTTGCCCCATCATGCTCTTGGTTTTCCTCTCTAGGGTGTTTCAACAGACAGGATAAAGTCTGTGGATTTCCCTTAGCTCCATTCACTGTCCACTTCTGTGCTACCTGAAATCGCCTCGCTGTTTAACAGATGACAGATTAGTTATGCACACAGCCCCTCTTGTGAATTGTCTAGTGAGGTTCTTTGGGACTTACACAGCATCTTTTTTTTTAACCCTCCCTGCTTGTTTCCCTGACTTGCTAAATTGCTTGAGTAAATTCACCATTGTACACAGGTCTCCAGCGGGCATCGATACCTGGGCTCCTCCAGCCTCCATTTCTGGCTTACTTGTGATGATGACTAACTGCACTTCCTAAGATGCGATGTTGGGAGTTGCATCTTCCAACTCCCACCTCAACAAGCCTACATACTTTCTCCTTCATGATTGGGCCCTTGGAGTTCAGATGTAAAAGCTGTGTTTGGCAGTTTTTCTCAAATTTGAGCATTATTTTACTTTTCAGAGGGGAAAAATTCTCCTGATTCACCAGAGTTGACTTAAGTTATTTGTATTAGAATAATATTTTTAAAACTATAAATGTAAGCTTGTAACTCTTATATATCTGTCATGTCAAAATAAAATATAAATTAAATGCAGACCAAACTATTAAATCAATAAAATTCAAATGAACAACTTCAATTTAAGGTAAAGATTTTTATTTTGCTGAAATGAAAATGCTCCTTACGATATGTATGTGGTGCTGACAGCTCCGGGAAGGTCCTTTTGAGGTTGTTGTTCCTGTTCTGCCCTAAGCCATGTGATGATCTTCTCCACCACTTTTCTTCCACATGCTGTAAAGCTTTTGCTTACACAGCATGCTCTGATGTCATTTACCTTTACCCACCAAAAGCATCATTCTTACATTCTTTTCTCATTATCACTCAGTAATTAAAGCAGTGCTACATGTCTGTGTGAAATCATATACACTACTGCAGATGTGAACTTTGAAATTGTTTGGCAGGACCCCTTTGTATCTGGATAATCCAGCCCACTGTCCAGATCCCGCCTACTGCCTGTTTTTGTAAATAAAGTTTTATTGGAATACAGCCATTGTCTATGGCTGCTTTGGTGCTGTAATCAGTATCGGTATCAGTTCAGTCGCTCAGTCGTGTCTGACTCTTGGTGACTCCCTGAACCGTGGCACGCCAGGCCTCCCTGTTGATCACCAACTCCCAGAGTTTACCCAAACTCATGTTCATTGAGTCGGTGATGTCATCTAACCATCTGATCCTCTGCCGTCCCCTTCTCCTCCTGCCTTCAATCTTTCCCAACATCAGGGTCTTTTCAAATTAGTCAGTTCCTCGCATCAGGTGGCCAAAATATTGGAGTTTCAGCTTCAACATCAGTCTTTCCAATGAACACCCAGGACTGATTTCCTTTAGGATGGACTGGTTGGATCTCCTTGCACTCCAAGGGACTCTCAAGAGTCTTCTCCAACACCACAGTTCAAAAGCATCAATTCTTTGGTGCTCAGCTTTCTTTACAGTCCAACTCTCACATCTGTACATGACTACTGGTAAAACCATAGCCTTGACTAGACGGACCTTTCTTTACAAAGTAATATCTCTGCTTTTTAATATGCTGTCTCAGTTCAGTTCAGTTCAGTCACTCAGTCGTGTCCGACTCTGCAACCCCATGAATCGCAGCACGCCAGGCCTCCCTGTCCATCACCAACTTCTGGAGTTTACTCAAACTCATGTCCATCGAGTCGGTGATGCTGTCCAACCATCTCATCCTCTGTCATCCCCTTCTCCTGCCCCCAATCCCTCCCAGCATCAGAGTCTTTTCCAAGGAGTCAACTCTTCGCATGAGGTGGCCAAAGTATTGGAGTTTCAGCTTTAGCATCAGTCCTTCCAATGAACACCCAGGACTGATCGCCTTTAGAATGGACTGGTTGGATCTCCTTGCAGTCCAAGGGACTCTCAAGAGTCTTCTCCAACACCACAGTTCAAAAGCATCAATTCTTCGGCGCTCAGCCTTCTTCACAGTCCAACTCTCACATCCATACATGACCACAGGAAAAACCATAGCCCTGACTAGATGGACCTTTGTTGGCAAAGTAATGTCTCTGCTTTTTAACATGCTATCTAGGTTGGTCATAACTTTCCTTCCAAGGAGTAAGTGTCTTTTAATTTCATGGCTGTAGTCATCATCTGCAGTGATTTTGGAGCCCCCCCAAAATAAAGTCTGACACTGCTTCCCCTGTTTCCCCATCTATTTTCCCTGAAGTGATAGGACCAGATGCCATGATCTTCGTTGTCTGAATGTTGAGCTTTAAGTCAACTTTTTCGCTCTCCTCTTTCACTTTTATCAAGAGGCTCTTTAGCTACTCTTCACTTTCTGCCATAAGGATGGTGTCATCTGCATATCTGAGGTTATTGATATTTCTCCCAGCAATCTTGATTCCAGCTTGTGCTTCTTCCAGCCCACCATTTCTCATGATGTACTCTGCATATAAGTTAAATAAGCAGGGTGAAAATATACAGCCTTGACATACTCCTTTTCCTATTTGGAACCAGTCTGTTTTTCCATGTCCGGTTCTAACTGTTGCTTCCTGACCTGCATACAGGTTTCTCAAGGGGCAGGTCAGGTGGTCTGGTATTCCCATCTCTTTCAGAATCTTCCACAGTTTATTGTGATCCACACAGTCAAAGGCTTTGGCATAGTCAATAAAGCATAAATAGATATTTTTCTGGAACTCTCTTGCTTTTTCGATGATCCAGCAGATGTTGGCAATTTGATCTGTGGTTCCTGTGCCTTTTTAAAACGAGGTTGAACATCTGGAAGTTCATGGTTCACATATTGCTGAAGCCTGGCTTGGAGAATTTTGAGCATTACAGGGCCTACACAGCCTAAAATATTTACTAACTAGCCCTTTACAGAAAAAAAGTCTTCTGACCCTTTCAATATCTATTTGAAGGTTATCATCAAAAATTAAAACAAGAGTTGACTTTTAACATTTTCTATGAAAATGTTAAATACCACCAAGAATATATCTGTGGATATCTTTTTTTTTTTTTCAGAATTACTAATCAGGGCATGGTTATAATAAAGTAGATGCTAATTGGGTTTTGCTTATATACAACTTACACCTTATGTGATACCTCAGAGTAGACTTTCCCAGTTCACACTGAGGGAGGATTTAAGAAAGAACTTTCTGCATCATACTGTGTGCCTCGCGCAGCCCAGCAGCTGGGGTTTATCAGAGGACAGCCAGGCAAGTGCAGTCACAACACCCTCTGCCCCAAATGGCTGTTCTGAGGATGGAATAATATCTCCAAATGTGTCTGTACTCCTTGGAGAAAAAGGGTGTGTGGACACAAGATGCTGTTACTTCCTTTCCAAGTCATGTTTTCTAGATTGGTGCATTGGTCTCCTAGGACCTCCACTCTGTTGTGCACAATGCCCTTTAAAACAATGAGCTATCCTTGAAAACATGAGCAGCAAAACTCAACCCGCAAGTCACAGTTTCCATCACAGCAACACATCAACCTGATTAGTACATTTGCCAGGCGTCAGCTGATTTCCCGAAAGAAGCAAAGCACCTGGGAGCAGCACAGTGTAATGAGGCTGATAACAGCGCCCGAACTGATAACAACGCTAGGCAGGGGACGGAAATCAGATGAGGGACCTCTGTGTTCTTACTGCGTGGGGGAAATCATTCCTCCTGGCTATTTTAAAGAAGAAGACTAATGGTTTAGATGGTAGCGTGATGACTGTTATAAGAATTTTAGTAGCTGAGAAGTCACTATCCTTTTTCTCAACAAGGCTAAGTCAAAACCATAGATTTAGTTTGACTCGTTTGGCTCCTTTATTATATAACTTGCTCAGCATAATGTCATTTGGGCAGACAGAAATGTTTACCTGTGTATTATTGTCAGCCTGCATTCCCTGCCAAAATGTAGCTAAACAACTAAGCTCAGAGACCCCCCCCAATGCCCAGTACAGTGTTTTGTATATAACAGGTACTCAGTACCTATTTGTTGAATAAATGTGTTCTCTGTAATCAGACAGGTTCATGGAAGAAGCATTCAAAATCACTATTGATAGTAACAAAAATTATTTCAGGGTCATTCCTTTAGTTTTGCCTCTGATTGAAGTTTATACCTTTTCCCCAGGTTCAGTATTTAAAAGGAAAAAAAAAAATGGTAGTAGTACATTCTAATTTCCTCCTGCTTGGTAATTTTGTTGTTGTTAATTTAATTTTGTTTAACTTTTGCAGGGTCTGCTTCCTAGGAAATTAAAAAAAAAAAAACTCCAGTTATATTTTTCATGGGAAGCCACAAATAAATGAATAAGACTGACTAACTGAAACTTCTTCCAATTGTAGGAGAAAAAGCATATGAACAAGTGAAAGATGTTTTTTTAAAAAAAAAAAACTATATGTACCCTCGCTTAAGATCTGATTTCATTTTTCTGTGCAAAAGTAGGAGACTGTAGACATTACTTCATCCTGGGCAAAATGCTGCTCTCTGGCGTGCCCGATAGACCAGCTCCCTGACATTCTCTCTTGATTTTGTGTGGGAAATTCCAGGGGAAAGCCAAGACTTCAGGGTCCGGACCCGCCCCGCCATGTGCCATTGAAAACCAACTTTTCTTTCCTTTTGATGGCTCAAAATGAGCAATACTGCTATTTAGGCTGCTCCCACAGTATGAGACCAAGAATTACATATGAGGAAATGGTGAACTAAAAGACATTTAGAAATGGTTATGATTAAGTGTTTTCACAAAGAGAGAATGCGAAGTAGAGAGAGCTGCTTGTTTCTCGAACTGAGGAAACTTTATTCTGGGCCAGCATGCATCCGTGTGTTTCAAGGGGTCGGAGTACAGAGTGAACACATCTCTCCCCTTTAGAAAGCTGCTGCTGACTGAGGACTGTGTTCTGCGGTCACATCCCCCATGAGGTCCCACATAACACCCTGCACTTCCTAAACGTCAAGCTCATTCTTTTGTTTGTGACTTGCTTTTTGACTAGTTCTTGCTTGCCCTGCTAGTATTGCACTTACCGTATTTGACAGACAGGGAAGTCATCGTGATTTCTTTTGGATAATCATCATTCCAACAGGCCTGTGTCTTGTTGCTGTGAATTTTTGTCTTAGGCTTGCCATTCATGAATTTTCTCATGTAAGTACTAAAGCACACTCGTGACCCTCTGGCACAGAATGATTTTGTGACCAGTTTGCCCATCCACCTTGTATTTAAGTTTAAGGAGAACTAGGTTATCCACACAGGTCAGCGTGCGGGTGAGACCTAGCATAACAAGCCTCTGAAACGTATTCCTTTAGGTAGTCCATTAGCCACGAGGGAAAACCTCAGAACCAGTGGCGGTGCTTGCGTTCTGGGTTCAGTAGGTGTCGCTCTTCTACCTGGTTCACGGGAATGATCTTGAAGGTCATTCTCTCCTGGATCTCCTGTGCCACAGGCGGTACCATGTTGCCAGGAAAGGAAACCTGAAGCCTTGCCGGGTGGCATCAGTGCCTGAGAAGCGGGTGGCATGATCTGGCGTGTGGCCTTGGTCAGGCAGTGCTGGTTGCATACCAGCCCAGGGCGTCTTACTGTCTCCTTTGTTCTGGTGCCAGTTCCCGCCCTTGAGCAAGAGCGGAAAAGGACTAACGAAAGACAGTCACGCCATGGGTATTCAGGAGGGTGGCACTAGCTCATAAAACCAGAACGGGTAGACTCAGCATCTCAAGAGTAGTGAGAGGAAAACAAGCTGGGGTTTGCCGAAAGCCTCCAGAGAAAGAAGCCAAAAGAGGAAGCACAACCAAAACTGGGAGCT
Organism: Capra hircus; assembly: GCF_001704415.2. Lineage (NCBI taxonomy): Eukaryota > Metazoa > Chordata > Mammalia > Artiodactyla > Bovidae > Capra > Capra hircus. The sequence goes on from NC_030815.1 coordinate 81,094,631, forward strand.
TTACCTACTCTGTTATGTATCCATTGTATTTATTATAGTAAATATATAAAAATATGTAATAGAAACTTTAAATATAGTGTATCTATGTATACTTATAAGTTCACACTCGTATATTATGTGTTCCTATACATACCATCAAGCGTTTTAAATTTGTAATACAAAGGAGTGACACATAGAGTCGTTCCAGCAGGAAGTTCTGAAATTAAGAATAGTGGGTAAAGAAACAGGCTGGAGGTAGGAAAGAAGCACGCGCTACAGAAGAATTGAGTAAAGAAATATGGCATGTAAATAAAAGCATGTATCAATTTGATGTTTCCAAATGCTTCATGCTGTTTGTCTAACTTAAAGTGGAAAAGTTTAAAACATAAAGGAAAAGCTTTTAATAGGGAGAATTTAAGTGCCTGTTTTAATTTTCAGTGAAACGATAGCTCTTTAAGAACAAGTAATTTGGTGAATGCATAACTCTGCAAACATAAATCATCAGCCTTTGCCTCTGTGGAAGCAGAGTGTTTGTGTGTGGTGTGGCTGTGGCTTTAGTGTTTGTTGAGTGAGTATATCCAGGACTCCTAAGAATAGTACACTGATGTTCCATAGATTTTGTATTTTATTTACTATTAGTAGGCATGATTGATGTGTAGAAATAACTACAGTATCTTGATTTTTTTTCCTGAATTTTTTTTCTTTTTGTAAGGACAGTTTCTTCAAATAATTAGCAAAGTATTTTACAGGTTTAGCGTAAAAAAGTTCTCTCTCCTCCTGTGAACGAAATACTCCAGCATGTTCTTCCTTTTTTCCTCCCCACTTTTCTTACCCTAAAAGAATCTTCAAAACCATTCATAGGACAGGTTTTTAGAATAGTATATGAAGGAAATAATTGAGGTAATTTCCAGTTATAATTTTCAAAGCTTACAATTTGAAAAATTACCCATCTCAAATTCTTATCATAAGAAAGTCGTCTTTAAGGAAAATTTCAGTCCTGAATTGAAGATGAAAATGTTTACTTGTATCTTGTGGCTGCTGCTAGCACAATTCTAAGAACAGTATCTGATATATCTGGCTTACTAGTGAGACAGTTAAAGGATAAGGATTTTAGATGGCATAGCGGCTTGCAAGAACTTTTCGAGGAGGCCCAGGAGGGAGGTGTGCCGGGTGGCTGCTCAAGCCTGCACAGTTAGCGTGCACCACTTCCTCTGGGCTCCTTCCTATGGGCCCCCTCCCTGGGCGTCTTACTAATGAATCCCGTCCTGGCCGTGAAATCATCCAGTGGTGTGATGGGCTTCTGGCCTCTGCAGAGGAAAAACTCTGGGTGAATTCAAGTACAGCATGTTCTCTTTGTTTTGCAGCTGGTGTAGTGAGAGAGTCTAGGGCAAGTGGATTGAATCAAAAAGGAAAATGAAGGCATTCACTGTCTATTTCATCGAGGATGGCTCATTTCAAGTAAACACCATTTAAATAGTCTCCAAATGGCCCATTCTATATGAAGTCATACAGGATGCCCCCTTTGGGCTGTCATTCTCCTTTAAATGGATCGCTTTGTGTGCAGTGTTTTAATGCCATTCAACCTTAAACCCCGTCTGTGGGCCTCATCAGGCCACAGGCTTCAGTGCACATGTGGCAGCCATACCTTCGACATTCGTGGTCTCTGCCGCCAGAAAGTCAGCCCAAGCAACAGGGGGAGGCAGCTGTAAAGACGACAGCAGTTAACATTTTTTCAGCACTTACTATGCACCAGTTACTATGCCTAGAGATTTCTCTGTGTGTTACCTAACTTAATCCTCACGTAATGCTGTGAGGTACAGACTATGATTATTCCTTTGTTACAGATGAGGAAACTGATGCATGGAGAGATTAAGCAACGTGCCCAAACTGGTGTGGATCAGAGAATTGAAACTTTGCAATCAGATTCCAGAGCTAGAACTCAGTCTGTGGACATTTTTAAGAGAAATAAACTCTTGTCAATTCTCTTTCCAAGGCAGGCTTATCCCAAACAATAGATAATCCAGAAATTATTTCTCTTTGTCTTTGGAATGCATGCTCTGCTTTCTGGAGCAGTATTCCCCTTGTTATTTGCATTTTTTTTTTCTTTGCAGTATGGTTTGAAAGTGAGGTCAGGTATTTCCCCAGCAGCTACCTCCCCGTGGCAGTGGGTGGTCGTCATGCAAGACTGGACTCAGTGGAATAATCCATGAGCAGACAACCCAGGAGACAGTTTTCTACCAAATGAGGCTCCAAGACCTGCCCTCATAGTAATGAGCTAGTGAGAGCCTCCCCCTGAACCCTACTGAAGCATTCTGTTGTCACAGCACCAGCTCCAGATTTCCTCAGGGTTGTGCAAGAAGCCCATGATTGGACCTTTGGGAAGATTCTGAGAAGAGTCCAACTAGGATCTTTTTGAGAAGTGGGTTCCTGGCCAGTTCTTATGTGGCCCAGACTAGTTATCTGCCCCTGTTTGATGGTATCTTGGTAGCCTAGAAAACTTTTTTGCTTTAAAAGCCTGAAATGTAAAACAGTTTCTTCCATATGAACTCCACTAAGTAGAGGAATCTAAAAATAATAATAATAACAAGTTTTGAGGTCTGTATAGGAGACAGTCATCTTGAACATTTAAAATATGGGTTTGGGAGATGTTTCCAACACATTTCCCCCTCGAGTCCTTTTCTTTCTGTTACTTAACTTCCCAGAAGACTGTGGAGAGACCATGCTAGACCGAAAACACTTTCACTGGACTTGACTTAGGTCCTGTTATCAATTTCACTACCTCGCTCCCAAACCCTAGCTCATCTTAAGGTTTCTGACTTTTTTAAACTGCTAATCTCATTCCAGCCGTCTGCCACCCCCCTTTGTGGCCTCCTGTGCCCTCCCGACATCACCGAGAGGGTACAGACATCCTCCTGAAGATGCTGGGACGTGATGCAACTGGGCAGTCTGTATGGATTCTCCATGGCCCTTTGCAGGCGTCTCACAGATACGCTCCCTCCGTTAGCAGTGTTCTCTCTGAAAGCAGCTTCAGTTTCTGCTGTTTCCACGTCTCATCTTGTCCATGTACTAAATGGACGGTACAGGAACCAGAAGGACAGCAAAAAAGCAGTTGAAAAGTTCCATGCGGAACATAGGGAGAAAGCCTATTGTGTATAGTATTTCATTCTTGCCCCTCGAGGCTTCATTGAGATATAATTGACATGTAACATTATGTAAGTTTAAGATGATCCATGTGATGGTTTGATATATGTATATATTGCAAAATGATGATTATATAAGGTCGTATGGTTATATAGTGTGTGTACGTGTGGTGAGGACTTTTAAGATTTACTCTCTGAAGCAATTTTCAGATGTACAATATTGTTAACGATGGTCACCATGCTGTACCTTACATCCTCAGAGCTTACTTATAACTAGAGGCTTGCACCCTTTGAGCACCTTCACCCTTTCTCCCTCCTACCTGTCCTCTGCCCACTACCACTAGCAGCCTTCTATTTCTACTTCTATTAATTTTTTTTTCTGTTAGATTCCACATGTAAGAGAGATCATACAGTATTTCTCTTTTCCTGTCTGACTTATTTCACTTAGCATAATGCCGTCAAGGTATATCCATGTTGTTGCAAATGGCAGGATTTTTTTTTTTTAATGAATGAATAATATTCTGTATGTGTGTGTGTGTATCACATTTTCTCTATCCATGTATCTACCATTTGGGGCTTAGGTTGTTTCCCTATCTTGGCTATTGGCTATTCTGAATAATTCTGTAATGAACATGGGGTGCAGATATCTTTGAGACAGTGATTTCATTTCCTCCAGGTATATACCCAGAGGTAACATTGCTGGATCATGAGGAATTCTATTTTTTTAAAAAGTTTTTAGGAACCTCCATAATGTTTTCGATAGTGGCCACACCATTTTATATTCGCCTCAACATTGCACAAGGGTTCCTTTTTCTCCCCATCTTCGCCAGCACTTATCTCTTGGCTTTGTGGAAACAGTTATTCTAATAGGGGAGGTGATGCCTCACTGTGGTTTTGATTTGCATTTACCTGATGATTGCTGATGCTGAGCACCTTTCTGTCTACTTCTTGGCCGTTTGAGTTACTTCTTTGGAAAAATGTCTATTTAGGTCTTTTACCCATTTTAAAAGTAGGGGTTAGATGCCTTCTTGCTATTGTGTCGCATGAGTTCCTTGCGTAGTTTAGATATTAACTCCTTATCAGATGTGTGGTTTACAAATACTTTCTCTCATTCAGTAGATTTCCCTTTCATTCCACTGCTGATTTCTTTTGCTATGTAGAATATTTTTAGCTTGATGTAGTTCCCCCTATTTCTTTTTGCTTTTGGTCTTATATCAAAAAATCATTACCAATGTTTTTTTCTTAAAGGATTTCTTAGTAGAATAATGCCTACTCCTTATTGTGAAATTGCCTCTTCTGAGTTATATTTTTTCATTTTAATAGTATCTCAGAACCAAAAATGTTGTTCTTTTTCTGATAAGATTCTCTTTTAATTGACCAATTGTGTTATTAAAAGAAATTTTTTTAATACACGTATTTAAAGAGTCAAATAGTTCAGTTGGGCTTATTATACTCCCTTTCCAAAATAGCAGTCCTCAGTACTTCCAGCATATTTTTCTGACTTCAAAAAGTATCTTCTTTTTTATTTGATTATTTGATACATATGTTCATAATATTCAGTAAGATGCTGACTGTTCAGCGTTGGTTTTCACACTGTGGCAGATAAGGATTTGGTACTCTCCTGCAGGCTCTACCCTCTCCATCACACACATGCCTCCTTCCCAAAACTTTATCTTCACAATATAATTAATATCATAACTTTGATTAGATCAATGTTCATCACATATTGTTATATCTATGTTTGTTAGTGCAACTTTGATTATTTTATTATTTCTGTATTACATGCTAGTTTTTCATGAATTAATAATAGCCTTATTATCTGTTCTCTTTTGCTTAGTTTTCTACATTATTTGCCAACCCCAAGATTCTTTAAAAAGTTGTTTAAATCTTTACAGATGCTCAGATACATCAGATTTTCTCTCAGTTCCGTCTTCCTGAAGCAGTCTCTCCTGGGGCCATATACTCTGCCCTGCAGGGCACGTTATACTCTCTACTGGGTGCACAGCTGGTTCCTGGGAATGCCTTTCTCCATTATTCTACAGGTTCCCTTTGTGTCTCTCGTATGTTGGATCATCTATGCTCCTCTTACTGGTTTACTACCTCCTTCTGAAGCATAATTTACGTGCTCTTGTAGATTCCAGAAAACAGAATGTGTGGGAGGCAATTTTTTAAAAAAAAACTTTACGTGTCTGAAAATGTCCCTATTGTAAGTGATTTTTGTTTTCTCTCTCTTTGGGGAAGCTTGTAAGATCTTGCCTTTATCCTCAGGGTTCTAAATTTCATAATGATGTATCATAATGTAGGTGGACTTGTACCAGGTGTTCTGGATATTGTGTGCCCTTTCAGTCTGAAAACTCATGGTCCCTGAAATTAGGGGAAATTTTCTCAAAGTTTTTAACTGACAGTTTTCTTCCTTCTATTTTCTCTGATGTCTTTTTCTGGAGCTTCTGTTACTTGGATATTAGATTGTCTCTTTTATTTCTGAGGAGATTTCAGCTTTACATTCCATCTCACTCCTATTATTGGGTTTTTCTTTCCTTCTCTCATGTTTTTTCAATTCTCTACTGCAATAAATTCTCTGAACTTTCATTATGTATCTGTTTGGTGTGTTTTGAAGTTCTTTCTTAGCATGTTCACTGTCCTCCAAGTTGCTTGCTTCTTTTTGGTTTTATCTCTCTGTTTTGCATTAGGGGCTTTCTAAAGATGCTTGAAGGTCCTTGATTTGTCTGTAGGCATTTGGGGGTAGGGGACTAAAATGTGATTGGAGCACTGAGTGAGTGCATAGGCCTTGTCATCTGTAAGTTTCATCATAGACAAATCATAGGAAACCTCCAATTTCAGTATCCTTGGTTGTCTCTCTTGGGCTTGTCAGGTTTCTTCATTTTCCTGCCTGGAGGTAAAAACTTGGTTGTCAAATAAGGGGAAATGACTGGTGGTAATGGTCAAGAATCTGCCTGCCAAAGCAGGAAATGCAAGAGACACAGGTTCGATCCCTGAGTCAGCAAGATCCTCTGGAGTAGGAAATTGCAACCCACTCCAGTATTCTTGCCTGGAAAATTCCATGGACAGAGGAGCTTGGTGGGCTACAGTCCATGGGGCTGCAGAGAGTAAGACGCGACTGAGTTACTAAGCACAGCACACACCTAAGGCTGGTGGTCTCAGCATCTGATATACATTTGTTCATTTAATCCCATTCATTTGCTTCAACTATGCCATTCTACCTTCAGAGACCCTCTCTTTTATTCTCTGGAAAGTAAACCTCCAGTTATTTGCTAGTATGTATTGGCGGGGGGTGGGGGGTGGGGAGACAGGTGGCCCAGGTGTGAGGAGCAAGGGTGGCCACCCAGGGATCTGAGCCCTTCTGAGTCATCAGACCCATCCTGCTTAGTTTAGCATCTCTACTCACAGCCTTTTGGGAGGATCTGGGGGATAAAATGAGGTGAATCTTGTCTTTCTCCCAGCTGACTTAGGATTCAGAGCTGCCATGTCATTTTCCTCTTTTACCACCTGCATTCTGCCTTCCAGTATTTTGTGGGTAATTGTCTCCTATTTTATTCTCCTTATTCTTTTTGGTTTATGCCTTAAAAAAAAAAATCCTTTTACTGTCCTTTAATTGGATTTTAGGAGAAAGCAACCTAGTTCCACTACCCATTTTTTAAATAAGGATTATATGTTTTTATGCTATCGAGTTGTGTGAGTTCCTTATATATTTTGGATATTAACTCTTTATCAGATATGTATTCAATCTTCCATTTTTACTTGCAAGCCTCACTGTTGCTGTTTATTTACTGAACCTCTCCGCCGACCAAGGAGCTGAAGTTTTTGAAAGAAAGGTTCAACAGCCCATGTTCAACAACACTCCAAAATAGGTTTCAGAGATAGAATGACCAGACCACAGCCCTGTGATCCAGAGAGGATTGTTATTCGAAATTTCTCTTTTAAACCTAGGATATTCAAAATCTAGGATATTTCACTCTTTTCCCATACCTTCTTTCCTCTTCTCATATCTCCTCCTCCCCACCCGCCAACTTATGCCAGCTCTCATTGTGTTGTCCAGTCCAAATTGAAGTTCTTCAGTGGAGCAACTGTGGGGGAGGCGTCAGGTTGCAGAGAATGAGGCAGGTATGGGAAAGCAGGAGAATTAGGGATGAAGACTCAGAGCAGCATGTCATGTCGGATCCATGTCAGGCTTTGGTCACGCCTGCTGGGACTGTCTCTACCTTCCTCTTAGTGGCCTGGGATCACGGCAGCCATTCTTTTTTACAGCTGTGGTTTTTCTTCAAGCCCAGGAGAAGCTATGCATATCATCAGATTGTCTCCAGCATCACTGGATTTGGTTCTCTTTAAAGAGGAGCCTGCCTGCAGCTTCTTAGTCAGCTGTGGAGAAAGTGATCTCAAGAGTAGCCACTCTTTGCAGAACCAGTATCAAACTTACAAGCAAGTTTGAGACAATGGCTGCCTCTGTAAAGGGTTTCCAGCAGCATGCCCTTCTGTATTCCTTCTTAAGGTATCTCCTCTATTGATTTCCAAACTTGATAGCATATCTTGTTTATTCAAACTTGAGATATGTTCATTTTGTCCTAAGTTGAAGTTTTTGTTTCCTATTTAAAATTTTGATTTTTATCAGAAATGTACTTCTTTCTATCTAAACTGTCAGTTTCAGAGGGTAATAAATAATGACCCCTCCAATCTTCCAAAGTTCAGATTCAGTTCAGTTCAATTCAGTCGCTCAGTTGTGTCCGACTCTTTGTGACCCCATAAAGCTCAGCACACCAGGCCTCCCTGTCCATCACCAACTCTCAGAGTTCACCCAAACTCTTGTGCATCGAGTCGGTGATGCCATCCAGCCATCTCATCCTCTGTCGTCCCCTTCTCCTCTTGCCCCCAATCCCTCCCAGCATCAGGGTCTTTTCCAGTGAGTCAGTTCTTCGCATGAGGTGGCCAAAGTATTGGAGTTTCAGCCTCAGCATCAGCCCTTCTAATGAGCACCCAGAACTGGTCTCCCTTAGGATGGACTGGTTGGATCTCCTTGCAGTCCAAGAGTCTTCTCCAACACCACAGTTAAAAAACATCAATTCTTTGGCGCTCAGCTTTCTTCACAGTCCAACTCTCACATCCATACATGACCACTGGAAAAACCATAGCCTTGACTAGACAGACCTTTGTTGGCAAAGTAATATCAGATTAGTTGAGATTTTAAAAATCCAAGTACATGGAGAGCAAAATCCAACTTTTATTACTGATTTTTACTGATAAAGCACTTTGAAAAATGTCATTAAAAGTCTGCTGGTCAATGTAGGCCTGTTAATATTTCGACTCTGAATTTGACTTTATCCACCAATTGACCAAACTGGATGACAACAGGCCATTCTATGAGTGTTTAACCCTCAGCAACTTAAAATAAGAAAGAGAAGATTAGCTCCTCAGAAGGAGTTAGCAAGGGGCCGAAAGAGAGGTTGGGAGTGTTACTATAGCGGTGGCTCCCACTATGGAAACATGAAGAGTGAAGCGCTGTGTTCCATAATGTGAGATTCCCTAAAGATAACCCCACTAATTTATAACACATGCTCAGGAAAAAAACACTACGTTAAGTCAGGTTGAATGAGATTTTTTGAGATTTCAGTAACATTAAAATCATTTCCTCATCTTACAAGAAAAAAAGAAGCATAATGTTATAAGTTATCAATCATTGTTCCTTTGGTAAGAACCTTCTCTATGGTTTGGACTAAGTGGAGGGGGTACACTTTTGGCTGTGGTAGGGATCTCCAGCTACAAATTCCAACCCTGTTACAAACTAGCTGGGAGTCCTTGGCTCGCCTGAACCTCCCAAGCTCTGTTTTTCTTGTGCTTCATGAGGAAAGGGGACTACCCCAATATATTAACAGATAAAAAGGATGAGAGACAAGACCTGAACTTCCATAAATAAGTAGTTTCAGGGTTGGTGCTAAAACCGATATACTTTCCTGCCTAGTCTTTCTTTTTCTTTTTTGCTATATCCATTTTAGAGTGACCTGAATTGAATTTAGACAAAGTAGTTTGGAAGCACAGAAATGGTCATTTATTCATTCATTCAACATAGCATCTTCTTTTTTATGCCAAGTACTGTGCTGGCAATATGGATAAGATATGTTCTTAACTCCTTAGTAGCATACAACCTCTGTCCTTATGTGTTTGTAGCTATTAGTGACCGCCTCAACCCTTTATTTATAGCCTCACTAGAAGGGCTTCAAACTGATCCATGGAAGAGATCCAAATCTTCTTGGCTATGCTGAATCTATCATCTCTCTATTGCTGAGACCTAGAATAATGCCCCACCTCCAAGAATTAGCTCATCTCAACTTAGCACACAAGCTCTTCAAGTGCCTAAAGAGAAAAAATACAGAGTAAAGTCCAGGACCATGCATTGGCCTCATTATGTTTTTCTCTTTCTCTTTGTAGGCTACTCAAGTTGGCATTACTATGTCACCATGCCAATGCCAGCTTCCACCTTCACGATTGCAGTGGGATCCTGGACAGAAATGAAGCCGGAGATCTGCTCATCAAATGATCTGGCAACAGAGAGATCCTTCTCACCTTCTGAAGCTGACTTCAGGTTTGTACTTGGGAACTTGCTGAAAAACAAACACTTGAGGGACCAGTATGATGCATTTATTCCAAGCACTGGGAATGTGAGTCATTCCTGCTGAGAAACTAAACCAAAATATGATTAATCAAAGCAGGAAAAACCCTACTGGGAGCAAAAGAGAGTTGAGAGGCAGAAATGTGGGCATAGTGTTTATGCAGAAAGAAAGAGATATATATATGAGATCCTCTGGATAGTCAGGTGAAATATTTTTATGTGTTTCATTAAGTCAACAGAATCGTCAGATTCAATACTTTATCTCCTTCTACGTCTAACTTTGGTTTTCGGTACTTATTTTTTCAAAAGCACAACTGAATGGAAAGAAATCTGATGGATTACTTTGTGGGCCACTTCTCTGTTTTGATTCCTTGCCTGTTATCAGCCATGCGCTTGTGGGGGCTGCCCTCCCTCAGTGGGGAGAGTCAGCCTCCTTGGAGCTCAGGACACAAGGAAGCTGTCAGAAGGCTATGAGAGGTTATGAGAATCTTGCTAGGTCAGGGCTCTGTTAATTTCAGTAGCAATTTCTTCTTTTTCAGGATGGATCAGAGAAAATCAAAGCTTTTAAAAATTAGTGTGGGCCTTTGGATATTCACTTGTAGCCTCCTCCCTGGGCTTTCAGCTATATCTAGTTTTCAGAGCCAAAAGGAAGGAGAATGCACATAAGAGGCACAGAAGTGTGCTTGCTCGTTGTACATTGTTGCATCATGCTTTGTTCCAGGGTGACCTTGACACCCACCTCAGTTTAATCTTTTTTTCCTATTGACACGAATTCACTAAGTCAGTACCTTTCAGCAAAGAGCAATGATACAGATGCTCATTTCATCCTTGAAAACCAACTAAGATATGCTCTTAGTGAAATTCCTCTTGTTTGGGTTTTATTTTGCTATGTTACTTTCATTCTTACCACAGGGACAGTAGTAGTTGGTACCCTTAGGAGATAAAGCCACTGAGGCCTCTATTAACATAGGCATGTCTTATTGTCCACATTTGCTTTTTTGGAGGAAGGGAAGAAATTTCTACTTCCTGCTCAGTAACTTGTCTGTCAGGACTGTCTGTCCTGAGGATCCTAGATTGTTTATTGGGTTTTATGTATGTACTCTTGAGGGAAGAACATTGTGAATGGAAATGACATGTCTTATTCTCACATGGGAACATTTAATCGCCTGTGCTGCCCTCTGGTCCTCTCTTCCTCTGTTACTGAGATCACAGAGTAGGCCTTACTCTGCAGTTTCATGAAGCCCAGATTTCTGAGCGAGGAGGACAGGTGCCCTGGAGAATTACTTGGATTTACAGCACACTTGGTATGACTGACAAATAACCTTTTTTTCCATTAAGCACTGAAACATCGGGGTTATTTGTTACTGCAGCATATCTTAGCCTATCCTGAACTGATACAGAAGCTACTGGGTGTTGCAGTCAGAGAAGGTCTTGATCTAAATGTCATCTCAGTTAGTCCTGAGGATAAGCCTGTTAGATTGATAGGCTTTATTATCTCCTTTCTTCACATAAAGATACAGAAGCTTCAGACAGCAACTTCATGTCCATATCCCTATTGAGTTACAACACATGGATTCACATCTCAGCTTGACCCCCTAGAGAGGTGATTCAGAGCCTTGCCTGGGGACTTTTAAAGGCTACATGTAACATCCACACCTCACCTGGAGTCTGATCTACCTTCCCACTGTTATTGATTGGAATCTGTCATGTTAGAACAGAAAACAGAAGTTGAAAGCATTGCCTTTGAAGCTGAAGGAGCCATTTCTATTGGTTATGTCTCTTTGGGCAGGCCATACGTCCCTTCTCTGTAGAAGAAAGTCTTTGTTCAGGGTTCTCAGATTCTTTGTGGTGAAGAAGCGCTGTGCTCTTCATCTACACCCTCAGGGCTCATTGACTCTTAGGGGAGGTGTGCATCAGGAAATGTGTGCCTTAGGAAACAAGGAGAAAGCAAAGATAGAACTTTGTTACTTTGTCCTTCTAGCCATATTCCCAGAGACACACAGGAGGAGAGTGGGCAGCGGTCATTGCAGAAGTAGCTGCAATGGCTTTTCACTCTTCTTGCATCTATAGTTGTGATGGGAGCAGGATATGGACAGACCAAGTGGAGATTCTGGAAAGAGGTGATATCTGAAATTCCTCCTGGGGTTTAGGGGAAGGGGTAATTTTGATTCCTCTTTTGTCGTCCTGTGTTTAGAACCAATTGAGAAACAGACAGAAGGAAAGCAAAATAAAGCTTTTATTGTTGACAGAAGCTGGACTGAGGGGGTGCTCGGGTGCATAGTCTCAGTGGACATTCTAATACTTCATTTCCAAATTGGACAAATTTACGCACCCACCCAGTTACCCACCCAGGTGGACCTCTGCCAGCCTCCACAAGACAGATGCACACAGATTGCCTAACAGCCAAAAAGTAACCACTCTGTGGGCAAGCAGATGGAAAAAGAGAAAGCCCAAAGAGGCACGCCAACCCCATCAGCTGTGGAGAGAGGTCAGGGTTGCCACTCTGGGGAAGCACGTCCTTGTATGGAAACACAGGCCCGTGGAATGGAGTCCCTCCCACACTCCCTCTGTGTCCGACATGCTATGACTAAGTTTTCCCTCCATTTATCACTGTGCCTGTCCATCAGAAATGTACTGCTGATAAAATAATAGCTTTCATTTGCTTAATCCTTCCCTGGCTGTGTGCTCCATGTGTGCTGTCTTTAGTCATCAAAGGGTGGCTTTGTGTTTTTATCCATTAAATCTTTGGCTCCATGCTAAGTTTGCCAGCAAAGGTGCTCTAAAGTGCCAACTACAGTGGTGTTTTTGGTTATATTCACATCTGGTCCCCTTGCCTCCCTCAGCATCTCTGCCCCGCCCCCCGCCCCACCCTACCCTTTCTATTTCAAACCTTCCCAAGACCACCAGTTCAACTCATGTAAATGTAACTTTTACAGGGGCTTTATACACCATAGGCTTGCATTTGCCTGAAGTTTCATCTGTGTCTCAGAAACTTAGCCAAAGTATTGGTCACTGAACTTTTGATCACTGTTCATGTGGCCTAAATTATGTGAGGAATGTTCCCTCTTCCAGCTCCAGCTCCATGCATGCTCTAGCCCATTCTAGGTGAGCAAATGCGTTAGTTAAAAGGCACTTAGGTAAACTTCTGAAAATTTATCAATTTTATTTGGCTGAAGTATAACCTTCTCCAGCCCAGGGGAATTTTTGTTATGTTTAACCTCTCAAGGCCTTTGTTAAAATATTGTCTTCACTTGGGGGCCATTCAGTTTAAGCACAACATGGAAACTTGAATAAAGTCCAGAGGACTCAACAAAAATGATTAAACGCAAGGAAGGCAGGCAACACGAAGAAGAAAAGGCATTGAGGTTGTTCATCCTAGAGAAGGGACAACTTGGTACAGGAAGAGGTCTTCTTTAGAGCTGCAAAGGTGATGAAAATTCCCTTGTGGATGTTAGAGGATAAACCCTGTTTCTATCTCTCTGAGAGTCTAGAAAAGAAGGAATTACATATATATATATAGGGTTTTCCTAGTAGCTCAGACGGTAAAGAATCTGCCTGCAATGCAGGAGATCTGGGTTCGATTCCTGGGTCAGGAAGATCTCCTGGAGAAGGAAATGGCAACCTCTCCAGTATCCTTGCCTGAAAAATTCCATGGACAGAGGAGCCTGGCGGGCTACACTTCATGGGGTCACAAAAGAGTCAGACACGACTGAGCAGCTCACACACACACACACACATATAATATGTATAATATATAATATATTTATAATATGTACATTATAAACATATATAAGTCATAGGAAAAATGCCAGTTTCCATTACATCCTTCACTGTGAGCAAAACTTTTCATATCTTCCTGGCTTGGTTTGATTTCTCCAGCCCTTGCTCTCTCAAGATATTCCGGCTTTCTGTCTCTTACTGTACACATCTCAGTTTTCTCTGCAGTGCACTAAATACCCTGAGAAAAAGCATCCAGCTTCCAAACACTCCTACATCGCAGTTTACATTAACATCACTGTCGACAATTCACTGGGGGCTGGTGGTGGCATTTTGAACACTTGTGATTTTTATGGTAAGCGAGCATCTAAGCTGTTTGCTAAAATATGTTAATAAATTGTGTAACCTATGTCACTGTAACTTTCAGAATTAAAAATTTTTTTTTCTCCCAAGAAAACTGTAAGCTCCTCAAAGGTAGGGTTGGAAATTTATTCATGTGTGTACATAGCAGCATCCTTTGAGGTGCCTTGAATAGAGCAAAGATACTGGAAATATTTACTAAGTTGTCAGGTTGAACTGAGAAAGGGGCTTGTGAGCAGTAAAGGATATGCTTTCCAGGGGAGACTTTTCTAGCAATCCCTTTGAACCTGTGGCAGGAAAACATTTGTGTCAAGTGGTTCTAGTACAGCACCTTCTTGAAATAAGAGATTGGGCTAAAGAAGAGCTTCCTGACAGTTTTCGCCTTTGTGATTATGAGTAAAACATGGTCATTCTTACTCTTTGGAAAGACCTCTTATAAAATAACTTTAGCCTAGCAATTGTGTGAGAGGGAACCAGTGATTAGCTTCCCATCATTTACCAGTCTAACATATATTTCACCAGTTCTTCCCGCTCCTGGCAACATTAATGGGCACTAGTACTATCAATACAAGGAAGAGTAGGAAGCCCGAGAACCACAGACCAACTGAACTCAGCTTTGAGAAAAATCCAGGATCCTAATTTACTCAAGAAGAATCATGAAGTATGTGAAGCAGGAGGGTCAGCAGAGAGGAGCTTATGATGACTCAGTGTGATGAAAAGAGTAGTTCTTACCCTTCAGGATGTTGTGTGCATTAGTTGGGATAATGCATATAAACTGTTCAGAACAGTGCTTGGCACCTAGTGAATGTTCAGTAGCAGCTGCAGTAGGACTTATTATTGCTTATTATTCTTACTTAGTATTATAGATTATTTATTAACTAACCATCAGGCATTATTAATAATATGTACTATTAAAATATTTACTCTGATACAAGTCTGGACACAATGAACTGGTATTTGCAAATGCTTGATTTGTTGGTGATATTGAGAATGTATTGGAGCAGGCACATACACAGAGACTAATAACTGAAGGTTAGTGTGAAAGGAAGATATGGCATCTTGGGTTAATATTGCTTCTGTGGGAGACTATTCATGACCTTATAAAAGTACAATATTACTTCACCATTTCAGGAACGTGGCTGATGCGTGAAAGGGGCTCCTTTGGTGGGTTGTCATGGAATTGCAGTGCCAGAAGAAATCTTAGAAACTGTTTTCGATATTCTGTTTGCTTTTAATTAAAGCATAATTAACATACAACAAAGTGCACAGATTCTACGTGTTTGGCCTGATGAGCTTTTGACGATTGTATGTGCCCTAAACCAGACAGAGAACTTCTATCAACCCCGAGTTCCCTCACATCCCCTTCCAATCAACTCCTCCCCTCCCCCAGCAGCCACTTGTGTGAGAGAGTGTTAGAGATTAGGAAAAAGAGGCCCCAGACACTGAGCTGCCTGACTCAGGTCAGTTAGCCAGCCTGAGACCAGCCTCTGAAGCCTCGGTCTCCTGAGCCGCCCCCGCCCCTCAGCAGGAACACATGTGTGGCTCCCCTGATGCCGTTTCCATTTTTATTGGGAGTCTTATGGTCTCACTTAGTTTGATTATAGCTAGATTGCCTTAAAGTCCTGCACATTCTCTCAGGCTTTGATTATGAAAAACAGTGGTAATTCACACAACTGGAATGACCTTCATTACCTTGGCTAGTGTCATTCCTGTCCAGAGAAAATTTAACTCACCCCTTTTATCTTTTTAACAAAGTAGCTTTTTGGGGTGTACCTTTGGCTACCCCAGACTATTCTCTAACTGTTGATTGAATTGATGTACCGACACTGTATTTGTTATTAGGTGGACAATTGCAGCCTTTTCAGTTAGATGTTTGCCAGAAGGCATTTCTACTCACTCTCTCTGTAACGCAAGGTTATTAATCCAGAGACTTTGACTAATGTTCAATGACAGTAATGAAGTTCTTCCTGTCACTTTATCCTCTCAGAAGTTTTTATGGGTCTCCACCCACTTCTCTTACCCTAACCTGTGGTAAAATGTCATTGGTGCAGGAAGCTGTGTTCTGTGTCCCAGGCTGGCGGAAGGTGAGGCTTATCTCCACGGCGATGTGGATCTTCTTGGGTAATGCTAGCCTCGGATTGGTGAACGGCACTTTAAGCACGTGGAAAGGCGTTATTGGTGTAGTCTTCATATTGGGATGTGCCAGCATTTTAAGGTGTTTCAATATTCATTGTGAAGAAGTACCTATAGTTAGAATTATAATTTGCAGTTTCAAATTAGAGGGACTTCCCATTCTGTTTGAAGAAAGGCTGTGTTAGCAGGTGAAAAGATAGTTTCCTTTGATGTTGGGTCTTTGGGTAGATATGTTCTCTTGAGGCCTCTGAGTCAGGTTCTAGGAATTCTTTTCCGGCTCCACCTTTGCTGCAGTGGTCAGATGGTGTGGGCTGGGCTCTGATCTGTTTCCTTAAAAGGTTGATTCAGTTAAATTTGTATTGAAAGTGGATTGGGGAAATTGTTGTATCAAAGTGCTCCTGTATTCCTTAACAGCAAAACTTGTGAGGGCCTTCATAAAGAACAGTTATTGTAGGTTACTTTTCAGTGAAATGGATTATATTCTTTTGAAAAGCTTGAAACGGCGTTGTGATTTGTTTCACAGGGTCCATCACCGAGTCTACATCTTTTATTCTAGGACTTTTCAGAGTATGTGGGATCTTTAACCTGGTTGCACTGTTCCCTCCTTTCTAAGCTGCAAATTATTCTGAACGGGAGAAGATTTTTCCCATAGTGACATTTGACAAGCATGTTTCTAAGGATAGGAATTGCTTTTTTATTTTACTAGGGGATTGTTTTGTTGTTTTGAATCTTAGAGATTCTCCCTGTTTATTCTAAAACAAGATTTTACTACTTCCACTTAGCTTAGATTGCAGATAATCAATTCAGCACTTTGATAAGTGTTTTGATCTGTAATTTTTTCACCACTCTGTAGAAATAAACAAGACAAGAACTCAAATGAACTGTTTTGCTTAAGAGTCCATTAGAACCACTGTCTCCTGGAAGTTGTCTATGTCTGTGTAAGTACCTCATCTCCATGGAAAGAGGAATAAACCTAATTTACCATAAAATGTATCTATTTATCTCGTGTTGCTCCCAGGTATGTTGGTGTTTGTGGTCACATGGAATACCCCTGCCGCTTCCAGAATGCTTCTGCCACCACCCAGAAGATCATTCCTCATCGGGTCTTTGCTCCAGCGTGCCTGAAGAGGGTCTGCCAGGAGACCCTTCTGCCGCTAATCCCTCCTTGCCTCTCTGCAGCACACTCTGTCCTGGGAACACACCCATTCTCCAGGCTGGATATTCTCATTGTCCCTGCCAACTTTTCAAGTCTAGGGATGGCCAGGTATGTTATTCTGTTGTGGTGCCTGGAGAACATGCTTCGGAATTTTTTTTTTTTCTTCTAAATTTTGGCCCGAGTGGCATGCAGGATCTTAGTTCTCAGACCAGGGATTGAACCCACACCCCCCGCAGTGGAAGCACAGTCTTAACTGCTGGACCACCAGGGAGATTCCTGGAAATTCTTTGACTATTTCTTGCTTTCTCTGAGCTGTCAGAGCAGTCATTTGATAGATTGGAAGGGCCATCTCATTGCTGCCTTGAGGGACAGTGTGTGTACACTCCACCATGCATGAGCCTTTGCATGTCATGGGCTCAATTCCGTTGCCTTGAAAATAACAACTCACATTGTTGCTGTGATTGAGAACACATTGTGCTCCCAGAGTGGCGTATGTTGGATCGTGGCTAATCAGTGGCTAGTTAGCTTAGGCGGTAAGAGCGTAATGCTAATGAGCCCAAGGTCATAGCTCTAGGCAGAGTCAACACAACTTGGTTCTAGGGCACAGGCTGCCGCATAATCCTGTCCAGCTGTCTCATCCATTCTCACCACTGGTCACAAGGGCAACGACTTGAGAGCCCCTGTGTCAGAGAGACTGTGGATGGATCAGTGTAAATCTATCACCACTGCTAGAAAAACAGCTCAGAGCAGATGGCTTACTAGGGGAGGTTCAGGGGGGTCACTTGTCTTGCTACTATTTTTTAATATAATAAATATACTGTATTATCCTTATTGTCATCCCAATTTAGTTCATATGGAAAATCAAGACCTGCAAGTTGAACCTTTCCCTGTGTGTAATTTATGCCTAAAATCCATTCATTAATGCTGTTGTTCATTCAGTCATAGGGAGCTGTGTTTCACTCAGCATTTTACTTGGTTATGTACTCAGGCTTTTCTTGGTTATATTTCTGTTTGAAAATCTTAATCATTAACAAGCGAATATGCTTGACTAAGGATGGGAAAAATAAGCTCATCAAAACATGTGACTTTAAGTTTTTCCCTATTAGTCAAGGAAATTCCTGCTGCCAATTAATTTCCATGCTTTTGAACAGCTGTCATTTGTGGTGTTTTCCCTGAAAGCTGCACACATTCTTAGTAAAACCCATGAGTAGAGAAGTACTGACCAGAGCATTTGCCTTTGATCTGTGCTACACACGTACACTTTTAAAAAGCTAGCTGGCTAGTCTTAATCCTTGAGGAGGTCTGAGAAGGTCATTTAGACTGATTTTTATCCTGTATTCATGAAGATAATGGGAATGTAAAAACTAGGATAATTATGTATATTTGGTTATGTGCCTCATGTAATTGTCTCAGCTGTCTATATATAGAATTTGTCTTAACAAGGGGGCTTCCTTGGTCCCTTTGAAGAGTCTGCTGGACTTAATTTGAGTGGAATTATTGGCAAAGGAAGGGTTGTTCATTAAATGTTTCTTATTTGTACACAGTTTTGAGGGACTGCATTTATTTGGAAGTTTTTAGCACTTTATGAGAGTTGCAGTTTTTCAGGGCATGTTTGCTAACAGTTCCAAGTTCTGACCTGAGGGAACTAGAGGCCAAGTAGTTTTCATACAGAGAAACTTATTTTCTACAACCCCTTCCTGACATCAGTCTGCCAAAACCAGAATTTGTTGACCTGTAGGCCAATCTATAAAGCTTTTCTTTTTAAGTTTGCCTGCCCAGGCAGGTAGGCTGTGTGTTTGCTGCTTTTTGCAGTATTAAATTGATTTAAACATGCTTAAATCTGTTTCTGTAAAGTAATAAGCCTAAGTATCCTATGGCCAAATGGTACTGGGTACAAATGTCAAAAGCTGTGATGGTGATAATAACTGAGTAGGAACAAGACTGCTTTTATGCTCAAAAACAGGAGAACCGTACATTTAAAAACTTGTGGTTGGTTGTCAAATATCATTTTTTTCCTTCTTTTTAGACTGTGGAAATAGTCTGCCCTGGTCTAGATGTTTTCCTGGGCTTAGTTACCACTCCCTGTATTTGAACAGTGGAGGGGGGATTGTGGTGTCTTACACTGCCGGTTGGGGGTGGGGAGACACTGTTTTTCCTAACTCTGACCTAAATTGATTCCACTTGCTTGGCTTGACTCTCTTGGGATCCCAACACCTTGAGCCACATGTGACTGAGTAGGGTTTATGACTCAGCTGGCTCCTGGGGCCCCATTGCCTTATTTATGGTCAAGGCTTTGCTTGGGGCTGTGTAAAACAAACTGGAACAAAAATGACAGTCTTGCAGGTCAATTCTGTACCCTAAATAGGAGTAGAGAAATCTCAAGTCTAGTAGGAGCCATTCAAAAAGACATCTCCACTGAAATTTGCCATTGTTCTATTAGTTGTAATACACTGGAGATAAAAGGAATTTCTTGGTAAATTAAATGGTTCTTTCCTGAGTCCACATTTTATAAACATGTATGCAAGATCATAAATTCCATACCTCTGGACTTCTTTAGTGACTTGGTCTTAATCTTAATGAATAACATTTTATACTAATTTCGTATTCTTTTTTGCTGGATGACTTTAAACAGTCCCATATGAACTAAAATGAATAAATTATTAATAGCCATTTTAAAGACTGTTTAAAACTTTTGGATGATACCCATAATGATTTCACTGTATTTTATATATTACATATCATAAATTGCATGAATAAATTTTCCTCTCTGAGTCTGTTTTTGAGCCTGATTTTGGTATTTCAGTATGGATAAAAAAACACATTTGTATAATTTAAATGTACAACAATGACAAGTCAGTTTATAAGGAAGTAAATAATACACAACATTTGAGAATTTGGAGTGCTTTTCAAACATAGCAGTAAAACTAGAACATTTATCAGTACTGCACTTCGTGATTTTTATTACTGTTTAATATAATAGGACCTGTAACATAGTAACTCCTCCCCCTTTTCTGAATCACTGTTCCAGAGGAGATACTCCGGTTTTGAGAAAAATGACTAGTTTGCCTTTAAGACACTATTGACAGTCTTATTCCCATTCTTTGCTCGTTTAGGCAGTGTGGGCTTGCTGTTTTTGTTTCATTTTACTTTTGCTTTCCTATGAAGGCTGAATCTGCCATATAAGGAGCCCTGGAGTGCACCTTTCTTGGGTTGAGTAATATGGTGTCTACGTGAAGATAAGAATGCATTGTAAATGAGTCTCTAATGTACAGAACAACTCTCTTCTTGTTGGTATAATTAGCATTCTGCCATTTTCATTGTGCCTTGTGTTTTTTCAAATGTCTCAGCTGGGTATTGACTCGTAAGCCTAATTTCCTAGGAATTGAGAAACACATGAAAGGAACTCGTCATCCTGCTTACACTCTTTGCTATAATAATAATAATGTTAATGGAATAATATCCTGGAATCAGATTTATGACAGTTGCCTCAAAATTAACACCTCTGTCTTACCTCTGTGTATGTTTGTAATAAATGCTTAGCTTCACCGTTTGTCTTTCAGCAGTTCACAATTACATGTCACAGGTTGTAATTAGGTTGGCAGAACTACCTTGCTGACATCCAAATACGTTCTTTTTTTTTCCCCTCCTCTGTTTGGTTTTGAAGGATCTTCTGCTTATCATTTCAGAGTGGTTTTGTGTTTAGAGCATCACATGAAAGAGCCATCTCCTAGAGGCTGTACTTCCCCACTCCACCACTCACATGCAGACCATTCACCCCCGGTTTCTCTTGAAATATTGAAGAAAAAAAAAGGAAGCAGAGTGATTGATGATAGGTGACAAATTCTGCTTTGACCTTTTCCCCACTGGTTCTGTACCAGATAGTCTTGTTCATGACTTTATTTGCTTGTTTATTCATTTATTCATTCTTAAAGTTCTATGAAGCACATACTGTGTGCCAGGGAGGATTTAAGATGCTGAGTCTACCGGCATGAAAAAGGTTGATGAGATCTCCATCATCATGGGAGTTGCATTCTAGTCAGGGGAGAAAATAGTATGCATAAAAACAAATAATTAAGATGTGTACTGTGCAAGAGGAAGGGGACATATGTATACCTCTGGCTGATTCGTGTTGATGTTTGGCAGAAACAAACACAATTCTGTAAAGTGATTATCCTTCAATTAAAAAACAAATACATTAAAAAGATTTTTTTTAAGTTGAAAGAAATTGAAGACAATACAAATAAATGAAAACACATTTTTTTTAAGTTGTGTATTATGAAGAAAATAAATCCAAGTACGTGATAGAATAACTGGGAACCAGAAGCATTGTTAGAGTGAGGAGGCAGAAGCTTCTTTAAAGAGGAAAACTGAAGAATGCTAAGGAGCCAGCCGTGTGATAATCTGGTGGAAAAGCAACTCAGACTGAGGAAGGTTCAAGTCCGAAGGCCCCATGCTGGGACGTTGTAGTGGGCTGGAGGAGCAGAAAGAAGGCCAGTGTGGCTAGCATGGCTTCCCTTAGACATACTTTGGGCCCCAGGAAATGCCAGAGTCCGGAAGGGCTTCGGTCACCTGAGCCACCTGCAACCCACGTGAGGAAAGTGAGGAAGAGCCACTAAGAAAGGGCAGAGCTTGAGCAGAGATCGCTGGTTCCAGGCAGTCCTGTATACAGGGAGAGAGTTACCAGGGAGGCCACATCTTTTCTGGGGACCAGTGGTGCTATGGTGGCTCATGACCAACCGCTTGGAACCAGACTTGGTTTAGTACCTGCTGTTCTTGAGCAGAATTCTCTGCAGAGAAGGCATCAGAGCACTCGGAGCCCAGACTGGCAACTCGCCCCAGCGGCTGCTTGCTGATTCCTTGCAAGCTCTATTTTGATGAAACAGGTTACAGGGAGGGAGGCACTATTTATATGTTTTCTCAGCCTAATTTTTAAGGTTTTCAAAGACTGGACAAAAATAGGACTGATAAGTAAAGAGCACAGAGAAATAATGATCAATTACTGAAATATCCTCAGTGCACTTCACAGTAGAGAAAAATGATAAAGCCCCCTATTACACGTGGCTTATTCTTAAAAGATTTGATTGCGCAATAAAAGGCTTCTGAATGCTTGTACTAGTTCCTGACTGTTGCATACCCAATTTTCTTAAGTACCTCAATTTGCGAATAAACGGTGTGCACATACATGCCCAAGAATGAATGTAACCAGCTCTCCCTCCACCCCCTCCTCCTGGGGTTAGACAGGGTGTTGTCCTGTTTATTCTTATCTCCCAGCCAATGTGTAATAGAAGAAGCAAAACATAACGTGCTGGTACAAAGGGCCTGTTGTTTTCAGCCTTCTAATTGTGGTCCTTTCTATTGGGGAAGGAAGCAGTCATAAATTTTTGTCATTATCTTAAGTAGCAAGGTTTCACAGTTTGGGGAATTTTTCTTTACTTGTTCTTTGTTAGCTTCCAGTTGAATTTTTGAATCCCCTAAACTAAAAACTGCCATACTTTTAAACGACTCTCTGATAAATTTCAGGGACTTGTGACCCTTGATTTCAAGGCCAGGATGCAACTGAAGTGATTCTTTCCATGGGGAACCAGATTTCAAGCCCTAAATTAGCGTACCTTTTGGCTCACCAAGGTTTCCAGCTCATCTGCTCTCTCTGATATGCTGTGGATTTCGGGGTCTATGTGTGGGTTTTAATTCTTTGTTATTGTCATCATTTGTTTCCCAGACTTTAATAAATTCTTAAACTTCTTTCTACATGGATTGTTTTAAAAAATATTTTGAAGGAGCACTTCTTTCCCCCATTTCCCTGTATAACTCTTCTGCTTTTATAAACAAGTGGGTGTGAATGATAGAAAGCAGCTCATACCTTCCTTTCTTCCTATAAAGTTTTAATCCTTTGTTTACTGGCACCCCTGCCGTTCACTGGAGCAATGAACAGAGTGTATCGTGGGTAGCAAGGTCCACAGGTCTACACAAGGGGGGCTCAGTCCCCCTCAAATGCTTTCCCTTCGTCGCTTTCTTTATTTCTCCACTTTGTTTTCTATTTCTACTTTTCTTCTTCCTTTTTTCTGTTTTTAATTAATTTATTTTTAAGTGGAGGATAATTGCTTTACAGTGTTGTGTTGGTTTCTGCTGTACAACACGAAGCAGCCATACACGTGTATACACATGTCCCCTGGGAGGTGGGATGAGATTCTATTTTTCCTCTTGAGAAAATTGTTTGACTTTATTTCACTCCTACCTTACGGAGAAGGGCTTTCCCCTTCTAATGCGTTCTGTTTCTTTCATTTTTCTTTCTTGAAATAGAAATGGGTATTCATAAGACATTGTTCTTCTGGGACTCTGGAAGCCCTTGACTGTGATTATCTGGTTAGTTTTGACGTAATCAGTTTGTAGTGAAAGAGGCAGGAGGGAGAAGGTGTACGTACGCTCCATTCTTTACAGCGCAGGTACAGGACCGTATATGATGTCCTCTAGTCACTTAGAGCTGGAAAATCAGAGACAGAGGTAACAGGGCCTTACCCTGGGATGGCTCTCAGAGCCTGGGGCTCAGACTGAGGCAAGACTCATCAGTAACCCCCTCTCTCTCTCTCTCTCTCTCTCTCTATATATATATATATATATATGTATATATATATATATATACTTATAAATATAGATATTTGCTTCAAGGTCCCCCTATAGAATCACAGTGTCTTGGAGTCTACTTGAAAATCAGCATTCACTATGGGCTTGTTTTGAGGCAGCCTTAGAATCTGGGTACAAGGCAAATTCCTGGATCACGTGCGTGTGTTGGGGCCAGATTCTCTCTAGAGAGAAACAATAGGCAGAGCGAGCTCACAGCTTTTGGCTTAGCCAGAATCTTCTTCTTGCCATCAAACAGCTGTGCTGCTTGTCAGATCCAGAAGCAGCATTTTATCATCATTATGCCACGATTCCTCACCCTCTGAAAGATTATGCTTAAGTGTTTTGTTTTCTTTGAACTGTCCTCCACACGCATAGACTGACAGTCTTACCTCTGAGAGCACCGCGGGGGTCATCCTTCAAGAGAAGTTGTCAGGCCTTTGAAAGGCCTTCCTGAAGCAATCACCCCTCTACCTACATTTGTAATCTTTTCTCTCTATTGATGTCATCATAGGCCCCTAATCTCTTCCAGCCCTTGAGCCTGAAATGGCCAGTCAAGCCCAGCTTTTCCATTTTTCCATTGCAAAGAAAAGGCTCGTACTTTTTTTTTCCCCTCCCTTTGGTTATTTCTCTACAGAAGCATCATTACTGAATAGAACATACACTCCTTGGGTGAAAAAGAAGCATGGGATTGAATGTGCAAAGTTGTCTGAGTTGGAATATTCCCAGTCTTGTGTGTTCTCGCTCCTGAAGCCACTCCATGGGGTGGGCACACGCTCCCAGTCTCTGGACTGTGTTGGGCATGTGCTTTGGCATGGAGTGGTGTATGTGTTTCTCTTAAGGCTACACTCCTTTGGAGGAAAGCACCAACTTGGGAAACAGTTCTCAAGCAAAGCGCAGTATATGAAGAGTCCTGCTCAAAGGAACATTGCCTATGTCATACTACAGCCATTGTGCAGCTGGAACCCACCATGTCCAAGCCCTGTAGGCCTGTTTGCATAAAGCAGGTGAGAGATTTCCTTGTCACTTTACTCCCCATTAAAATGTAATTGGAAGAATATCCCAGCTACTTTTTCTTCAAAAGAAGCAGTAACTTTAAAAGGCCAAAGATGTGAGGAAGCTCACCTTTAAAAATGCATTACTTTAAAAAAAAAAAAACTGATTACTTTGTGGGATTTGTGAGTACATTGCAAAAATCCACCCTGATTTAACCCCAGAGTGGAGCTCGAAGTAGCTTGAAGTAGAAATGTTTTATTTCTTGGTTAACTAACTGTGCTATTTATAGAGGTGACTCCTCAGAAAGTCTAGACATTGTTCCGGAAAGACGGAATACCAAATCTGCCCTTCATGTTCCCAGTCAGTGTGCTGAAAATGACCACTTTCCCTCTTTACCATCAAATGGAAACGTTGGAATTCCATTTCAAGATAGTGTGAGTGATACTTGGGCTCCCCGGCCAAAACTTAGGTTGGCCAAGGAGCTGGGGGTGCTCTTGTGAGCCTGGAGACCCACTACCAGGCCTTTGTTTCTTAGAGGCCAGCCTGCTGAGATATGGGGACTGTGGTTGGCAGACCCTCGTGTTCGAGTTGGGCTTCCCTGGTAGCTCAGCTGGTAAAGAATCCGCCTGCAATGCAGGAGACCCCGCTTCAATTCCTGGGTCAGGAAGATCCCCTGGAGAAGGGATAGGCTACCCACTCCAGTATTCCTGGGCTTCCCTGGTGGCTCAGACGGTAAAGAATTGGTCTGCAGTGTGGGAAACAAGGGTTCCATTACTGGGTTGAGAAGATCCCCTGGAGGAGGGCATGGCAAACTGTTCCAGTATTGTTGCCTGGAGAATCCCCATGGACAGAGGGCTATAGTCCATGGGGTCGCAAAGAGTCAGACACCACTGAGCAACTAAGCGTGGCACAGCACAGTTTTCAAGTTAGTCTCTTCTGAGAGCCCAAGCACCTACTCCCAGAGTGAGTCAGCTGCAGTTTCTGGCTTTTATCAGCCATGTGCGATTTCTGAACATCTTACTGAAAGCTGGCAGTTGGAAAGGGATGGATGGGCAAAGCCAAGGATTCATTCAGCAGACTCATGTCAATGGACAGGTGTGATGAATGCTGATGATTCTCTGGCTCCAGTAAATATGAAATCTTTAGCCTAAATCAGGATTTTCTACCTAGGTTCCAAGAAGACTAGTTTTGTGGAATGTTAATAATGTGGGAAAAGGAACTGTGGGTTAATTAGTTTAGGAAATGAGTGGATTAAACAAAGTAAAAAGGGAGTCTTTACTGGAGGGCTTCTGAGAAAGCCTTTAATATCTTTATTATCCTGATTTAATATCCTGGCATGTATATGCCTCTCAAAGACCAGGCCAGAATATACAATATTCCTCCAACACCTTGCTAAGGGATCCCCCTTTACAGTGCACATTTCATCGGGCTGTTTCAGGTCTCAGGGAAACCACCTTCTCAAAACACACTTTAGAAAGTGATTCCTGCAGAAGAAATATCTTGGAGCCCATGACACGACTGGCTGTGGAGTCCAACCTTCATGTGGCCAGTGGCAGCTGAGGCCTTGCTTTAGGGCAGTGAAGAAGACGGGCTCAACATTTAATGCTGGGAGTCCCACACCTTTCTGATCATGCATTGATTTTTGAACAATAACCCCTTTCATATATTTATATTTATTTATAAGTCATATACATTTAGTACAGTGTTACTATATTAGGTTGGAGAAGGAAATGGCAACCCACTCCAGTATTCTTGCCTGGAAAATCCCATGGACAGAGGAACCTGGTAGGCTGCAGTCCATGGGGTTGCAAAGAGTCAGATACAACTGAGCAACTTCACACATACACACACTATATTAAGTATACTGTAAAATATATATATTATATATATGTATATTGGATATACTATAAAACATGACTTAGTGACAGGACAACAACTATAAAATACATTCAAAAATGGAAGCTTAAGAGGATGAGGATAAAACATTGATGAAAGGAGGTTCTGACATTTCTTCCTGCACACCACGGGGTTGGCTAGTGTCCTAGGATCTCTGCAGCTGCCTGGGCCCCATCACAGAAACTCTGAGTCAGTGGGTTTGGGGTACTATCTTGGTATCTGGAATGTTAACATGTCTGCCCAGGTGATTCGACTGCAGGTGTTATTTTTGGGGAGCTCTGGACAGGTAAGTATCTCTTGGGAATCTTTCACAGACTCTCCACCCTGCTGTCGTCTCTCACGTGAGCATGTTAGACTGAAGAAAGAGGATGGTGGGGACATTCCTTGGTGGTGCCCCCTGCTTGTTCGTTACTCATAAGGAAGGTGTGTTCCCCAGGAGTTGAGCCCAGTGTCAGGCCAGAATCCCCAGCAAGTGACTGGGCCTCCCTAGCCTAGTTCTCTTCTCTGGAAAAGTAAGGGGCTGATTTAGAATTGCCTGCAGAGGGGCTTAGAGCCTTAACCTTCTTTGATTTGATTAGGTTTGAGTTTTATTTTGAACAGGAGTGGGGGTGACTCAATTTCATTCAGTAATTTACATACATGTATATTTTCTTTTTGATATAAGAGCTAGTTAGATCATAATCCTGCAATTTTCTTGTACTTGGCCACCTGGGCAGCTGTAGGCGTTTAAATGTTAGGCCTGCAAGCAGGAGGTTCAGAAGGGGCCTCTCTTACCTCTAGTTAATTGCAAAATAAACAGATCTCAAGGGCAGGGGCCCCTTCCTTTCATAATAGCCACCTCTGCTCTGTGCACTGTCAATGCAAAACAGCATTTCCAAACATTGCATCAGGAGTGTGCTCCGTAGAAGAAGGCCTGCTGCCTTCAGCCTGGCAATTTACCGCTCAGGCCCCTCAAAGTTAGCAGCTAACTTGTCCCCTCCCACCCACCCAGCCTTGTTTTTAGCCTCCAGATATCTCCATTTGCAAGCTAATAAGTTGCACATACATATGTTTGAACAGTTGTCAGGCTTGTCTGCTGCTCAAACTGTGCTTTGGTTTAAAACAAACAACAACAGAGAACCCAGAGGTGGGGGATGGATGAAGACATTTCAGTTTAACCTGCAGGTGGTGTTGTTTTGACCTTGACAGTCAGCTTTAAACGACCTGTCAAGCACCTTTGTGTGCTTCTGGGCACACCCACCTGGAAGATATTATATCCCTTCAGCTTTATGCGCCCCAGCAGGCAGGCACCAGGTCCCTGGATTTTGTTTTCATCGGTGGAAGGTTAATGCATGCATGGCAGGACTTTACTGAGAGGGGCCCAGCTACAAATGCTGTTTTCATTTAATTCTGATTTCTCTTCTTCCCTGGCCTAACCCTCCCCGCCCCAGGCTCTCCCCCCAAACCCCTCCAGATTCCCTCCACCCCCAGTCTGTCTTCCCTGTTCTTTCAACCTCCCTGCTTGGCTTCAAACCATTTCTTCTTGGCTTTGATATCTCCTTGCAGAGCTGCAAGCAATCAGGAGATTATGGACCCCAGAGCTCAGCAAGGCACATTGCCTGGTAGGGGGGCTCAGGCCCCGGTCCCCAGGCCACCACAGGAAATGGGACCCAGAAAACCTGCCAGTCTCCAGACCCTGTGCCCCTGTGCCTGCTCTGGTAACCAGATCCCCAGGGTTGGGGTGGGGGCAGGCAAAGTACTTTCTCAGATCAAGTGGTATCTGGGGAGACAGACCTCTTTGGGAACAATTCTGACCTTTCCTGTGTGGTCAAGGGTCATCTCTGCGGCATCTATTTGAATTTTGTCTTTTTTAAACTTTGAGTTTTTCCTGGGCCTTCTGAGGCCCTACATAATGGTGTCTGGAAGTTGGGATGAGGAGAGTGAATGGACAGATGAAGGAATCCAGTTGGATTCAGCCTCATGCCTACCAGTGCTTAATAGTTTCAGGCAATTGGAGGATACAGATGCTGGCTCTTTTTGCAGGGAATCCCTCTTCCTTGGCTTCCATGTCGAAGGCCCAGTGTTGTTGAAGGTAACCATTACTATATTTCTAAAGGTAGAGATGAGAGGGAGGGTGTTTGTTCTCAAGAACAAATGTACATATTACTATCCTGTAATACTTTCTCCAGTGTCTGGAAGGAAATAGGCCCACATCTAGATATTTACCTTTCCAAGGCTGCCTGCACCAGCCATGTGGTCTGCCGTTCGGTGAGCTCCCAGAGGTGCCTCTGCTGGTCCTCTAGACACCCCCCTTAGATGAGACTCAGAATCTGAGAGGAAGATCAGTGCTAATCACCCATTCTCCTCCGACCTCGGGAACGCTTCTAGGCCAAGGCAGTACCACCCTCCAGGGATGCACACCCTGTACCCCTCACAGTCCCTGCCCTAGGGGCCCCTCTGTGTTGGGATCTTGTTATTTAACTTTTGGCACAAGCCATTCCCTGGGATTTCCCAGTTGGAATGTAGAGTCGGGTGAGAAGCATCTGATGTGAGGGCAATTGGACTAAGCTTCCAATCACCAGGGAAACTGGGTCTCAGAGAAAGTAAGAGAAGCAGAAATACAAGAGAGAACTGGTGTTCACTTGTGTGACCTGCCCTTCCCATGGGTCTATGATCGTTTCTTGGCCTAAGGTTGTTGAGCTGTGTTTCTGACATTTACAGCCCAGAACCCAGACTAATTTACAAGGGCTACTTCTTTTTTGCCTCTACAAACAAAAGCCTTTTTAGACCTTAGGATTAGAAGGAGTCAGTGGATTTGAGCAGCTCTGGATCCTGTCCCCTCAAGCCTTCATTCTTTAATGAGTCACCTGACTCTAGAAGTTGTAGAGTGTCTCCATATATGCGTGTCTGTGAGGATCAAATGAGAGGCTATATATACAGGTATGGGCTTCCCAGGTGGCACTAGTGGTAAAGAACCCACCTGCTAAGGCAGGCAATATCAGAAACGTGGGTTCAGTCCTTGTGTTGGGAAGATCCACTGGAGGAGGGCATGGCAACCCACTCCAGAATTCTTGCCTGGAGAATCCCATGGACAGAGGAGCTTGGTGGGCTACAGTCCATAGGGTCACAAAGAGCTGCGACTGAAGCCACTTAGCACGCACACACACATATACATACAACATCTATTAACATATATATATATATATATATACACATTCTCTCATTTGATCCTCCAAAACAAGCTCTCAGTCTCCTTCCACGGCCCAGCTGTCACAAGTTCCCCACAGCTTACTTTTGTGGCAGCTCTGCCCAGCCTGTCTAAGACCTGGGAGCCCTGTTACTGACGAGGCCTCTTTGCCCAGCCCCTCCCATGATTCGCCCACTTTCTGCTCAGCTGAGTAGTTTATCCTGTGGGGTGATAAGTCCCAGCAGGTGCTGACAGCCAGGATCAGGACCTGGACTTCTGTGTCTCTCTGAGGCGTAGGGCAAGTGGAGCCTAATGATGGGTTGTATGCTTGAGCTGAGTGACAAAAAACCGCTGGCCCACGCAGGGGTTGTAAGCTAAGCCAAGGCAAGTCCTGGGTGACTAAGCGCATCTACTGCTGTGCTGCTGTTACTGCATGCTTCTTCAGAGTCCATGTTTGTCCTTCCAACCCTTGGGACGCCGTTTGAGATGATGGAAAGAGAGCTCTGACTTTGCAGTCAGAAGACCAGGTGCCAGCGCAACTGTGCTGTTGACTGCTGTGAAACCCAGCCCAGCACTTTGTTTGTGAAATCTCTGCTCACCTCCAGGACTCTTGGGCACATTAGATAAGATCATGTGTCAAATGCCCTCGGCCCTTGTTTCAGTCGGCTTGGAGAAATGTGGTAGTTTTCTAGGTCAAAAAACATCTAAGATTTAGTGCTTATTAGTGTGAAGCACAAGCTTTAAGGTCCCTACCAACTCAGAATGTCCAAGATTCTCTGAAATAATAGCTGCAGGGAGAAGAAAAAATAGGTGTGATAAGTTGCCATGGTAGTATGAAAACATGAAAAGTTTGTTTCAAAGAGTTCCTGAGTCCAGATTACTCAGACTGTACTACAAGTGGAATTTCTCATTTCACCGAAGGAGAATTTTAGAGTAGCTCCTTGTTAGGTCTTCCTTCAAGGATGTAGCTTGGACTTTAGTAGTTTATGTATTAACTTTCCTTCCCCTCAAAAGGAAATTGAAAAAGGCAGCAGAACACCTGGTCATTCTGGTTTAGGTCAAATGCATTTCTTAGATCCATTTCCATATCTAATAATAAACTGAAAGAAATCCTGATATTTTGGAGGTTTGGGATCCCACCTGGGCTCAACTGTCTAAGCTCCTCTGGGGCTTTGGTCCACTGATTGGACTCAACCAGTGTTTTGACCTTGACAGTCAAAGACTGAACATAAGGACTGAACCCAAGTTTCTTATATCTCCTGCCTTATAGCAGGTGGGTTCTTTACCCCTAGTGCCAGCTGGGAACTAATGAAAGGACCTAATCCATCACATTTGGATCATAGGTGGAGTCCAGTCCACTCCTGAAGCAGTTTCTCTGGTCTGTTCTCAGTATCAGAGGCATTATCTGACCTGTGCTTGAAAGGACCATGTGATGGAAACTTCAAAAAGAATGCTGTGTTGCCATATCTGCTGCTTCTGAATGGAGCCAGAGGCCCAGAGTCAGAAATAAGGCCAGGATGGAGGCGCAAGCAGCAGCAGGTAGGGGGTGACCTGCACTGCTCTCCTTTGAATACCAGCCCCGCCCTACAGCCTTCCAAGGTCCCTGTCCCAGAAGCACACACAGCATTCTGTAAATAGTACTGCCTGGTTGATTGAGATAATCCTGTAGACCAGAATGAGAATGGCTCACAACACTTCTCCAAAAGAATCAACCCAAGAAAGCCTTTAAATAATAAATTTCCCTAGTAAAATTGTTTTCTATTTTTGTTCCCCTCCTCTCTTCCCATCTGCCCATCCCCCTCATTAATTGTTGTTATTTAGTCACTAAATTGTATCCAACTCTTTTGCCACCTGACTGTAGCCCACCAGGCTCCTCTGCTCATGGAATTCTCCAGGCAAGAATACTGGAGTGGGTAGCCACTTCCTTCTCCAGGGGATCGTCCAGACCTAGGGATCGAACCTGTGTCTCCTGCTTGGCAGATGGATTTTTTACCACTAAGCCACCTGGGAAGCCTAATATCACTTATATGATAAGCAGAATCTAAAAAATGATACAAATGAACTTATTTATGTATATACCGGCATTGGCTTTTTGTATAAGCCCCCATGTCTTGTTAAAAAATAAAATTCAAAAAAGTAATTGAAGATCTAATTGGCTTCATTCAGTGATTCATGAATCGGACAGCAAGCAGAAAGGTACTCTGGGAAGCTTTACAAAATGGAAGGTTTTTAAAGGCAGAAAGTGGGTGAACAGGGAAATCAAAAATAAGAGAAAGGGTTGTTTCAGGTGAAGTCGCCTTCCTTTGGAGGAAAGGCATCTCTGTCATGAAGATGACCTCACTGATGTTGATTAGGAAACTCCAGCCTTGGTTGAAAATTCTCCCCGTGGAAGAGGCTGAAACTGCAATTGTGCTACTTAGGTTCTGATTTGCTGCTGTAGGATTTAAGCACAAGTGACAACATTTTGGGTCAGTTGTTTCTTTTTAGGGAGGTCTCTTCATGCAGATACAGTAATAAATAGCCAATAAAACTCTACAGATTATTATCCCTCCTTCTTCTTTTATACAAAGGAAGGCAGAGCACACACCGTGCTTATACTGTGCTTTTATTACTTCACATGATAGCCTGGATTTCTGTCTATTATTAGGCTTTAGAGGGTTTTCTCATTCTTTTTTTATTTAACTGCATGGTATTCTACTCTATGGAGGCTCTCCGTTTATTTTTCCAGACTAGGGGTCTTTGAGCTTCTCCCAGTATTTTGCTGTTGTAAACAATGCTGCATGGAGCATTCGGTGCATTTTGAAGTCAGTAAATTGCACAGATTCTGCTATTCTGCTGCTATTCCTGCCATCTTGTGGGAAGTAGAGATGGGCCTGCATCTTATTTATCCCCCACTAATGCTGTAAGGACATGGCAACCCACTCCAGTGTTCTTGCCTGGAGAATCCCAGGGATGGGGGAGCCTGGTGGGCTGCCGTCTATGGGGTCGCACAGGGTTGGACACGACTGAAGCGACTTAGCAGCAGCAGCAGCAGCAGTGCTATAACTGTAGGTTAAAACATGTAACATTTTTGTGAGATTTCACAAAAAGGAATATCAGCACTTTTGTGTGGCTCACTAAAGCAGGGATGGAAATAAGACTAATAAACCAAATGTATCATTATGAAGCTGTTGCTTATTTAGACCCAAGTCTTCATCTAATAATGGAGAAGGAAATGGCAACCCACTCCAGTATTCTTGTCCAGGAAACCCTATGGACAGAGGAGCCTGGTAGTGTACAGGCCCTGGGGTTGCAAAAGAGTGGGACACGGCTTAGCAATAAACAACAACAACCTCATCTAATAAACCAAGTGGAAACACTGATGATCCCTTTTTCAGTAGTTTTGTAATGGTCTTATTCCTCAGATTTCATTAATTTTAATGACTGTAAAGTTGTGTCCATCCTATTCTCAGTAACTTTGGAAGTTTCAGGAACTTTTTTTAAGAAACTGAATCCACATATTTAGGAAACTTTTTTTTTTTTTAAGAAAGTAAACCCACATATTTTATATTTCTAAATAGCATTAAGAAGTGCCATTTATTTTTCTAGGTTAGAGAACTGGACATTATTTATATAATTTGAGCCCTTGGTGCTTTTTATTTGGGTTGCACCCTGGCGTTGAGTGAGCCATGCTAGCTGGTGTGGGGACCTGCCGCTGGGCTTCTAAGAGCAGAGCCTTTACTCCAGAGGTAGGCCAGTGAGAGGCTGCACTAAGCTCAGACCAGCAACCAGCCTAATGAAATAATGCCTTTGTGTAGGTTTCAAGTCAGAAAATTTGAAGGAGGAAAAGGGAAAATATTCTTTAACCACATAGAAAAAAATGAAGGGGAAGGCGGATGCTATCTCTTTTTTAAATAGGAGGATGTCGAGGAGACAGAGATTTTTAATGGGTTTAATCTTCAGACTTAGGCAGAAGGCCAAGCATGATCTGAATACAGAAAACACAGAATGAAATGCCAGGAAGGGAAGTGGAAAGTAGTGGGTTATGGAAACAACCAAATGTGTCCGAATTTCCAGGCTCTTCAAGGAATTGGTTGAATAGTGGCAGCGTTGCTGAAACAGTTTTTAAGCTCATTTGAACATCCATACACCACCCCCACATAATTCTAGAGCATATCACTCAAAACTCAATTTGAAATAGTAGGCAGGGCTTAGCCTGCTACTCTATTATGGTTTGATGTTGGCCAGAATAATCTGATTTCTTCGGTAACATCAATGGGAGGCAAGCAATGGACATGATTTATCTCAGCCTTAATAAGGCATGACACTAAAGAACAAATTTGGAAAATGTTTACCAGCACGGCAGTATTTTTTTTTAAATCTCTAAAGGGCAACCACTTTAGCAGATACCAAATTAATATAAGCTGTAGGCCACTGCACTATGTGTGTGCAAACACACACCACACGCATTCAGCCTGTTGACCTCTCTGGTGGTTATTTCCTATAGACACACACACAGAATATAGTGATCACCACACTGGTTTGGCAGGACAGTCATCACTTAGTGGGAATAGACAAAGAGAACCGTTAACAGAAGGGCTCCAAGGTTCAGAAAGTGTACAGATCGGAGATGCTGGTCATCTGTGTCACTTCCTCCACCCGGCAGGACCCTGAACCCCTTTAGAGATTTGGTCATCTTGTTAGAAGCTAAAAAGCAGCAACTGGAGGGTCATTCTTCTTATATTTTGAAATGGATGCCTCATCTGATGAGTAGATTTGTGCTTGTCTGGTCTCTAAGGCCAAAGGAAATGACTCCTCATAAAAAGAAAATTGTGGAGGAAGTTCTTTTTTATAGCTAACCCTTGCTCCGCTTGCTGCAATAGCACATCTTCTCTCACAGGTTAAATCCAGCAGTGGAAGAGCTGGTCACCCCCTCCTGAATCAGGGGATGCTTTATTGCTTGTTTTGCTTTGTTCCTAATCCTTCCAGCTTTTGCTTTTCTGAGCTAGATAATCCCAACAGTTTTGAGTTCCTTTTTATGTTTCTATTTTCCTTTTCTTTAAGCATCTCAGTTGCTTTCTTCTGGATCACTTTCTAGTTCTCTTTATTACTCAGAAGTTGAAGAGTCCAAAACCAGACACAGGAAGCTGCAACAGTGTCTCCACGGTGAACACAGGGTCCATTTATGGAGCTCTTAACCCTAGGTCCAGCATTGTCCTAAGGACATTTCATGTGTTGTCCTGTTGAAGCCTTTACAGCCTCTACAGGGTAGAGGTTATTATTACTGGCATTTTGTAGATGAAGAAACGGAGAAACGAGTAGTTCTCTGTCTTTCCCATCACCCAAGTGACAGTCAAAATTCAACCCCAGCCTCTGCCTGGAGAGCCTATAGCCTGAACCGCTTTTCCCTGGTGCCATGATTTCACTCACCCGCCCCAGAATCTTATATTTAACTCTGAAAACTGTGCTGACTCTCTTTCCATTTATATCGTTATAGCTCCCTTTACTACTTTATTAACACATGGTTAGTCATTCCTTACTTCAGGCTGGTCAGCATGTGTTCCTGGAAATTCATTTTCTTTAACCACGTTTCCAAGTTCTTTGATTCTCTTTGGATTCCAATTCAGTCCTTCAAGAGGCTGTTAACTCCTCTAAGCTTGATTTCCTGAAAGACCTAATGAGGTCTCTTAACTGGCATGCCTTTTAGCAAGTCTTGAGTGTCCTGTGCCCTTCCTGATGTCATTCCCCACGCTACGCTGGCCATCCTCTGGGGTTTCCATGGCAAACTGAATGAAATGATGTGTAGAGTGAGCGGCAATGTTGGCTACCTATTCAAAGTTGTAGGATCCACCAGAATTTCACATTAACTTCAGAACTAGGGAAATCTAACTTGGATTTTGTTTCAAGGACAGGGTTATCAAATACTCATTGCTCTTACTGAGAATCTGGGGCACTGCCAACAGGCCAGTTTGTGGAAGCCATGCCTTCATAATGAAAAAACACTGTCTATGAAAAATATTCACCCAATGCTGAATTTTATCACAACCAGCAATACCAGGCATGTAGATTCCATTCAGCTACTATTTATAAAGTAGGGGAAAGAATGCATATTATAGGGGTAGCAGTGATGATGAAATCAACTTTACTTTTTGCCAAAGATGTCTGGTGTGATTTTCCCAGTGTATGGACATCAGCTTAAACAGGGGAGAGTAAGACAGGAATCACCATTAGAGTAATACCCAAAATGAAAATTAAAATGAAAAATATTCTCTCATAACACAGTTTTTAGGAATAACAACAACCACCACCATCAGTGTTTCAGAATCTCCTCAAGCCCCTTAAAAGAGGATCTCAAGAGTCTTTGGTCTTTAGCATTTCTTCTGTCCTTTTCTGGTTTCTTGCCCAAAGATGTTAAAATCAGCCAAGGATGGTCTTCTGTGAATCCCTTGCAGTCATACCCATCATCACAAATGTAGCTTGCTCTCTGCTGTATTTACGAGCTCAGAGGTACTTGGAAACACTGTTGGGAATAGTTCCTAAATTTCAGGTAGAACCAGAAAATAAACAATGTCATTTCTACCTCTGTGATTTTGCTCTTTCAATCAATGGTCAAATTCAGCTCAAAACAGGATCTTGAGTACAGAAGTTTTTGTTTTTTTCTTTTCTGATGACTGCGTAGCGCACGCAATTAGTCTGTAAACCATGGGAATGTATTCCTGAGTGAATTTGCAAAAGGGTGTGGAACCAAGAGCTGAAGGTCCAGCAAGAAAATGGTTCCTTATTTACAACACAAGGGAGTGAAACTCCTGAGGCTCAAATTCCATGTCTCCTCCAGGGAATTATGGATGTATTCATTTACCTTGATGGAGGAAAAGGATGACTGAAAATTAAATAGAGAAAACAACTCTTCTTTTCATTTCTTTTTCCTCTTTCAGTTTTGCTCTCTAGTTTTTGTAATACTGTTCTCAAGTCTTGAAAATACAACTGCTTCCCATTTGGTAAGCAATTTTTTTTCCCTTTCCATTTGGCAACAGCATTTTCCTGTGTTTTCAATGGCACCAAAATTAACATGGCTGTTTTTATTTAACAGGAACAACTTCAAGTTTTATGTTACACGCCCAGCCAAAGAATCTTAGATTTTGCCCTGGTGTTTCCCAATATGTTAGCATGGCTTTGAAAACAGGGCTCTTTAACTGCTGTTACAAAGACAGACGGGAGAGCATGGCAGATTGGGGAGAGAGGAGTGAGCGAATGGAGGAGATGAGGGAAACTGGCCTCCCCCAAGTTACTATTTTTAAAGTGTGCTTGCCTACTGAATAGCTCAATTTACAAATCCTACTGGATATCATTTTGACCTTCCCTACTTTTCTTTCCTGTTGAAAGCGTGATGGATGCGTTGGTGGGAGACAAACCATTTGTTCTATAGTTTTTTCCATGTGCTTGCTCCCTTATGAACACCAGATCCTCCACTCCCCTCAGTAGGGGATACCCACACTGTCAAAGGCGTCCTGCGGGAGATATCCAAGCCCAGATTTCTTACGAGGTGGGATCTGGATCCCAATTAGAACACTCCAGGAAACACACATCTTGATTTGTTAAACAAATAGTCTTAGGTGAGCCTTGGCTGGGACACTCACTTATTTTAAATAAGTGAAGTAAACATAACGTGCAGGGGAGCACTTTCTTATGTAGCCTGTAACTCTGAAGCCCAGTTTTAAGGTTTTAAGTTAGAACATGCAGAGCTCTTTTTTCCCTTGGCTTGGGTTCTAGAGAATGTTGTTTCCTCATTTAGTAATTGGAGAGTTAATGGGGTTCTTTGTGATGCTACTGTAGGAGAGAGACTGTGTTTTATTCAATTCTGGGACTGTAATTAAAGTGGCGCCCATCGGCATAGTTAGAGTTAAGATCGCTTCAGTTTTTCCAATATAAACTCATATTCAGGAGTTTAATAACCAGCTATAAAAATTTGCTTCTAGCTACAGACCTGGCATATTCAGTGTCAGCCTAGGAATAACCTTTACTTTTAAAAAAAATCTTTTAAAAAGTATAATTAAAAAAATCAGTTTAGTTGTTTATAATATTAAGTTATAAGGATGCAAGGAAATAAAAATAGCTTCTTTTTTAAGCAAAAACTTGTGACCTATTTTTAAAATGTGGACAGAGTTGTAATGTATTTTTTATATCTTCAAAGGAAAATACAGCAAAATCTCTGTAAAATTTGTTTTAAAAGGAGATTGTTTCAGTTTTCCTTATGATGACAGGCAAGGCATTTTTATTCCCCCAAGACATGAGCCTCCCATAGGACTACTGGCAAAGCTGTTTTGTCAGTGGGCTTCAAGTTCAATATTCCTGTTGAGCTCTTCCTGACAAATGGAAATATGGCCAGCCCTTCCAGTTAGAAGGCCATGGCTACTCACTTACTCCACTCCCCCCTAACCTTCTGGGCTCTGCGTGTTGGAACACAGTGAGTAGCCCAGGCACAGAGCCAAGTTAGAGACCCCCTTGGGGGCCTGGGGAGCCTTCCCCCAGTCCTTGCTCTGTGTCACACAAGGGTGGGGAAGGGGAGGAAGGAGTGTGCCTCTGCAGGAGTCTCTCCAATTCAGTGGCATTTGTTGTAGCAAGTGACTTTAGGTGGGGCCGTTTGTGTACATGCTGAGAGTTGGATGTAGCACAGTTTGTCCAGGTGATTCGAAGTTTCTCTAAAAAGAACCACCTTTAAAGCATCCTGCTTGACAGGTTCACCTTTACCCAGTCTTTTTCTGGTCGCCAGGGCCTTGATTGGTGGCATGTGATGATAGTGATGGTAGTAGTAGTTGTGGTGGGGGGAAGAAGGAAAGGTCGTATTGGTCATGATGATGGTGCTGATAATGTTACTAGTGGACATGAGATAGCCATGATAGTAGTCAGTGGCAATACCAGCAGTGGAAATGCAGAAGTAACAGTGGTGATAGGATACAGATGGTGGTAGCGTCAGCACCGGGGGCCGCAGACTTCTGCCTGCAGAAGCCATTCTTCACCTTACAGATGCAGAGGCTTAGGGGGTCTGCTTGTCGTCCCTTCTCCACACACAGTGTGCCCAGCGGAGCTCACAGCTAGCCTTTGGTAGATCTTGCCTTCCACTGAACAGTGAGGTTGGTTTGTGGGAGAGATGAGTACATGCCCATTTTCAGAGGCAGGTCTCCATTTTCCAGTCAGAGAACAGTCCATCTTCTTTGTATGGTTTCCAGGTTAGGCTCGAGGAACGCAGTGACCTGAAGCCCAGGAACCAGAGTCATCAGAAGAGAATGGGACATATCTAGTAATTCTACCAAAATTGAACTGCTGCTGTGTCCTAGGAACCCTGCTCTGTGTTTATATTCATAATTATCTATAAATTCTTTCAACTGCTCTGTGGAGTAGGTTTTTATTATTTTGGTTTTACATATTTAGGAAAGTGAGGCTTGACTCGCAGGTAGCAAAATTAAGATTTGAAAACCACGATCTATGTGACTCCTACTTCTTCCTTCTTTGCAGCCACCAGAGAGCTATTTCAGCCCTCATAAGGCTTTCTAGAATGTTTCTTGTCTTTGCTTAGGTAAGAGTATGAGGAGAAATTCATAAGAGAATATTCTATATTTGGTTTTCTTCTCTAACTTAGCATGAGGGCAAAGAATGCTTTTTCTCCCTACATATTTCATTACACTCATCGTGTACTCAGATGACCCTTTTACAATTCATATGGGAACTGTTTGGAAGCTCTTCCCACATGTTTTCAAGACTGGAACTGTGGTGTGATCTTTTCCTGACCTGGCTGGTCTTTGGCCAAATAGGACATTGAGCAAGCCAGAAACCAGGCCCCAACAGAAAAAAGCAAATAGAGATAAATATTTATCCTCGTCCCAGTGGGATCCCTAGGTTTTCAGGATCAAAGGCCTACTTTGTGTGTGTCTGTTCGTGAGCCTTGGATAAGTATACAGAAGTAGGCAACTGGCAGGGTAGTAAAGACTCTGTGGTACCCAGGCTCTTTAACCCTCAAATAAATTCCCTGGGGACATTAGAGGGGGAAAAGCAAAACAAAACAAAACAAAAAGCCAGAATCTCATTTATAAAAAGAAAAATTTAAATTGGATTCCCTAGGCACAGAATAAGAAATAGATGGAGAAACACAGTGGGAACAAAAAGAAAAGAAAAAAGATGAGAAGTGAAAAAGAAAAGACCAGAGAGAGATGGCAAAAAAAGAGAGAGGGATGCAGAGCAAAAGTTCTAGAGTTGGTACAGGGGAATATTTCTATAGGAAGCATGGAGGCAGATGCTATAATAGATGTGTTTTCTTCCAATTCTGTGAGTTGTCATCTCAATTTCTTGATAGTGTTCTTTGAAGCACGAAAGCTTTTCTTTTTGATAAAAATTCAGTTTATCTTTTTCTTTGCTTGCTTGTTATTTTGGTGTCATATCCAAGAATCCATGAAGATTTATACCTATATTTTCTTAGAAGAGTTTTATAATTTTAGCTCTTTCCTTTAAGTCTTTGATCTATTTTGAGTGGTATGATCTGAAAATTTCATCCTTTTGCATGTGAATATCTACTTGTCCCATATTTTTATTCCTTAATTCAGCAAATATGTATGATGTACACATTGTGTGCTAGGCGTTGTGTTGGATGCCAGGGATAGAAATGTGAGCAAAACAGTGGTATCAGAATGTCTCAGAACCTGGGGATTAAAAAAAGCAATTCAAGAAACTTGGGAAGTAAGGTAGACTTTTAGAGGATTTAGAGGATTTTGACTCTTGAGCAGAGATTTTTACAGTATAATACAAAGAAACCTGCATTAAAATTACCTGGACTTTTTGTTAGGAAAGCAAACAGATTGACTATATATATATATATATATATATATATATATGTGTGTGTGTGTGTGTGTATATATATATATATATAAATCATTCTTACATAACTCAAGTGTAAGAATCACTGCTTTATAAATTGAAAGCTAGCTAGGCCTGGTTATTATTTCCTATTAGATTATTATAAAAATCTGAATATCATTGATTTATATTTTTCAACATGAAAGAAGTCAGGCTTTTCTGACTTATTTTAAGATCCAAAGTAGTGAGGCCATTGTCCAACCCACATACCAGACTGCAGTTGTGGAAGTCATTCTTCCAAGAGCCTATTGATGAAGAAATATTTTAGATGGGAAATATGATATATCTCTGGAAAAAGAAGTAAAAAATGATTCCCCATTCCTGAATTGGATGCACTTCACGAAACAAGCTATATCCACAATGCCAGGGCATTTGGCAGAGTATTCCTGAGCAGCTGGCTGCAGCTGCTCTTTCTACCAAATTCTTCTCTCTTCCATAAGCACACACACAAAACATCTGTGTGAATACCCCTTACTCACCCTGGCTGCTTGGCAAGTGCTGGCTGGCCCCAAGAAGAATCTTCTCTCACACCTAGATTTCCTTTGCTGTTCATTCCCTGAATGGAGAAAGAACAAAATGCCTTGATGCTAACTCTCTCTTGGTGTTTGGGGCATTTGGTGGTTTGGATACTAGCTGACTTCATGACTGCAGGTGGCACAAGGGAGCTCTGTAAAGGAGAAACACAATGACACGTTCACAGGTGTTTCTTTACTTGGTCTGCACAATCTTAAGGGTTCATGTGTGTGAAAGAGCAGTGTCAGGAAAATGACGGCATGAGCCACATCAAGTGTTTGACTTTTAAAATGGGAAGTGAACTACTCCCAGCATATGAACAGACTGACTATAAGACTGCTTTTGTACATTCTCTAAGGAACTGAAAGGGGAAAGATGATGATCCTTTGAAATGTTACACTGAGTCCCAGAAGAAAATATGAATGAATTTCTTTTTTAACCTGAAAGTTAAAAAAAAAATCCTGGCTTCAAAATCCAGAACCAATAAAATGAAAGATTAATAAATTAGACATGAAAACAAAATATATTTGCATGTAAAGAAAAAAATAAAAGCCAATAATTCATTGGAAAAAAAAAACCTGCAGTTTAAGCCGCAAATAAATAATGAGCTTCTAAAAACAGAATAGAAAAACACCCCACAACCATATAGAAAAATGAGCTAGAGATATAAGCAAAGAGTTCTCAGAAAAGAAATGTAAATATCTCTGAAACCTAGAAAAAGATGCCCAACTTTGCTCATCATAGGAGAAATGAAAACTAAAACTTCTGAGTTATCTTACCTATCAGACTAGCAAAGCTCCAAGAATTTGACAACATACTCTGTTGGTGGAACACAGGGAAACAGGCCATCTAGTTTGCTGGTAGAAATACAAAACAGTTTAACTTCCATAGAGGGGAATTTACAGTTATCTAGCAAAATTAGATAGGTGTTTGATTTAGCAGTCCAGTTTCCAGGAAATTATATTAAAGAGACACTGGCAAAAAAATATGAAAATACCTATGTATATGGTTATTTATTGGCACAGCAAAAGACTGAAAACAACCCAAATGCCAGTCAATTTGGGCCTATTTAAAGAAACTATGATACATACACACAGTGGAGCATTATACAGGTGTATAAAGAAATGAAGATTACTTCTAAAGCCATCTTTAGGTATACATTAGGTGGAAAGAACAAGATGTAGAAAATGTATATGCGTGGTATGTTAAATATCAATTGCATTGCATGCTGCATGCTCAGTTGCTTCAGTTGTGTCTGACTCTCTGCAACTCCATGAACTGTAGCCTGCCAGGCTCCTCTGTCCATGGCAAGAATACTGGAGTGGGTTGCCATGTGCTCCTCCAGGGGATCTTCCTGACGAGGGCTTGAACCCGCATCTTTTATGTCTCCTGCATTGGCAGGCAGGTTCTTTACCACTAGTGCTACCTGGGAAGCCCAATCAATTCCACTGGTATTTAACAAAAACAAGGAAAATATAAATGATTCTTCAGTGGCTCAATTGGTAAAGAATCCGCCTGCAACAGAGATCACCTGCAATGCAGGAGATGTGGGTTCAGTCCCTGAGTCAGGAAGATTCCCTGGAAAGAAAATGGCAACCTACTCCAGTATTGCCTGAAAAAATCCCACGGACAAAGGAGCCTGGCAAGCAACAGTCCATGGTGTCGCAAGAGTTGGACATAATCTAGCAACTAAACCACCACCAAGATAGAAGGAAGGTAACAAGGTGGCAAAGACAAGTATAGATAGACTTCTGCTGACTATACTTGCTTTGTGCATTTGACTTTGAAACTAAGTAAATATTATATGTAATTATAAAACTAGTTATTTCAAGCCATCTCTAAAGATTAAAAGCAAATGAAACGAACTTGTCTGTATTTTGGAGCTGGTAGCATAGCTGCACAGAATAACTATTCCAAGTGACTTTAAAGTATGGTGATTTGATCTGTACCAGTAATACTCCTGGTGGGATGACTCTGGTCTATCTAGCATGATTTTTAGCGATGATATTGTTATTTTGAAACTGTTGCCTATTGTAGGGTAAAGCAAATGAATAATTATGTTGGTATCTTTGACAACTGAGATTTAAGGCATGGGAGAAAGAATTCCAGATGTAAAATTGATGAGGTGAGGTGAAAACTTAATAGTCGTGAATGTGAATTGAAAGTGTGTGTCTG
Organism: Capra hircus; assembly: GCF_001704415.2. Lineage (NCBI taxonomy): Eukaryota > Metazoa > Chordata > Mammalia > Artiodactyla > Bovidae > Capra > Capra hircus. The sequence continues at coordinate 81,137,983 of NC_030815.1, forward strand.
AACTCATCATGAGAAAAAATAATTTCTCATCTCTGTCTTCTGAAAGGCTGAGGAATAGTATCTAGCTCAGTAGCAGTGAACATCCCAAGAACATAGTGTGTGGAGTCTAAGACCCTTTCCTTGCTAAAAGGAACTAAGACTCTTTATAGACATGGTTATTTCCAAATTTGGGGCAGACAGTGTATAACTTCCGGCAGCAATGTATAACTGGAGTTTCTTGTCTTACCACAAAGCAAAGAAACTTGAGAGACAACTAGAGCCATTGCCGAAAGACTTAGGAACCAAATTGAAGAAGTTCTTACTGGGACAGTTTGAGCATCAGTAGGGTAATAAACGACGGAGAAGGCAGTGGCACCCCACTCCAGTACTCTTGCCTGGAAAAATCCCATGGATGGAGGAACCTGGAAGGTTCATGGGGTCGCTGAGGGTTGGACACGACGTCACTTTCACTTTCACTTTTCACTTTCATGTGTTGGAGAAGGAAATGGCAACCCACTCCAGTGTTCTTGCCTGGAGAATCCCAGGGACGGGGGAGCCTGGTGGGCTGCCGTCTATGGGGTCGCACAGAGTCGGACACGGCTGAAGTGACTTAGTAGTAGTAGTAGTAGGGTAATAAACTGCAGTGGTTTAAAACACAGCAAACACGTTTAAACCCCTGAGTTCACAATAATAAAAATAAATTCACATAATTGGTTGCCTTTTAAGGATGCTGGAGAATTAACTCACTATTTTTAAAAGAAATAAATAAAGGAAAAGAATCAGGCATTTATCCTGTCTTTCTTGCAAACACTGCATCTCAGCATAATCAAATTGTTGAGAAAGTGAGTTTCTCTTTATAAAAGAATTTCAGCTAATAAATTAAGAAGTAATGGTTTCCTTTGCTCTGCAAAAGCTTTTAAGTTTAATTAGGTCCCATTTGTTTATTTTTACTTTTATTGCTTTTGCCTCAGGAAACAGATCCAAAAAAAATATTGCTATAATTTATGTCAAAGAGTGTTCTATGTTCTCTTCTAGGAGTTTTATGGTTTCAGGTCTTACATTTAGGTCTTTAATCTATTTTCAGTTTATTTTTGTATATGGTGTGAGGAAATGTTCTAATCTCATTGTCTACGTCAACAAAACAACAAAGCAACTGACAGAATGGGAGATAATATCTCTAAATGATATCACTGACAAGGGGTTAATATCCAAAATATATAAACAGCTCATACAGCTCAATATAAAAAAAATCAAACAACTCAGTCAAAAAATAGGCAGAAGACCTGAACAGACATTTTTCCAAAGAGTATATATAGATGACTAAAAGACACATGAAGAGCTGTTCAACATCGCTAATCATTAGAAAAATGCAAATCAAAACCACAATGAGATATCGCTTCACACCTGTCAGAGTGACTACCATCAAAAAGTCAACAAATAACAAATGTTGGCAAGGTTTTGGAGAAAAGGGAACTCCTGTGTATACTGTTGGTGGGAATGTAAGCTGGCGCAGCCACTGTGGAAACCAGTGTGGAGGTTCCTCAGAAAACTAAGCATAGAACTACTATGTGATCCAGCAGTTCTGCTGCTGGATATGTATCTGGGAAAAGTGAAAATACTAATTCAAAAAGATACACTTGCTATTCTAAGCAACATTATTTACATTGTTTACAATACAATCTATTCATCAATAGATGAATGGATAAAGAACATGCAATGTGGCCTAATGTGGATGGATTTGGAGAATATTATGCTTAGTGAAATAGGTCAGACAGAGAAAGACAAATACTGTACATATCACCTATATGTAGAGTCTGAAGAAGTTGAAGTGAAGTGAAGTCGCTCAGTCGTGTCCGACTCTTTGTTACCCCGTGGAGTATAGCCCACCAGGCTCCTCTGTCCATGGGATTTTCCAGGCAAGAGTACTGGAGTGGGTTGCCATTTCCTTCTCCAGGGGATCTTCCCAACCCACAGATCGAACCCAGGTCTCCCACATTGCAGGCAGATGCTTTAACCTCTGAGCCACCTGTATATAGCAAAACAAACTATGAAATGGTTACCAGTGGGGAGAGGGAAGGGGGAAGAGGCACATTAAAGGTACGGGATTAAGAGATACAAGCTGCCATATACAAAATAGGAAAGCATCAAAGATGTATTGTGTAGCACAAGGAATTATAGCCATTATCTTGTAATAACTTTTAATGGAGTATACTGAATCACTATGCTGAATACCTGAAACTCTATGATATTGTAAATCAACTATACTTCAATAAAAAACTAAGATTTTTAAAATATTATAATAATAAACTAAAATAATAAAAACAGTAAACACATACACAAAAAATAGATCAAGCCAGAGGTGTTATGACAGTATTTGGTAAGCTTTAAAATGTTTGTCACCTGATTTATGCAAAAGCAGGCTTCCCTGGTGGCTCAGACAGTAAAGACTCTGCCTGCAATGTAGGAGACCTGGGCCTGATTCCTGGGTCAGGAAGATCCGTAGAGAAGGGAATGAGTGCCCACTCTAGTATTCTTGCCTGGAGAATCTCACAGACAGAGGAGCCTGGTGGGCTACAGTCCAAGGAGTTGCAAAGAGTCGGACATGACTGAGCAACTAACACTTTTATGCAAAAGCATAAAATATACCCTTCAGTATTTTAGTCAACAAACAATAATAATAGAATGTGACATTACTGTTTTTGCAGTGCCTAGTTAATTATGGATCTAGGTACTGATTGTTTGTGCCTTTTCATAGTGATATTTAACACACTTCCATTAAATATTCTTCCCCAGGTAAAACCAGTCTGACTTTGATCCAGCCTCTAACTCTTATCACCAATTTACAGGAAATACAGATGACAGAGTAACAAATTAAATGATACTATGGGAGTATAGTGAGCAAAGTCTAGGTAATCTTAAGCTCTGTAAGACAAACAGCCTGGTTTATTCAACAACTAAATTACAAGGAGAGAGAGAGAGAAAGACAGAAGAGGAACCTGAAAGAAATTTAGAGAAACACCAACCAATTCCACTATATGGGCCTTATTTGGATCACAATTTGGACAAGCCAGCGATAAACAAACATTTATGAGATTATCATGGAAATTTGACAACTGACTGAATAGTTAATGTTAAGGAATTATTATAGTATTGAAGGCATAATATTGGTATCATTTTGTTTAAGAGTCCTTTTAGGGTTACATACTTAGATATTTGAGGGATACAAGGTGTACATTCATGAAACAGTGATAGCATGATACAGTGAACAGTATAAGAAAGTATATTGAATCATTTTTGTGTGTTTACTTGATTCTTTCCTCACTGATCTCTGAGTCTCTGGGCAATGATCCTTTGTTTTCACTTCTATATCCCCAGTGCCTACCTACTGAATCACATTTAAGGATGAAAGTGTCTGATATCTGTGTGTATTGTAAATATCATAAGAACCGTAGGCAGTGGAAGAGATCTTTGTTGCATACAGTTATCAAGGAATGCAGAAGGATAGGAAATGTTTTGAGGGTAGTAGAGAGAGCATCCAAGGCTGAAAAGGAAAAATGAATGGGTGATAGAGCAGCAATGATAATGGTATATTCAGGAAATGGGCGTGGATGTTGAGGCAGGTCTAGCTGAACCAGAAAGTTGCTGGATTTAAACACTTTGATGTCAGAATGGGAAATTTATGCTTGATAAGGTGAGCGCCTTCACTTTCACTTTTCACTTTCATGCATTGGAGAAGGAAATGGCAACCCACTCCAGTGTTCTTGCCTGGAGAATCCCAGGGACGGGGGAGCCTGGTGGGCTGCCATCTATGAGGTCGCACAGAGTTGGACATGACTGAAGCGACTTAGCAGCAGCAGCAGCAGCAGCAAGGTGGGCAGTGTGGAGTCATTATAGATTCTTGAGAAAGGAAGAGGCACAATAAAGTCTAGAATCTAGAATCTGACCCATATGGCCAATTCATTTTCAACAGAAATGCCAGATTAGTTCATGGGTGAAAAGACAGTCTTTTCAACAAATAGTTCTAAAATAGCTAGATAGCCATATTAGAAATGAATATTGATACTTACCTTATACAGCACACAAAAACTTACTCAAAATGGATCATAAACCTAAAGTAAAAGGTAACATAAACCTCCCACTAAAAAGTGTAAGAGAAAATCTTCATGATCTTAGCGTAGGAAAAGATTTCTTAGTATACAATACACATGAATCATAAAAGAGAAACATGATAAATTGGACTTAATCAGAATTTTAAATTTCTGCAAATTGGAAGACATAGTTAAGAAATTGAAAAGGCAAGCAGACAGACTGGGAAAAAATATTCACAATATATGTATCTGAAAAGGTACTTTTATCCATAATAAATAACTTATAATTTAATAATAGGAAGAAAATCTAACAAATGATTGATGGAAGATTTTTTAGAATTACTGTGTTGTATACCTGAAACTAATATTGTAAATCAACTATACTTTAATTATTAAAAATATTTTTAACAGACACTTTGGAAAAGTAGGTATATAAATGGTTAACAAATTCTTGGAATGGTGCCCCACATCATTGGTCATCAAAGAAATACAAAATGAGCCTCACTGACTCCTAAATTGACCTCTACACATTAGAATGGCTAAAATTAAAAAGACTGACAGTAGCAAGTGTTGACAAGGATGTGGAGCAACTAAATAACCCAGACATTTCTAGTGGGAACGTAAAATGGTACAAACGCTTTGGAAAAGCTTTTCAGCTCATAAGTTAAACATTCACTTACCAAATGACTTAACAATTCCACTTTTAGATAGTTCCCCAAGAGAAGTGAAAACTAAATTACAGTTGTATGTATGTCCACACACAAACTTATACACCGATGTTAATTGCCATTTAAACTAGAAACAACCAAATGTCCACCATTAGGTTAATGCATAAATAATTATCACGTATCCATACTATCCATATAATTGAATTCTACTCAACATTGCCGGCAACTTTGGAAATATTGTGGGTTTGGTTCCAGACCACTGCAATAAAAGCAAATAGCACAATAAAGCAAGTCACACTAATTTTTTGGTGTCCAAATACATAAAAAAGTTATGTTTAAACTATACTGTACTCTATTAAGTGTACAATATCATTATATCTTAAAAATAATGTATATACCTTAATTAAAAATTCTTTATTGCTAAAAAAGTGCTATATGTGGGAGTTGCCACAAACTTTCAATTTATAAAAACTACAATACCTGTAAAATGCAATAAAGTGAAGCGCAATTAAATGAGACATGCCTGTTAAAAGAAGTGACACAGCCAGCAACATGGTTGAATCTCAAAAGCATTATGCTAAAATAAGCCAGATAAGAAAGAATGAGTGGTATAACTCCATTCATATGAAACTATAGAAAAGATAAATCTTTATCGACAGCAGATTAGATTAGCTGGGATGGGATATAAGTGGCAAGAAGGAAACTATTCTACATCTTGCCTTCATCACTATTGTAGTGATTACTTGGGTATACATATTTGTTAAGATGAATCAAAATATACCCTTTAAGCTAGTGCATTTTATTATATGTAAGTAAAAGTGAGCAAAGTAGATCAGATGGACAAGAGTCCAACTAGGGGAGTGCCACCACAGGGTATACAGGAGAGGTTTTCTTCCCCTACAATATATACTTTAAGAGCTTCCCTGGTGGCTCAGATGGTAAAGAACCTGCCTGTCAGTGCATGAGATGCTGGGTCAGGAAGATTCCCTTATGTAGAGAATGGCAGCCCACTCTGGTATTCTTGCCTGGAGAATCCTATGAACAGAGGAGTCTGGCAGGCCATAGTTCATGGGGAAACAAAGAGATGGACTCCCTTGGTCTGTTCCTTCCTGTACCCGATCAGTGTTTTCCTTGATTACATGCATTACTAGGAACAACTGTGGCACTGGGGAGAATTTGGAGATTGATGGGAGAGGGTATGGAAAATTTCCTATCATCAAATAAGCCTTTTTATCTCCTTTAAAGTAAGGCTAACTTACTGTCATGTCCCTAACTTGGTTTCCTACATTTCCCAGTGACTTGAATTAGAGGTGCAAGACCTCTCTAAGAAATATATTGAGACTCCTGTTCATGTTAAAATTTTGTTCTATTTCTTTCTCCTTAACTCAGACAAGAGAAAAGACTTTCACACAGAGTTCATAGGCAACTGCTCGAAATTATTTTCTTTTTGCTTCAGTCAGAACAGTATCTGTAAAATTCCAAAGAGTAGACGACTAGAGAGAGGAGAGGGCCAAAGCAATTCTTTATTTATGGTTAGTCCCAGTGTCTCTTCCAGGCAATGAGTTCAAAGACTCCTTTGATCAACTGATTGATGTTTCAGTAGGCTTTTCCTGGATTCTTCTACCATTCTTTGTCTCTCTCTTTCCCCCTAGAAAATCAGTCAGTCCCAGAGCAGGGGATCTTGAGGTCAGAGATGTAGTGGTGCAGGGAGTGGGTGTGGACCTGGGTATGTTTACTGGAGAAAGAGGCTTGACGAGATTATTTGCATTTGGTTACCTTTTTCTCTGCTAGTTTGTGTGTGTGTGCGTACGTGTGTGTGCATGTGCACATAGGCACACACACCTTTTTCAAGAAAACGTAATAATCACATAACTTAAAACGTACACAGAACTCCTGTAATCACTCACGTACAGGTCTTTGTGTGAACATAAGTTTTCATTTCTCTGTGGTAAACATCTAAGAGAAGATTGCTGGGTCATATGGTTAGTGTCTGTTTAACTTTATAGGAAAACATCCCGTTTTGGGAAGTAGCTTTCCACAATTACATTTTAATCAGTGATGAACAAGACACCCCTTGCTCTTTACACTGGTCAACATTTGTATTGTCTGTTATTCACATTTTAATCATTCTGTTGACATGTTATGGTTTCTCATTGCAATTCCCTATAGTTCATTATGTTGAACACCTTTTCATATGTTTATTTTCTTTGGTGTGGTATCTGTTCAGATATTTTGTGTATTATTAATTGGGTTGTTTGTTTTCTTATCGGTGAAGTTTGAAAGTTTATTATTTATTTTGGATACCAGTCCTTTGTCAGATACTGTGATTTGCAAATATTTTCCTCCCAGTCTGTACTTTGTGTCTTTATTTCCTTAACAGTGTCTTTCATAGAACAAGTGATTTTAATTTTGATGGAGTCCAGTTTATCAGTCTTTTCTCCTATGGGTTTTATTTTTGGTATCATGTATAAGAATTGCTTGTCTAATTACAGGTCATAGAGGTTGTCTATGTTTTTTTTAATTATAACTGTATGCTTTTGTTGTTGTTGTTGTTGTTGTTCAGTTGCTCAGTTGTGTCTGACTCTTTGTGACCCTGTGGACTGCAACATGCCAGGCTTCCCTGTCCTTCCCTATCTCTCAGAGTTTGCTCAAGCTCATGTCCATTGAGCTGATGATAGCATCCAACCATCTCATCCTGTCACCCACTCCTCCCTTCAGTTTTGACCAGCACAGAGTCTGTTCCACTGAGTCAGCTCTTCACATCAGGTGGCCAAAGTGCTGGAGCCTCAGCTTTGGTCTACAATTAATTTGAGATGATTTTTTGATAAGATATGTAGTTAGGTCAATGTTCATTTTTTTTGTCTTTGTATATCCAGTGGTGTTTTAACCTCACTTATTGAAATATTACTCTTTCTCCATTAAATTGCCTTTGTAAAAAAAAAATTGTGACCATTTTTGTATGGGTTTATTTCTGGACTTTCTAGTATTTTCCATTGCTCTCTCTGTCTCACTCTTCTCCAGTAGTGGACCTGTCTTGATTACCGAAGATTTATAATAATTATTAAAATTAGGTAGTCTAATTTCTCCAGCTTTCCTCTTTTAAAAAAGTGTTTTAGCTCTTCTAGTTCTTTTGTCCTTTCATATAAATTTTATAATTAACTGGTATAGCAACTAAAAAATTTTGCTGAGATTTCCATTATAGTAATATTTCATTACTTAATACTTTCATTAAGTCTAGAGATAAATTTGGAAAGAGTTGTTTTTTACTGAATCCTTACTTTGAGTCTTCCAATCCATGAATATAGTATGTTTCTCCATTTGTTTAGGTCTTTGATTTCTTTCATCAGTGTTTTGTAGTTTACAGTATAAAGACCATATGCATGTCTTATTAGATCAAAATCTATTTTACCTTTCGAAGTTACTATAACTGGTATTATTTTTAAATTTTGGTTTCCACTATTCATAGCTAGTATGTAGCCATATGACTCGTTTTTGTGGGTCAGCTTTTCCTGTTGTGATCTTATGTCTCACTTCTTAGTTCCAGAAGTCAACAAATGGAATAGCTTTATTTCCTCTTTTCTAAACTGTATGACTTTTCTTTCTTTTTCTTGCCTTGTTGCACTCTTAGGACTTCCAATATGATGTTGAATGGAAGTGGAAAAAGTGTATATCCTTGCCTCGTTCCTAATCTTGAGGGAAAGCATTCACTCTTTCACCATGACATACTACGTTGTGCTCAGTTGCTTCAGTCGCGCAAGAATATTGGAGTGGGTTACCACGCTCTCCTTCAGGGAATCGTCCCTACCCAGGGACTGAACCAGAGCCTGCTGCATTGCAGGCAGGTTCTTCACTGCTGAGCCACCAGGGAAGTCCTATATAATGCTACCTGTGCTATGCTGTGCTTACCTGCTCAGTTGTGTCTGACTCTTTGCGACCCCATGGAACGAAGCCCACCAAGCGCCTCTGTCCATGAGGGTTCTCCAGGCAAGAATACTGGAGTGAATTGCCGTGCCTTCCTGCAGGGGATCTCCCCATTCCAGAGATCAAACCTACATCTCAGGTTCTTTACCACTAGTGCCACCTGGGAAGCCCTAATATAAACATTTAATAGTATAAATTTCTCTCTAGCACTGTTTTAACTGTATTCCACACATCTTGATATATATATTTTTTTCATTTTTGCTTTCCTTAATATTTTCTGATTCCCTTTGAGACTCTCTCTTTGGCCAGTGGGTTATTTAGAATTATGTTGTTTAATTTCCAATTGTTTACAGATTCTCCTATTAGCTTTCTATTATTGATTTTCAGTTGATTCTACTATTGTCAGAGATGACATCTTTTGTGATATCAATTCTTTCTTTAAGGTTTTTACTTTCATCAGATAATGTTATATTTACTTTCAATTGTTAAGCATATTTTAAAGAATTCAATAAGAGAAAATTAGTCTATTATATCTACATAGATATTTACCCTTTCTCTTGCTTTTTCTTCATTCCTGATATTTCAGGTTTTTTTTTTTCTGGTTTTGTTTTCCTTGTATTTGAAGAACTTCCTTTAGCAATTATATGCTGACAAATTATCTTACTTTACCTTCATTTGAGAGTGTCATTTCACTTTCATTATTAAAGCATATTTTGAAACAGAATTCTGGGTAGATCTTTTCTTTTGACACTTTAAAAATGTCACTTTCTTCTGGCCTCCATAGTTTCTGATGAAAATAACATAGTCACTCAAATCATTGTCCTGGTTATAAATGATTTCACTGGATGCTTTCAAGAGTTTTTCTTTGTCTTTAGTTATCAGCAGTTTGATAATTATTTGTCTCAGTTGATTTCTGTTTTGTTTAAGCTTTGCTCTTCTTTTTGAATCTGTAGCCGTATGTCTTCTGCTAAATTTGTTGAGTTGTCAGACATATCTTCAAATATTTTTTCTGTACCAAAGTTTTTCTCTTCTGTACTTTTTAGAAAATTTGAAGTATAGTTGATTTGCCTTTTCATACTGTTCATGGGATTCTCAAGATGTGAAGTGCTGGGCAGGAGGAATCATAAGCTAGAATCAAGATTGTCCAGAGAAATATCAACAACCTCAGATATGCAGATGATACCACTCTAATGGCAGAAAGTGAACAGGAACAAAAGAGCCTCTTGAGGAAGGTGAAAGGGGAAAGTGAAAAAGGTGACTTAAAACTCAGCATTAAAAAACTAAGATCATAGCCTCAGGTTCCATCATTTCATGGCAAATAGAAGAGAGGAAAATGGAAAAGTGGAAGATTTTAGTTTCTTGGGCTTCAAAATCACTGCAGATGGTGAGTGCAGCCATGAAATTAAAAGATCCTTGTTCCTTGGAAGAAAAGCTATGACAAACATAGACAGTGTATTAAAAAGCAGAGATATCACTTTGCTGACAAAGGTCTGTATAGTCAAAGCTATGGTTTTTCCAGTAATCATGTACAGATGTGAAAGTTGGACCTTAAAGAAGGCTGAGCACTGAAGAACTGATGCTTTTGAACTTTGGTGCTAGGGAAGACTCTTGAGAGTCCCTTGTACAGCAAGATCAAACCAGTCAGTCCTAAAGGAAATCAACTCTGAATATCCATTGGAAGGACTGATGCTGAAGCTGAAGCTCCAATACTTTGGCCACCTGATGCAAAGAGCTGACTCACTGGAAAAGACCCTGATGCTGGGAAAGACTGAGGGCAGGAGAAGAAGAGGGGAACAGAGAATGATATAATTGGATGGCATCATTGACTCAGTGGACATGAATTTGAGAACACTCTGGGAGACAGTCTGATAGCCAGAGTGCCTGATGAACTATGGATGGAGGTTCCTGACATTGTATAGGAGACACGGATCAAGACCATCCCCAAGAAAAAGAAATGCAAAAAGAGCAAAATGGCTGTCTGAGGAGGCCTTACAAATAGCTTGAAAAGAAGAGAAGTGAAAAGCAAAGGAGAAAAGGAAAGATATAAGCATCTGAGTGCAGAGTTCCAAAGAATAGCAAGGAGAGATCAGTGATCAGTGCAAAGAAATAGAGGAAAACAATAGAACAGGAAAGACTAGAGATCTCTTCAAGAAAATTAGAGATACCAAGGGAACATTTCATGCAAAGATGGGCTCAATAAAGGACAGAAATGGTATGAACCTAATAGAAGCAGAAGATGCTAAGAAGAGGCGGCAAGAATACACAGAAGAACTGTACAAAAAAGATCTTCCTGACCCAGATAATCACAATGGTGTAATCACTCACCTAGAGCCAGACATCCTGGAATGTGAAGTAAAGTGGGCCTTAGAAAGCATCACTACGAACAAAGCAACTGGAGGTGATGGAATTCCAGTTGAGCTATTTCAAATCATAAAAGATGATGCTGTGAAAGTGCTGCACTCAATATGCCAGCAAATTTGGAAAACTCAGCAGTGGCCACAGGACCAGAAAAGGTCAGTTTTCATTCCAATCCCTAAGAAAGGCAATGCCAAAAAATGCTCAAACTACCGCACAATTGCCCTCATCTCACATGCTAGTAAAGTAATGCTCAAAATTCTCCAAGCCAGGCTTCAACAATATGTGAACCATGAACTTTCAGATGTTCCAGCTGGTTTTAGAAAAGGCAGAGGAACCAGAGATCAAATTGCCAACATTTGCTGGATCATCGAAAACGCAAAGGAGTTCCAGAAAAACATCTATTTCTGCTTTATTGACTATGCCAAAGCCTTTGACTATGTGGATCACAATAAACTGGAAATTCTGAAAGAGATGGGCATACTAGACCACCTGACCTACCTCTTGAGAAACCTGTATACAGATCAGGAAGCAACAGTTAGAACCGGACATGGAAAAACAGACTGGTTCCAAATAGGAAAAGGAGTACATCAAGGCTGTATATTTTCACCATGCTTATTTAACTTATATGCAGAGTACAAAATGAGAAACGCTGGGTTAGAGGAACCACAGCTGGAATCAAGATTGCTGGGAGAAATATCAATAACCTCAGATATGCAGATGACACCACCCTTATGGCAGAAAGTGAAGAGGAACTAAAAAGCCTCTTGATGAAAGTGAAAGAGGAGAGTCAAAAAGTTGGCTTAAAGCTCAACATTCAGAAAACGAAGATCATGGCATCTGGTCCCATCACTTCATGGGAAATAGATGGGGAAACAGTGGAAGCAGTGGCTGACTTTGTTTTTCTGGGCTCCAAAATCACTGCAGATGGTGATTGCAGCCATGAAATTAAAACACGCTTACTCCTTAGAAGGAAAGTTACGACCAACCTAGACAGCATATTAAAAAGCAGAGACATTACTTTGTCAACAAAGCTCCATCTAGTCAAGGCTATGGTTTTTCCAGTGGTCATGTATGAATGTGAGAGTTGGACTATAAAGAAAGCCTAGGGGTGAAGAATTGATGCTTTTGAACTGTGGTGTTGGAGAAGACTCTTGAGAGTCCCTTGGACTGCAAGGAGATCCCACCAGTCCATCCTAAAGGAGATCAGTCCTGGGAGTTCATTGGAAGGACTAATGTTGAAGCTGATACTCCAGTACTTTGGCCAGCTGATGGGAAGAGCTGATTCATTTGAAAAGACTCTGATGTTGCAAAAGATTGATGGCAGGAGAAGAAGGGGACGACAGAGAATGAGATGGTTGGATGGCATCACCGACTCAATGGACATGAGTTTGGGTAAACTCTGGGAGTTGATGATGGATGGGGAGGGCTGGCATGCTGTGGTTCATGGGGTCGCAAAGAGTCATACATGACTGAGTGACCGAACTGAACTAAACTGGGGGACAGTAAAGCATAGGAAAATCTGGAATGCTGCAATCCATGGAGTCACAAAGAGTTAGACATGACAGTGACTGATCAACAGCAGCATAGTTGATTTACAATTTTATATTAGTCTCAGGTGTGCACAGCAACCCATTCCAATATTCTTGCCTGTAGAATCCCATGGATAGAGAAGCCTGGCAGGCTGCAGTCCATAGGTTCACAAAGAGTTGGACACGACCAAAGTGATCTAGCATGGATGCACGTACAGCATAGGGATTCAGAGTTTTTTTAAGATTATATTCCATTATAAGGTTATTACAAGGTATTGAATATGATTCCTTATGCTATACAATAAATTCTTGTTGCTTATCTATTTTATGTATCATGGTTTGTATCTGTTACTTCCATATTCCTAATTTGTCATTTGATTTCTATGTCTGTGGGTGTTTCTCTTTTGTATGTAGATTCATTTGTATTATTTTTTAGGTTCCACACATAAATGGCATCATATAGCATTTGTTTTTCTCTGACTTATTTCAATAAGCAGAATATTCTTTAGATCCACCAATGTTGCTGAAAGTAGCAATATTTCATTCATTTTTATGGCTGAGTAATATTCCTCTCTGGAACTTTAATAAAAGCAAATATTAGTCCTTTTAGCAGCTGCAAGTCCCTGAGGCTTTAAGCATTAAAAGAAATTTTTCTCTCTGTTATTCAGCTTCTGAATAATATTCAGAATAGTATAGTATTCTATCACTATATCTTAAAGTTTACTAATTCCTGTGTCACTTCTAATCTACTATGGAGCCTAATCAATGAAGTGAATTTTAAAAATATTATTATATTTTTCAGTTTTACAACTTTCATTTGGTTCTGCTTATACCTTCTATTTCTTTCTTTTTTAAAATTGATATATAGTTGACATGTAACGTTGTATTAGTTTCAGATATACAACATAATAATTAGATATCTGCATATATTATGAAATGATCACCATGATAAGTCCCATTAACATCCATCATCACACATAGTTAAATTCTTTTTCTTGTGATGAGAACTTTCAAGATCTCTCTTAGCAACTTTCAAATGTACAATACAGTGTTTTTAACTATAGTGACCATGCTGAATGTTGCATCCTGCTAGTGTAATGTTAGTTGCTGAGTCATGTCTGACTCTGCAACCCAGGGACTGTAGCCCACCGGGCTCCCCTGTCCATGGAATTCTTCAGGCAATAATACTGGAGTGGGTTGCCATTCCTTTTCTGTAAGGGATCTTCCCAAACCAGGGATTGAAACCAGGTCTCCCACATTACAGGCAGATTCTTTACCATCTGAGCCACCAGGGAAGCCCAGAACATTACATTACATCCTAGGATTTATTTATTTTATAACTGTAAGTTTGTACCTTTTGACCTTCACTCCTCACTTCTGGCAACTTCCCATTTATTCTCTGTATTTTTTTTTAAGATTCCATATATAAGTGAGATCATAAGTTGTTTGTCATTTTGTCTTTCTCTGTCTGACCTTAGCATAAAGGATTTCTTTCTTTTATGGCTGAATAATATTCCATCATGATGTATGTGAGTGTGTGTGTGTATCACATTTTCTTTATTCATTCATTCATTCATTGACACTTAGACTGTTTCCATAATTTAGCTGTGCTAAATAATGCTACGTATGACTTCTGTCTCTATGCTGAGACTTTCCTTTTTTCTATTCGTTTCAAGTGTGTTCATCCTTACTTCACTGAACATTTTTACAATAACTACTTTAAAGTTTTTGTCAGGTGGTTTCAGCATCTTTGTCATTACCGCATTGTCATCTGTTGACTTCTTCCCATGTGACTGAGATTTTCTTGATTCTTCATATGCAAAGTAATTTTAGATTGTATCCTGGACATTCTGCATATTGTGAGATTTGGTGTCTTGTTTAAATCTAGGGATTAGGTTAATTTCTTTTTTTAGAGCAGGTACAATTGGGTTTAGGCAGGAAGTTCTGACCAGCCCTCTGTAGGTTATGGTTTCAATGTCTGTTCTGTTGTAGAAGTCTTTGCAGTATTGCTTGGATCTGTCCCTCGTATACTACCCAGTGGGTGCTGGGAGATGGTCTTTCTCTTAGTGCAGCTCTCAATGTCTTTGGTATGCCTTTTAAGATCAGATCCCTACATGCACAGCCTGGGGGTAAACTCAGGAGTTTATAAACAACGTTGTTGGTCCCTGAGCCCCCCTCTCTGCATTCTCCTTGGTATTTTCGATACCTGGTTCTCCTTTTTTTGGTGCTTTGGCCAGAAATCTGGGGCTTTGGTTGACCCCCTTTGACACACTGCCCACAACTCTGCCCCTGTCCAGGGCCAAGCAGCAAGAATATTGATATAGAAAAAAAAAAAAGCAATGAGTGTTTTCCCCTAGCCTCTCAGGATCACAGTACTCCAAAAGTAAAGGGAGGTTCCCACCCTCAGTTTTAGGTGCTTTCCACCCCGAAGTCTCTACTTCCCGTCACCACAGTCACTCAGGATTGCCTTGGGGTAAAATGTGCGCAAAGAGAAGAAAGAAAAGAAGAGGAAGCAGGGGATTTCTTTCCATGTCTCTCCCCTTCTTGCCTCTCTCTTAGCTTTAGGTGTTCTTCCCCTCCATCTGGTTCCTCCTTTGAATTAGAGGATTTGTCCTGGAGCTCTATCTGTCCTTGCCGTGGTGCTTTTCATTGGTTTTCAGATTGCTTCTGAGGAATGCTGCAGAAAAAACAGGAATTTCACCACTGGTTCAATAGTATTTTAAATTCTAGTCTTCATGTATAAATCTCCTGCTACAATTTATTTTTCAGAGTCTTCTGGTAGTTGCTGCATGCATTCTGTCAGTGTTTAAGATTTGCATTCATTGGGAGAGAGAGGGTGAAGTGGGCTTATTTCATCACGCTTGAAAACAGAACTCCCCTGGACCTTTATTCTTTTAATTAACATTTGTTTACCCTTCATGAACCGAGAATTTTCCTTCAAGGACTCTATGGTCGTCTTCATTTTTTCTTATTGTCTGCATGATAGTGACACTAATAAGAGCGGATTGAAATTGATTATCGTAGTGGTAGTTTAGAAAATAAAAACTTATTAATCCGTTTTTATTTATGAAAACTGAATAAAATTCAAAATATTTTCATACTATAACTGGAATGTTTATCTTACATGGAAGTAATAATACTTAAGGAGAAGCAAACATAGAAGAAAATGTTGAAGTCTTCAAAAATCCCATGCTTACCCTCCAAAGCCTTATTCATGTGGCAATAAACTTACTGTATTGTTTGAAGGCTGTGCGATGCCAAGTCTGGTGGTTTTTCGGTTTCTGTCAGCAGATGGGGTTGACTGTCACCTCTGCTTTATTTAATGTGGCCTTTGTGTGGTGCAACAAGTGTGGGGGCACGGTGCCAGGGAAGCAGTGTCCCCAACCCTGTGACATCATGTCTCTTCAGAGAGGCCAGAGGCCAGGGCACTCCTCCTCAGGCCAGCTCCGGGAGCTCCAGAGAACAACCTGAGTGTAGTGGAGGCCCCACTGCCACACCTGGCCGAGTGAACAGGCACGAACAGCCAGCTCTTTAACAGCTGGCTTCCTCCCTCCCCGCTTCCCCTCCCTCTTCTCTCCTGGTTAGTGGGACATCCATTCAGTGACTTAAGACACAAACCTAAAGTCAGCCTGAACTCTTGCTGACCTCACGTTCGCTGCGTCTATCAGTCACCAAGCGCTGCCTGTTTTTCCCCCAAAGTATCTTCGGAATGGGCCCTCTCCTCTCCCTTCTGCAGGTGCTTCCTGATGAGAGCCCCTGACATGTCACTGGAGCTTTGCAGGAAGTCTTCTCTCCAGTGCTCATGCCTCTGGCCTGTCTCCCCTCAAGCCCTTTCTCTACACCACTGTCAGAATCATCCAACCTGCCTGAAAAGCAACTAGAATTGGCTGCTTATCCCCTTAGCATCTTACACTAGGCCCTTTGCTGCCTGCCTCTGCCCATGTCTCAACATAGCACTCAACAGAAACAATGATCTCCCCTGTCCAGATTCCATCACACTCCAAGGGTTTTGTGCCTCTGCACCCTTTTACATCTTTTTCCTTAGCTTAACTTGCCCTCCCTGTTTCTCCACTCCCCTCCCTTGCTGCCTGGTGAGCTTCTACTTATCCCAGAAAACACATTTCAGGACTTTCATCCTCAGGGATCCATCTTTGATCCCCCCAAGTAAGTTCATTCTAGCTTTCTTCTTTCTCATCATTATCCGTGTGTTTTTCTTGTTACAGTATTTTTAATCTATTGTGATGGTGTGTGTCCATGCCTCCTTCTCTTAGCCTCAGTTTTCAAGGAGCTCATGGTCTCCTGTGTCTGATTCACACTTGTGTCCTCAGTGCCTAGCACAGTCTGGCATTTAGAAGAAACTCAAGCAGTGAATGAATGTCTAGCTTGTATTTCCATCATTCCTGCTCTTTCAGCCTACTGGGTAGGTTGGGCACCAGGCAGAGAATGTCCATGAGCCTTTGAAACCAAGCTTTTAATGGAAATTAAAGACAAAATCCATTCAATTTGACCAGGACTCTCTTTTTGTCTTATCTAGTATTACTGCAGTAATTATGGTTCTTGAACACTGTATTACTCTTCAGAAAGGAATGATCATATTGTATCACCGTTTTTTTCTCTTATAACCTGAACTATACTATTTGCACTTGGCTTTTTGTTTCCCTCCAATATACCTTCCTGTCTTTTTATATATCTCTAAGTGTTTTTTCTTTCAATTATTGCTGTCTGATTGTTGAGCCCTATGCTATGGAAAAGATTTATGCTATGAAGATAATTTTTCGATAGACCTAGATACAGTTAGTACTTCATCTCACTATATTTGGGCTATTTATTTTCCTCCATGGAGTTGCTCAGTCATACCTAGCATATTATTTAAAACTGAAAACAGTCAATAGACTTTCTGCCAGAAACCCTTAGCACGAAAGATGAAAGATAAATCCATAGTCTGTGCCCTGGAAGAACTCAGGGTCTCAGGAGGCAGATGGACCTACTGTGAGGGCTGTCTATGGAGCCCAAGCAGGCCAGGAAGGGGCTACCTATGGGAGTGGAGTTCAGTGAGAAGTGTTTTAGGCCAGGGTGTAAGTTACCTGAGCCAGTCAATATGGCAATAAAAAGGTGTCCCTTTCAGGGAAAAAATAAAAATAAAAGCCCAAGAATTTAATCATTCACTCAGTCTGTCAATTAACAAGTATTTATTGAACACTTGCTATATGCCAAGTATTGTTCCAGGGACTCGGAACCGACAAAGTCCATTCCATCAAAGAGCTGAAGTCCTGTTGCAGAAGACATAATAAACAAACAAACTAAGATGTGCTGTGTAGTCAGGTATTGAAAGTGCTCTGTAGGATAAAGCAGGCTGAAGGAACTGAGAGTGAGGAGGTTTGCTATTTTTTTGGCAGATTCAGTACTTAAATGCAGTACTTGGATGCAATCTCAAAAATAACAGAATGATCTCTGTTCTGTTCTGGTTTCCAAGACAAACCGTTCAATATCATGGTAATCTAGGTCTATGCACTGACCGGTGATGCTGAAGAGGCTGAAGTTGAACTGTTCTATGAAGAATGACAAGACCTTTTAGAACTAACACCCCCAAAAGATGTCCTTTTCATTATAGGGGACTGGAATGCAAAACTAGGAAGTCAAGAAACACCTGGAATAACAGGCAAATTTGGCCTTGGAGTACAGAATGAAGCAGGGCAAAGGCTAATAGAGTTTTGTCAAAAGAATGCACTGGTCACAGCAAACACCCTCTTCCAACAACACAAGAGAAGACTCTACACATGGACATCACCAGATGGTCAATACCAAAATCAGATTGGTTACATTCTTCGCAGCCAAAGATAGAGAAGCTCTATAGTCAGCAAAAACAAGACTGGGAGCTAACTGTGGCTCAGATCATAAACTGCTTATTGCCAAATTCAGACTTAAATTGAAGAAAGTAGGGAAAACCACTAGACCATTGAGGTATAACCTAAATCAAATCCCTTACAATTATACAGTAGAAGTAAGGAATAGATTTAAGGGACTAGATGTGATAGACAAAGGGCCTGATGAACTGTAGACGGAGGTTCATTATATTGTACAGGAGACAGGGATCAAGACCATCCCCAAGAAAAAGAAATGCCAAAAAGCCAAATGGCTGTGTGAGGAGGCCTTACAAATAGCTTGAAAAGAAGAGAAGTGAAAAGCAAAGGAGAAAAGGAAAGATATACCCATTTGAATACAAAGTTCCCAAGAATAGCAAGGAGAGATAAGAAAGCCTTCCTCAGTGATCAGTGCAAAGAAATAAAGGAAAAGAATAGGATGAGAAAGACTACCTGCCTCCTGAGAAACCTATATGCAGGTTAGGAAGCAACAGTAGGAACAGGACATGGAACAACAGACTGGTTCCAAATAGGAAAAGGAGTGTATCAAGGCTATATATTGCCACCCTGCTTATTTAACTTATATGCAGAGTACATCATGAGAAATGGTGGGCTGGAAGAAGCACAAGCTGGAATCAAGATTGCCAGGAGAAATATCAATAACCTCAGATATGGAGATGACACCACCCATTTAGCAGAAAGCAAAGAAGAACTAAAGAGCCTCTTGGTGAAAGTGAAAGAGGAGAGTGAAAAAGTTGGCTTAAAGCTCAACATTCAGAAAACTAAGATCATCTAGTCCCATTACTTCATGGCAAATAGATGGGGAAATGGTGGAAACAGTGGCAGACTTTATTTTTAGGCTCCCAAATCACTGCAGTTGGTGACTGCAGCCATGAAATTAAAAGACGCTTACTCCTTGGAAGAAAGTTATGACCAACCTAGACAGCATATTAAAAAGCAGAGACATTACTTTGCCAACAAAGGTCTGTCTAGTTGAGGCTATGGTTTTCCCAGTGGTCATGTATGGATGTGAGAGTTGGAGTATAAGGAAAGCTGAGCACCCAAGAACTGATGCTTTTGAACTGTGGTGTTGGAGAAGACTCTGGAGAGTCCCTCGGACTGCAAGGAGTTCCAACCAGTCCATCCTAATGGAGATCAGTCCTGAGTGTTCATTGGAAGGACTGATGTTGAAGCTGAAACTCCATTACTCTGGCCACCTGATGTGAAGAACTGACTCACTTGAAAAAACTCTGATGCTGGGAAAGATTGAAGGTGGGAGGAAAATGGGATGACAGAGTATGAGATGGTTGGCGGCATCACCAACTCAATGGACATGAGTTTGTGTGAACTCCAGGACTTGGTGATGGACAGGGAGGCCTGGTGTGCTGCAGTCCATGGGGTCACAAAGAGTTGGACATGACTCGACAGAGGATTAGATGGCTGGATGGCATCACCAACTCGATGGACATGAGTTTGAGTGAACTCCTGGAGATGGTCATGGACAGGGAGGCCTGGCGTGCTGCGATTCATGGGGTTGCATAGAGTCGGACACGACTGAGCGACTGAACTGAACTGAGCGACTGAACTGAACTGATGACAAATTCAGATGAAACTTTCTGAATATGTGATATTTGATCACAGACCTGAACAAAGCAAGGCAGAAGGCCAGGTGAGACAGAGTCCCTGAGGTAAGAATTTGCTTAGCATGTTGAAAGACAGCCAGGCAGCTGGTGTTGAATGAACATGGGAGAGAGCGATGGTGCATTGGAGAAGTTACAGAGGACAGTTTTCTAGGGCCTTCTCGGTCTTTTGTTCTGAGTGATATGGTGGGGGGGGGGGTACCATCTTTAGGTTTTATGTAGTAAGTAATATGATTTGATTTATACCTTGAAAATGTGATTCTGGATAGATGCTTGTTATTTGTGTTTGGGAGATAGGGACAGGTAAGAGCAAAAGCAGGTATCCAATTGGAAAGCTAATAGAGAAATCTGTGAGAGATAACAGTAGTTTGGACTAGGATGGTAACAGTAGATGAGGTGAGAAGTGTTCAAATTTGGGATATTTTGAAGATCAAGTTAATGAAATTTTAGAGTGAATTGTATGTACGATGTAAGAGAAAGAGGAAACAGGGACAACTTCAAGGTTTAGGGTCTGAAAAAAAAACCAGTGGTGTTATTTTTATTGAAATGGAAATAGCAGGAAAAGAATAAGGTTGTTAGGGAAAATCAGGATTGGTTTTAAATTTGTTGAGTTTGAAATGTCTAAGTGGAAATGTAGCTGGAATTCAAAGGGAAGCTCATAGCTGGAGATATGAATTTGGAGGGGTTCTTCAGGATTCAGATGGTATTTAAAGTCATGGGACTGAAAAGCACATTGTGGAAGGAGATAGAGACGATAAGAGGGATGAGAACTGAGACATGATAGCCAAGTGTGTCAGCCACTGGGCGTGAAATATACACGCCCTGAGAATGGACTATGGGATGTGGTCCAGTGGAGGTCACTGGTAACCTTAAAGAGAACAATGCTGATAGCATTGTGAGAAGGAAGCCTAATTGGCAAGAGCTGGAATCAAGATTGCCAGGAGAAATATCAGTAACCTCAGACATGCAGATGACACCACCCTTATGGCAGAAAGGGAAGAGGAACTCAAAAGCCTCTTGATGAAAGTGAAAGAGGAGAGTGAAAAAGTTGGCTTAAAGCTCAACATTCAGAAAACTAAGATCACGGCATCTGCTCCCATCACTTCATGGCAAATAGATGGGGAAACAGTGGAAACAGTGGCTGACTTTATTTTATTTTATTTTTTGTGTGTGCTCCAAAATCACTGCAGATGGTGATTGCAGCCATGAAATTAAAAGATGATTACTCCTTGGAAGGAAAGTTATGACCAACCTAGACAGCATATTCCAGAGAAGGCAATGGCACCCCACTCCAGTACTCTTGCCTGGAAAATCCCATGGATGGAGGAGCCTGGTAGGCTGCAGTCCATGGGGTCACTAGGAGTCAGACACAACTGAGTGACTTCACTTTCATTCACTTTCATGCATTGGAGAAGGAAATGGCAACCCACTCCAGTGTTCTTGCCTGAAGAATCTCAGGGACAGGGGAGCCTGGTGGGCTGCTGTCTATGAGGTCTCACAGAGTCGAACATGACTGACCGACTTAGCAGCAGCAGCAGCAGACATTATTCAAAAGCAGAGACATTACTTTGCCAACAAAGGTCCGTCTAGTCAAGGCTATGGTTTTCCCAGTGGTCATGTATGGATGTGAGAGTCGGACTATGAAGAAAGCTGAGTGCCGAAGAATTGATGCTTTTGAACTGTGGTGTTGGAGAAGACTCCTGAGAGTCCCTTGGACTGCAAGGAGATCCAACTGGTCCATTCTAAAGGAGATCAGTCCTGGGTGTTCATTGGAAGGACTGATGCTAAAACTGAAACTCCAATACTTTGCCCACCTCATCCAAAGAGCTGACTCATTGGAAAAGACTCTGATGCTGGGAGGGATTGAGGGCAGGAGGAGAAGGGGACAACAGGATGAGATGGCTGGATGACTCGATGGACATGAGTTTGAGTGAACTCCGGGAGTTGGTGATGGACAGGAAAGCCTGGCGTGCTGTGATTCATGGGGTCACAAAGAGTCGGACACGACTGAGTGGCTGAACTGGACTGAACTGAACTGAGGGAGAGAACTGGGAGGGAGTTGGAAAGTAAGTTGAGATATCTAGTGAGAGGCTCTTTGAAGGAGTCCTGTAAAGAAAGCAGAGGAATAGGGAAGTTTATGGTTAAAGATGTGAAGTCAAGAGGGGATGTTTTAAGGACAGACTTTATCAGAACATGTTGGTAGACTGATGCGGTGTGAGTAAAGAGGAAGAAATTAATGAGAAAGGAGAGAATGAGAAGACAGGTGATGTTGGCAGCAACTATATGCATCATTGTGGTGAGAAGGAAGGGGGCTCTATAATAAGAGTAGTGAGTCTTTGAGGGGCACAAAAAAGGTTAACTCTGTCTCATGAGAAGGCATGTGTGGAGTGGGCACTGGTAGGATGGTACAAGAGTTCCATGTTGATTGCTTCTGTTTCCCACAAAAGTCGCAGTCAGAGGCCATTGCCATCAACCAGGTGACATCTCTCTTTGATTCTTTGTGCTGTTGATTTCTTGTTAACACCTACCTTTTTGAAATTGAATAGAGTCTTATAGAAGATTGAAGAAAATGAAATTCATTCAAGAAGTAATGAAGCAGAACTATGTTATTAGCTGCAGGCGAGCAGCTGATTTCCTTAATAGGTTGAATCATTCACGGAGTGGGACATTGGGGCCTTCGTGTGCGGTAAAAGAGGAAACAGATATGAGTGGGAGAAAATTTGAGTTATGTTGGAACCAAAACAATCTCATTAGTTACTCTTAATATCCTTAGACGTTCTGTAGGGACAGTTGATATCCTTTAACAGATGAAGAATGAGAGCCCAGGGCATTTCTGTAACTGCCTGTAGCACCCAGCAAAATAATGATAGATTCAGAATTTAAATGATGTCCTTGAATTTTCAGTGCTTTACTTGGTTCCTGAACTGAAGAAAAGTGGTAAATCTTGACTAGGAACCACCTGCAGGATTGGGGACATGTGACTCAGTCTTTAATGTTCAAGCCCTAACTGCTTCACATAATTTCTACCACTTAAAGTGGAAATTATTTGGCTGCTGGCTCCAGGGGGAATGTAATACTGTAATTAGTCACTGAGTTCCCCTTTTAAGGCCCTTTGTGGAAGAGAGCATCTAAGCAGCATATATTTGGTTAATGAGGGTTAATGAGTAAAACGTGGAACCTGACTCCCTGATGGCTGGAACTGCTGTGCTTCCTCCCTTTTATTAATGTGTCACCAAGTAAATTACAGTGGGACACACACATGTTATTGTGGTAAGCATAAGCACAGAATGTAAGATGCATCCTGATTTCAGCAGTGTTAAAATAGGGGTAGCGATCATAGGAACGGGAGAAAACATATCTTAGAACTAGAAGTTTGGCCTCTCCAATTTTCATTTGACGTTATGATGTGAAAACACTTATACTTTGAAGATAAAGTTATGTTTAGCTTGAGGTTAGCTTTAATAATGTTTTACTGATAAGCCTGACTTCATAAATTAGTTTTAGGTTTAAATGAGATAATGCATGTAAGACATTTACAGCAGTCTGTAGCACACAGTAAGTAAAGGCTTGATAAATATTCATTATAAATAATAATTATTATTATTATATTTCTCTTAATATATTTTCCAAGGAGCAATGGATTATTGAAGTATTTCCAACTGTAATTAATTTTAGTCAGTAACAACTTTATACTAGTAATAAGAAGAAAGTGAAAGTTGCTCAGTCTTGTCTGACTCTTTGTGACCCCACGGACTGTAGCCTGCCAAACTCCTCTGTCCATGGAATTCTCCAGGCAAGAATACTGGAGTGGGTAGCCATTTCCTTCTCCAGGGGATCTTCCCCAGCCAGGGTCTCCTGAATTGCAGGCAGATTCTTTACCGTCTAAGCCACCAGGGAAGCCCAATAAGAAGAAATGGCCCTTTTAATTACGTTATTAATATGTGAAAAACAAAATGAACTTATTGAATGCCTAATTGGGCATGTCTCTGCTTGTTAGCTATTATAGCCTATTACAGAGGCTGTGGAGATGGCCAGTAACATGTATTAAGCCTTAATGTGTGCTAGAGTCTATTGTAAGCACTATGGATTTAATCCTCCCGGCAATGCTCTGAGTTAGGAACTCTAATTATTCGTTTTTTCAGAAAGAAGAAAACTGAAGCCCAGAGAACTAGATAGCAGTTGGTTCAGTGGAATATGAGCTCACTGCCTGTGGCTCCAGAGTGTGCACGTCCTTGACCATTACACTGTACAGCCTGTTTCTAATATGATGGAAACCTGAACCAACCTGCTGGTTGCCTGCCTAAAACCTTGTCCCACTTTCTTTCTTGCTGGAAAATCTTTGATTTTTTGGGATTGTTTACATCTCCCTAAGTGTCTCAGAGAAGGTGAATCCTGTCCACATTTCCATGAGTCAGTCTGGTTCATCTAAATCAAACTTGGCGTCCCTTTTCCCCTTCCCAAGAATCTGGCTAAGCAAGACAATGTTTGACAAGATTCTGGTTGAGGAAATCTGAGGATTTCCAAGGGCTTCTGAGAAAGGTTTCTTCACTGAGAGAAATAGACACGCAGGAAAAGTCACCTCTCTTCTTTCCCTGATCTTATCACATCTGGATGTGATGTCTAACATTGTGGCAGCCAGTTTTCCACCAGCCTACAGAGGAAGCTGACACCCATCCTAGGCGGAGCACGGAGAATTTTAGGGCAGTGAAACTTTCACTACTCCGTATGATACTATACTGGTGGGTACACATCACTATGTGTAAACTCATAAAACATACAACTTTATTGAGCATTCTGTGAGTTTGGACAAAATATAGTGAGTGAACTTTGATGTAAACTATGGACTCTGGGAGGTAAGGATGTAAGGAAGTTGGGTAGGTTCATCAATTGGAACAAAGGTATCCCTGTGGTGTGGGGGATGCTGATAGTGGGGAAGGCTATGTGTGGGGGCAGGGCATATATGGGAAATCTACTTTCTGCTCAGTGTTACTCTGAACCTAAAATTGCTTAAAAATTATATTCTTTTAAAAAGTAGAAAAAATTTGCTATTAAAAAAAGCAAAGTAAACTCACAGGAAAATACAAGATAAAAATGTACCTATGGTTGTGACAACTAAGAATATTAACAAGAAAAACAGATTGAAACTGTACTAACTGATCAAAATCATCTAAGAGAAAAATTATGTATCAGTGGGTGTCAGTAATAAAAATTTTAATAAAAATATTTGAAAGGGTAAATGTATGTTTCTGAGAAAACATCTGTTGCCCCATTCTCTTTGAGCCTGATGACCCTCAAGATCCCATTAGTATAATTTCCTCTGAGGAGCCTTCCCCAGTATCGTAGACTGTTGACTCACTGCTCCCTCCTTTGTGTCCTATAGAGGACTTAATCTTTCTGTTATAGCACTTAATGTCACTGAGATTTAAAGATTAGTTTTTCATGTTTGTCTCTGCTCTTGAGTAGAAAAAAATTCCTTGTTGAGAATAGCTGTCAGGAAGCCCAGATCCAAGCTCAATCATGGTACCTAGATTAACCCAGATGTGGTGGTCATCGAAAGATATTGCAGTCCTAGAGTACTGATTCTCTATCTTGGCTGATTTTTAGCATTCCTGGTTCCATCCCCAGAGGTGATGATTTATTTAATGTGGGGTGCAGCCTGGCTGTTGGCATTTTAAAGGCCTCAGTGGATTCCAGAGTTTAGTCAGTTGAGACTGTTGTCCTGAAGGACATAGCCAGAGGGAAAGATGTTGAAGGCTATTTTGAGAACTGTGATAAGAATAGATGTAAAGGGGATCCAGAATTGGATCCAGGGAATTCAGCAGGGAACTTGTCACAGTAGCCCTGATAAGAGAGAATGATCTCAACAGGTGGGTAGGATCAGTGGGCACAATAATTGAAGGTCTACTGTGGGAGATGGCTTATGGGAATAATTCTCATCTGGATTACTTGTTAGCATCACTGGGGAGGCTTTTTAAAAACATAAGCATTTGAACCCCATCCAGAGATTCTGATTAAATTGATCTGCTGTGGCATCTAGGCAATGGTTCATTTTAATTTTGTTAACGTTCTCCAAGTGATTCTAATGAGACTGAGAACTACTGTCTTTATAAGAATAGCAGTAGCATTTGACCCTACTTTAATATTAGAAATTGAACAGAGATTATCCCAAGCTTCCTGACTTGTGATGTTAAGGAGAAATTTGCATAGACCAATTGTGATGGGAGGGCTGGCTAGAAGTTGGACATGGGGTAAGGAATGAAAGGAGAAGATAAATACTACTTCATGAGATTAAGTTTGAGTTGACAATGGAGTCTGAAATCCATGACAGTTATTTGAGTGTTGCACAAACCTAAGTCGACCTGGAAAGCTGAGAGCAATTACTCAGTGTGGCCCAGATGGATTCCCTCCTATCCCAGCCCATTCTGACAAGTGGACTATGGGTGCTCTGACAGTTTCGGAGAATAGATCAGTAAAGTCATTTTGTTCACACACGTTTCATAAGTTAGAAATAACATTGTCATTTTCACAGTATTCTCATTCTTAATAACCTTTATACTCTTAAAGACTGTGTGTGTTAGAAAAGACTATCAAGCACCTTGTCTTGGCTATTTATTGGTCAGCTAAGTGAAGTTCATCTCAGCTGACATATTTTGACGTCATCTGCCATTTTTGTTCACATAAATTTTCATTTTTTACAGTCATTATATCCAATTTTTAAAAAGGCTCAGTGGTAAAGAACAAAGGTAGAATGCAATGAGTCAGGTAAACACTAGCGCTCGTAATAATGTTAACTGTAGATATTGAACAGGATACCAGTACAGAGGCAGAATATGTGTTTGTAAGCTGAGGAGACAGATGATTACTTGAGTAGCGTGATTTAACATAAGCAGCCAGAAAAGGAAGAAAAAATAATGGTGACTATCTGAAATTACATTTTATTGAACTGGTAGTCCATTCAACACCATTTCACGTTGCCCTTTCCTTGAATAGTGCCTTGATGTCATTGAAGCTTTTCTGTCATTTTGCGCAAAACAGAGGTAAATCTATTAAGTTTTTCCAAAACATATCCAAAATTGTGATTCTTCAAAATGAAATTTGTGAATTCTAAAATGAAATCAGAGAAGTCAAAAGGGCTAGGATAATACTAGACCTATACTCCACATAGAGGAAATCAGGCCCAAATTGCACTGTGTTGGAAATCTCATCAAGATTGTCTCCAGAGTTAATGACAAGTATGATTCTCAGAGAAAGCAGAATAGGGTACTTGGCAAAATGCTTTTATCTAGTGGCTATTGCATAATATTCATGATACAAGTATGGAAAAGCAGTTACTGTTATACAATAGTACATGCTACGAGGTCTTTTTCTTTATATTTGAGGAAAACCAGTGACATGCAGATTATGAATCAACTCTTTATCTATGTGCAGTACTCATATGAAAGAGGATTGCTTGAGGAGTTTCTGTTCAGTGAAAACCCTTGTCATAGGGAAGAATGTTTTGTTTGTTTTGGTCGGTGATTATATTGTGAGCCATGAAATAGAATGAAAAGGTATGTTGGAATCAGTAGTGACAGGTAAGGAAGGAGAAGGGACATTGCCACATGAATAAAAGAAATTACACTAGAATGTGAATAACAGCATTATTTCATTCTCAGAGAACAGTGGGTGATCTGCACGGTGACTCTTAATCCTGATTGTAGTTGAAAGGAGTAATGAAAAGTGTGTCAATTTATCACAATATGAAGAAAATGAGCAGCAAATAGCTTAGTGTAGGTGAAGGTGCCTCACAAAAGATTTTAGAATGTGGAATGAGTTAAAAGCTTATCTTTGTGATGCTGTTTAGTGTCTGTAAAAGCCATTTCTATTATTTAGGTCGCTTTTTCAAGTGAAATGCTATTTTGGACCTGAACATGAAGATATTTAATGTTTATGAGCAATCTTGTTATCTTGTGAGTCTTTGAGGACAGAGATCCAGTCTTGTCTCTTACTGTATCCCTATGCCTAGCTATGTCTGTAGTAGCTCAGTAGATACTTGCTGAATGAATGGATCTTCAGTCATTAGTGAAAGAACTGAGGCTATAGTATGAAAAAGTGAAAGTGAAAGTCGCTCAGTCATGTCCGACTCTTTGTGACCCCATGGACTGTAGTCCATGGAATTTTGCAACCACATGGACTGTAGTCCATGGAATTCTCCAGGCCAGAATACTGGAATATGGGTAGTCTTTCCCTTCTCTAGGGGATCTTCCCAACCCAGGGATCAAACCCATGTCTACCACACGCAAATGCTGCAACATGCTTGCCACATGCAACCAAAAGGTAGATTAGGCATCTTGTTGCTTTAATCCTGATGGAATATTCAGTCCAGTCTTCTAGCTCTTGAATATAATGTGCCTGTCAGTTTATGTTTACTAGCACTGAAAGAAGTCCTTGGTAAGAAATCATCCCATAATTTCTAGGACTACACTTCATGTGAACATCCAAATATGTATGACAGAGCCTCCAAACACTTGTGGCCCTTTCAGACAGTCTCTCCATGTGAGCATTTTAATTTAGTAGAAACAAAAAATAAGTAAAGAAACTACATAGAAGGTAGCTCAAACTATTTGTCACGATATATGTAATAACAAAATAACATCATTATAGACATAATGTCAGACATACATTGCTGCTGCTGCTAAGTCACTTCAGTCGTGTCCGACTCTGTGCGACCCCATTGATGGCAGCCCACCAGGCTCCCCCGTCCCTGGGATTCTCCAGGCAAGAACACTGGAGTGGGTTGCCATGTCCTTCTCCAATGCATGAAAGTGAAAAGTGAAAGCGAAGTTGCTCAGTTGTGTCTAACTCTTAGCGACCCCAAGGACTGCAGCCTACCAGGCTCCTCCATCCATGGGATTTTCCAGGCAAGAGTACTAGAGTGGGTTGCCATTGCCTTCTCCCAGACATACATTAACTAAGACTACAAACTACATCATCCCTTTCACTGATATGAACATATTTAAAATAATGATTTTTAAACTTTTTATTTATTTATTTTTGGCTGCAATGGGGGCTGTGTGTTCAGTTCAGTTCAGTCGCGTCCGACTCTTTGTGACTCCATGAACTGCAGCATGCCAGGCCTCCTTGTCCATCACCAACTCCCAGAGTTTACTCAAACTCATGTCCATTGAGTCGGTGATGCCATCCAACCATCTCATCCTCTGTTGTCCCCTTCTCCTGCCTTCAATCTTTAGCATCAGGGTCTTTTCAAATGAGTTAGTTCTTCACATCAGGTGGCCAGAGTATTGGAGTTTCAGCTTCAGCATCAGTCCTTCCAATGAATATTCAGGACTGATTTCCTTTAGGATAGACTGTTTGGATCTCCTTGCAGTCCAAGGGACTCTCCAGAGTCTTCTCCAACACCATAGTTCAAAAGCATCAATTCTTTGGCTCTGGGGGCTGTGTGAGGGCTTTCTCTAGTTGCGACAAGTAGGGGCTACTCTTCATTGCATTGTGCTGGCTTCTCTTGCTATGGAGCGCAGGCCCTAGAGAGCACAGGTCTCAGTAGTCGCAGCCTGTGGTCTCTAGGGTGTGGGCTCAGTAGCTGTGCAGGGGCTTAGTTGCTGAGAGGCATGCGGAATCTTCCTGGACCAGGAACTGAACCTGTGTCCCCTGCTTTGGCAGGTGGATTCTTAACCATTGAACCAGTAGGGAAGTCCCAAATAATGATTTTTTTAGTATCATGTTTTAGTTTATCCTTCATTGTGAGGAATCTTATTTTTAATTTGCCTAAAACTAGTGGTTGGTGTGTGGATCAGATTCCCACTGGGCTTGATAGATGATGGTCTGCTGCTGCTGCTGCTAAGTCGCTTCAGTAGTGTCCGACTCTGTGTGACCCTCGAGATAGACAAAATATATTTGCAAATTATTCTTATAAAACTCCATTATACAAAGTCACAGGTGTCCTCTTCTTGGAGTCTGGAGTGAGACTCAAAGAATATATGATGAAGGAGAGGTGCACTGCTGTCATCAGATGGCCATGAGTCACCACTGAGGAAGCATGAGTAGAACTCAGAAAAGGGACATCTACAGGGTTCATGGCTTCAAGTCACTCACATCCTAAGTTGTGTCTATCACAAGTCAAGAAGCCAGCCCTCGCTGGGCAGGCCAGCACCTCTGGGCTGGGGGCACAGCAACAGAGAGGTTAGAGCCCCTGAGTGTGATGGCTGGGCACACACCACATCTGTGCGTGTGCCTCAGGCCCCATGCCCATGGACCAACGTGCACTGGCCCTCACTCAGCAAAGGTGCAGCCACATGGCAGACTGCAGTCTTCAGTGTGGCTGGTGATGACTCAGCTGTGAAACCAGAATAGTCTCAATCTCAAAACAGATTATTTGATCAACTAGCTATCTACCACCAAGGAGATTAAGGGGAGGCAAAGGGTATAGGAGGAGCAAGAAGATGATAGGGGTGCTATGTCTATTTGAAGTTCCTATTAAAAAGAACTGGTAAAAAGCAATCAGCTTGAAATAGCTCATTGTATCAATAGAATAGGCTGACAGTACTTAACACTTAATTTGCCTTTAAGAAATAGTAGGCAATTTGTCATTATTTAAGCTAGAGACAAATCTCTATCACTTATTCTGAAATAAGTGAGGAGAGGCAGAGCACACAGAGTGCTGGAGGAGGGCCCACCTGACCTGAGTATGCATCCCAGCTTGGCCTCCTGACAGCTACTTCTCCCTGGGAGAGCCCGTGTCCACTTCAGTTTCTCATCTGTACAACGGGGCAGCTGAGCTAAGTGATCTCCAAAATCCTTTCCTACTCCCTATATATTATGATAAGTGAAATATTTTTAATAGTTTTAACTGATTCCCAGTTATGTCCTGGACTGTCTGAGAAGCACATTTGCTCGGGAAATTTTCTTCCATTAAAATATCTTCACCTTCCTGCCTTGCCTCTGTCAAAATTGGGCAGCATTGAGTTACCTCACTGAATTCCCTCAACCACATTTTCTCCCTCTCCCTCATCATCTAGAGTTCTCTTTATGCTCTCTTACACAGCTCTTATGATAGTCATTTCTTCAAGCAGATTTTAACTGCTGTAAAATTCACCTCACGTATGTTCATCTTAAACTGCAGAGCCATATTGACAACAGCTTTGAAAATTTCCGATTTCCCTTAGCAGGATTAATTTCCAATGACTTAATATCCTTTTCCCATCTGGAGGCACTGAATGAAATAATAGCAAGATGGCTGCTCTAGCAAGAGAGCTATTATCCCTGTCCTCCAAGTGGGAATATTCAGTTCAGTCCAGTTGCTCAGTCGTGTCTGACTCTGCGACCCCATGGACTGTAGCATGCCAGGCCTCCCTGTCCATCACCAACTCCCAGAACCTACTCAAACTCATATCCATTGCATCAGTGACTCCATCTAACCATCTCATCCTCTGTCGTCCCCTTCTCCTTCCACCTTCCATCTTTCCCACATCAGGGTCTTTTCCAATGAGTCAATTCTTTGCATCAGGTGGCCAAAGTATTAGAATTTATGTTTCAGTATCAGTCCTTCCAAGAATATTCAGGGCTGATTTCCTTTAGGATGGACTGGTTGTATCTCCTTGCAGTCCAAGGGACTCTCAAGAGTCTTC
This sequence comes from Capra hircus, assembly GCF_001704415.2. NCBI lineage: Eukaryota > Metazoa > Chordata > Mammalia > Artiodactyla > Bovidae > Capra > Capra hircus. The sequence continues at coordinate 81,169,651 of NC_030815.1, forward strand.
TCCAACACCGCAGTTCAAAAGCATCAATTCTTTGGCACTCAGATTTCTTCACAGTCCAACTCCCACATCCATACATGGCTATTGGAAAAACCACAGCTTTGACTAGACAGATCTTTGCTGGCAAAGTAATATTTCTGCTTTTTAATATACTGTCTAGGTTGATCAAAGCTTTTCTTCCAAGGAGCAAGCATATTTTAATTTCATGATGGCAGTCACCATCTGCAGTGATTTTCGAGCCCCCCAAAAATAAAGTCTGTCACTGTTTCCACTATTTCCCCATCTATTTGCCGTGAAGTGATGGGACTGGATGCCATGATCTTAGTTTTCTGAATGTTGAGTTTTAAGCCAACTTTTTCACTCTCCTCTTTCATTTTCATCAAGAGGCTCTTTAGTTTTTCTTCACTTTCTGCCATAAGGGTGGTGTCTGTGTATCACAAGTTACTGATATTTTTCCTGGCAGTCTTGAGTCCAGCTTGTGCTTCATCCAGCCCAGCATTTGGCATGATGTACACAGCATATAAGTGGGAATATTACAAGTATGTTAAAATGTATTTATTCACAGTACACATCATCTCATAAATAGTATTTGACTTCTAATGAGTTAAAATAAGTCATTGAAAATGTATATTTCTCAGCATCTTGTCTTACAAAATTATAGATTGCCTTGAACCAGGGCATATATGCTATCAGTTTGCCAAACTCATACCTTTAATATATGGGGCAAAAACTATGACCCCTAGGTAGGCTGAAAGATAGATTTGAAAGTACAAGCCCTTTAAATGTCAAGGAATATGATCCTTTAGGTATTTGAAGGTGGTGGTTTATCTATTATAAATAATTTAGTGTATTGTATAAGTGAAAACATAAGATCACTGTGGGTCCGGAAACACTTTGGAGGCAATACTAAGCATTGTTTACTTTGGGTTGGACATAAGTCCTGAGCTTTGTGGCATTTTTATCCTTGGTGGTCAGTTGTTTCTCTTGTTTTCTCTTTCCTTATCGCTAATTCTTGACTTTGGGAATATGGAGTAGAGACGATGCTGAGAATGGAGGTGCCACGTTTATCCGTGGCTGAATAATCTATGGCGCAATTCAGATGGGGAACATAGGGAAAGAGTAGAACTTCCTCCAGTATAAACCACTATTTTGTAGCAGAATAATGTGATGGACTCTGTATTAGCTGTATTAGGTTCCTATAGCTGCTATAACAAATTACCACAAACTTGTTGGTTTAAAACAATAGAAATTGATCCTCTCTCAGTTCTGGAGGCCAAAAGTCTGAAACCAGAATGACTGGGCTGAAACCAAGGTGTTGGCAGAGCCGCACTGCCTCCTCAAGCTGTAGGAGACAGTCTGTTCCTTGCCTCTTTACTCTCTGTTGGTGGCCAATATTTTTTGACTTGTGGTTGCGTCACTCCAGTATTCAAGACCAGTGTCTTCAAATACCTTTCTGTTCTGTTCTCATATCCCCCATTTCTTCTATGTGTCAAATCTCCCTCAGCCTTTCTCTTTTTGAACACTTGTGATTGCATGTAGGGCTGGCCTGGATAATCCGGGATAATAATCTCCCCACCTCAAGATTCCTAACTTAATCCCCTCTAAAGACCTTCTCCCTTTTTCCCTTATTTATTGATTGCTATATGAGGTGACATTCACAGGTTTCAGGAATTAGGATATAGATACCTTTTGTGTGCTCAGATGTGTCTGACTATTTGTGACCCCGTGGACTGTAGCCCACCAGACTCCTCTGTCCATGGGATTTTCCAGGGAAGAATAGTAAGAGTGGGTTGCCATTTCCTTCTCCAGAGGATCTTTCTGACCCAGGGATCAAAGCAGGGTCTCCTGTGTCTCTTATATTGGCAGATGGATTCTTTACTATTGAACCACCTGGGAAGCCATAACTATCTTTTGGGGGGGTAATTTTTCAGCACATTATCACAGTTTCCATTTGCTCCAAATGAATTCACTAAATATCATGGCTCCTATATTTTCCATATCTCCTATACCTTCTTCTTGTCCTGATATAATCTAATAAGTGTTAAGAGCATAAATATATTAATTCAAACTAATTAATTTATTTAGGACCTGCTATGTGGCTGCCACTAAATTCTGTGACTACAGTAGTGAACAAACAGATACAGTCCCTGTCCTCATGGGGTTTATAGTCTTGCTGGGGAATTGGATATTAAACAAATACTCTGAAAAATATAATATTACAAACTGGTAAATGCTATTCGGAAGAAGTGGCTCCTGACAAGCTCTTAGGGAAGGTTCCTCTGAGGAAGTAGTGTTTCAGCTGAGATCTGAAAGATGGTATGAAGTAAGCCAGGCTAGGAGTAGAAGGAAGAGGACCTCATGCAGAGGATAACCTGTAGTTAGAAGGAATGTGCAGCTCTGGAGGACCTGCAAGAAGTGTTGGTAGGACCTAGGGAGTTGTGGTGGATTGGGGTGAGATGAGATTGGAGATGTCACAGATTAGGCAGGGCCTTCTAGAAATCTGAGCTTCACCTTAAGTGTATAAGGAAGACGGTGAGTTTAGCACAGTGACAGAGTGGGAATAGGAGTGGGCATGGCATGATCTGGTTTGTGTTTTCACAGAATTACCCTGGATTCTGGTTGGAGAATGAATTGACAGTGATGGGAGCGGTGGCAGTGGAATATGAGAGCAGAGGTTTGGCCAGAGGCCGGGTAAGAGGCAAAGGTGGCTTGGACCAGTGTGGAGATGGTGATTGTGGGAGAAATTGGAGAGATTCAAGATGTGCTTTAGAGAAATGGCAAAACTTGCAAGTTTTATGTGGGGGAGTTGTGAGAGAGGGAGGTGTCAAGGATTTGAATCCCAAGTTCCTGGCATAAGCAGCGAAATGGATGGGGGTGCCGCTGAAGGTGGGAGGACAGGAAGAGCACTTTTGGAGAAAAGATCCTGAGTTCAAGTTTGTACGTGTTAACTTTTGAGATGTCCCTTGGCACAGTGCCTGGCACAGAGCACACCACAAATAGTTACTTCTATTTCAGTCAGTTATTTCAAAATTATGACTGGCCTTTGAGTCAATAGACTTCGGTTCTAGCTGTGACTAGGCCACTTCTCATACATAAACCTATCTGGGCTTCGGCGTCCTCATCTATAAGTGGGAGTCTATCAAACTTGATGCATTTTGTGCTCCCTTTCAGCTTTAATCTGCCTGCAGTGCCATGAAATTCTTCGGTCTTGAGCACCTGGAACGCTGCTCTGGCCAGCTGGATCCTCTTCAGAGAGGCTGATGCACTAGAACTCTGCGTATGGGTGGCAGTTTCTGGTGGAAGCTGACGCAGAGGGAGGCCTGGCCAAGGCAAACTGTGGCTAGTGAGGAGGCCTCGTGACGAAGGGGAAGGATGTGGTTTGAGGAGAGCGGCAGCTGCTGCTGTCACCAAATGAGCCTGAAATTCACCGCACTTTGGAGGATACTGCAACCCGGGATGGCTGTCCATTAACTGGCGAATTAATGTGATTTGGGGGCATATGGAAAAATGGTGATGGGCAGAAAAGAAGATGAGGAGAGAAAATCATACTTGCTGTGCACGCTTCTGTTGTGAGTTAGAGTCATTGTTGGAACCAGAGTGGGTGTCAGGGATAGATCATCTCCAGTCCAACTCCCTTCATTTGCAGAGAAAGAAGCCAAGGTCACCAGCAGTTTTCACTGTGACAGAGACGAACCAACACTCAAGCCTCCTCACAGCTGGTCTGGGCTTTCTTGCTCTACTAGGCTGCCAGTGTTGATTCTTGGGAGCAATTTTAGGCCCAATTTTGGAAAAGGGTCAGGTTTGGTTTCATTTACCTTAGACCAGATCCCAGAGAGGTTACTTACTCCTCCCAAAACTCCAGATAGAAAAACACTTCGTGTGACTTGTTGCACTTTGGGCCCTCTCCTCAGTCAGCACTTTGTTAGTCACTAGTAACGCCAGCTGGGCCTTGAGTCCACAGGGATCCTCCATTTTACTCACCTCATCTGGGCTACCCAGTGGTCACAACAAGTACTGACTCTTCCGAAACATATTCTGCAACTGAAGGCTGTGCCCAGGTCTTTCATTAGATTGGACAGTGCCCTTTCCTCCAAAGGTATTAGTTGATTTTTTTTTTTTTTTAAAGAATCTCAACTGTGGCTTTGTTTATGAAGAGTAGCTGAAAGGGAACTTTATGAGGAAAGTTGCTGCTTCATCCTGTGATTGTGGTTAGCTTGTGAGTAATTGAATTCCCTGGCCTCTTCTTTGGAAGCGATGACTGGTCAGCCTGTGGCTTTATTGTTATTTCACCAACATAGGAGGCAGATCACGCTACCACTACTTAACAGTTTAATTTAAAATGCCCCATTGGAGGTTGTAGGCAGGATTTCGTATGTGCCTGCTGCATAGCAGGAAGCACATTGCTCTAGAAGTCACCACTGGGCTGAGGTCTGATCAGGATCTCTACAGAAAAGCAAGGACCTGGGGTTGAGGCACTACTGAGTCAGCTCTGGGGACTCAGAAGCAGGGTGTTGTATGCAAGGCAGGGAGAATCTGTAGCACAGATTCATCTCCTAAATATGGGGTGAATTGTGAGGTAAGCCATCCTTTACGAGGATTCTCTTCAAGGCTGAGAGACCACATTCTGAGAAAAGGGAGGGCCCTTTTTCCAGAGGCCACACATCTGGTTGACCTCCTTCCAGTCTCCTTGAACATGCTGTGCTCATTACTGAACCAGTGGTTTCCCTGCTGTTGGTTCCCACCCTGGGGACACCCAGCCCATTACCATTGCCTCTCCAGATTCTGCCCCTCCTTCAAGGCTCACCTCAAGGGATAGTCCTGCCTGGAACCTTCCCCAAGAATCCCAGTCCTCATGGCCCTTTGGTTTCTGAAATCCTTCCGAGATGGCCATCTTACTTCAGTTTCACTGTTTGTTCTTTGCCTCTGTGTGCTGTTTCCTCTAGGCGGGTGTGTTAGGAATGGGCGGATTGGCAGTTCATGCATGTTTTTTTCTGTTGGCTAAATCACTAACTTCTTAAGGATGAAAGCCTGGTCTTGAATTTCTTTATATTCTCTTTTAGTGTCAGGTTTAATTCTGAAGACAATATGTGCTCACAAATACTGCCAGCCATTCTTACCTTTGGATGAGAAAGGCCAAGCGTACTATACCATTTTATGTGAGGAACTTGAACACCCATGCATTTTGGAATTGGCCAGCATCCTAGAACCAGTGGTCCATGGATACTGAGGAGTGACTGTACTTGCCTACTCACTGGAAAGAGTTCTCAATATGTTTATAAAATGATAGATTTTTAAAAGGCATATGTAAAGCCTACCTGTGCCTGTTTTTTAAACTATTTTCAAAATCATATCACTATCCAATTTTGCTATGTGTAACAGAAAGCTCATAATAATAATGACTTAATTAAGGTAGAAGAAGAGTTGGACCACAAAGAAGACTGAGCTGAAGAATTGATGCTTTTGAATTGTGGTGCTGGAGAAGACTCTTGAGAGTCCCTTGGATTACAGGGAAATCAAATCAGTCAGTCCTAAAGGGGATCAGTCCTGAGTGTTTATTGGAAAGACTGATGTTGAAGCTGAAACTCCAGTATTTTGGCCACCTGATTCCAAGAACCAACTCCTTTTAAAAGATCCTGATGCTGGGAAAGATTGAAGATGGGAGGAAAAGTGGACGACAGAGGATGAAATGGTTGGATGGCATCACTAACTCAACGGACATCAGTTTGAGCAAATTCTGGGAGATAATGGAGGACAAGGATGCCTGGCATGCTACAGTCATTGGGGTCACAAAGAGTTGGACACAACTTAGCAACTGAACAACTGCAGTTAAGGTAGACATTTATTTCTTCTCCATGTTAAAAAAAAAAAAAAGGCAGAAGTAGAGTCCAGGGTGGAGTGGGACTCCACAGGGCAAGAACCCAACATTCTCTCTTGCTGCTGTCAACTCCTAGACTCTCAAGGTCAACTCATAGTCCATAATGGTTGTTTGAGTTCCAGCCATTACATCACATCTTAGGCAGCAGGAAGGAGACAGAGGGGAAGAAGAGGAGGCAAAGGAACCCCTCACACAGTCTGTCTCTCAAGGAGCTTTCCAAGAAGCTGTGGTTGAATGTTTTTGTTTATATCTTATTAGGTCACATCTAGTACACCTAGGAGAAGGCAATGGCACCCCACTCCAGTACTCTTGCCTGGAAAATCCCATGGACGGAGGAGCCTGGTGGGCTGCCGTCTATGGGGTCTCACAGAGTCGGACATGACTGAAGCAACTTAGCAGCAGCAGCAGCAGCAGTAACCTATCTGAGTTGGGCCATAAAAAAGGCTGAAAGATTGAAGGCAGGAGGAGAAGGGAATGACAGAGGATGAGATGGTTGGGTGGCATCACCAACTCAATGGATATGAGTCTGAGCAAACTCTGGGAGATGGTGAAGGACAGGGAAGCTTGGTGTGCTGCAGTCCATGGGGTCACAAAGAGTCAGGCATGACTGAGTGACTGAACAACAACACCTAGCTGCAAGGGAGGCTGGAGAATGTAGGCTTTGTTCATGGATGGAGGGCATGTATTCAGTGGAAACTTAGGGATACTAAGAAAGAAGAGGGAAAACAGAGACTCTAATACATAGGATCAATTGGATAAAGTGAGGTACACTGAAATAACTGAGTCTTTTTAGCTTTATCTCATCAAGGCTTTCATGAATTTTTTAGTGAGCCATGCTCTGCATCTATTATATGCCTGACACTAAGTGGTAGAGAGAACAAGACAGATGTCTTTACTCTCAGAAGGCTTGCAATTCAAGTGAGGGAGACAACAATAAGCAGGAGAATAAATATCTGAACAAGATACCATGAGATAATAGTGAGCACTAAAACAAAAATAAAATCACTCGCCTTGGTTAGTTTCAAAACCTATCTATCTATTGGATATGCTTAGAGTTGTTTATTACATGAATGAAACATTCAGTCTTCTTCAAATCTATTTTGATTTCTCTTTTGAGTTGTGCCTGTAAATCTATCTATATGAGCTTTTTAGGGGGAGAAATGCATTAAAAATTGCTTTGTTGGACCACTTATAAGAGGATTTATTTAGACTGGAAAGTTTTAAGCTGACATTTCTAAAATGTTTATATCTGGAGTATGTTTATATTAATTAAGGTTTTATTTATATAATACAAATGCACATTTTCAGGAGCCATTTATTTAAACATGTAAAGGCCATTAAGAAAAGTGTTGTCAGTAAAGAAGAGATATCTAATGGTAGGTGTTTAATAAAGCTGCATAATTTATAAAATACTTAGAAAAATGTTAATGTGTTATACTCTTGTTCCCCAGGGAGGAATTTTTGTTTTCCTACATTTCACTCACAATGGTATGATTCTTTTTTTTTTTTTTAATTTTATAATATGTTGTCATTAGAGTCAGATATGTCTTTGCATAGGTTTTTTTGTTTGTTTGTTTTTTTGACTGAGCAAAACAAAGAGCCATCAGTGACACTTATATTGCTTTGATTTGATGTCTTTTGTAGCAGTCCAGGTTGATTTCTGGAATCCTGTAGTAAAATCACTTAGGGATAAAGAGATATTTTATGACTCTTTCATTAACCCGTGTTTGACTTTCTAGTTTACAATATTAATTTTCAGCTATTTTGATCCACAGCCTATCATTTCTTAGTTAGGGTAAAGATCACAATCTGGACAAGAAAGAGAAAATCCATATTGTTTAGACTATTTTTAAATAAGAAGCCCTGGAGAACAGTTCTTGATTTTACATGTAGAAACGTTAATCAATGGTAATAAACTGTGCATTGACGACATGTTTAAAACAAACCAGAACTTAGGAAAAAACAGGAAATTTGACCAAACAACTCTTCCTAGGAACAGGTTTTATGTGTCTTTGTTAAGATCATCACAGCTTGTTTTAATTTTTTTTCAACTTCCTTTCCAAAATTTGATGTTATATTTCTTTGCAGTTTTATATACAGCTTTCATTTAATAAGCACTGTTCATGTCAAACTGGATTTCTGTAATAGAGGAATTGCAAATAAAAGGAACCTATAATGAAATTGTAATGCTACATATTAGTCCACAGGCAAAATGGTGTTACAATCTGTTAATTAATGAGTCTTTTGGGGCTTCCCTCATAGCTTAGTTGGTAAAGAATCCGCCTGCAATGCAGGAGACCCCAGTTTGATTCCTGGGTCAGGAAGATCCACTGGAGAAGGGATAGGCTATCCACTCCAGTATTCTTGGGATTCCCTGGTGGCTCAGCTGGTAAAGAATCCACGTGTAATGGGGAAGACCTGGGTTCAATCCCTGGGTTGGGAAGATCCCCTGGAGAAGGGAAAGGCTGCCCACTTCAGTATTCGAGTCTGGAGAATTCCATGGACTGTGTAGTCCATGGGGTTGCAAAGAGTTGGACACGACTGAGAGACTTTCACCTCACTTCACTTCACTTGCCAGAATAGTTCTCGTATAGCCTTTAAGTCCATCTCTTAATTGGTAACATTATCTGGCATTTTGTAGACAGTGAAGACCTTTTGCTTACCATTCTTACTTAGGCTTATTCTTATATTCTTAATTTTAAACTTGACCCTTTGTTGCCATCTTCATGCTAGAAACCATTCCCATTTAATCTGGGACAGCTGCATTTGTTTAGATACTATATGCTTAAGTTCTCACAGAAATCTGACCTAAAACGGACAGATGTTTGAACTCCTATGTAAAAATCTATTCTAAACATTCTGGGCTACTGCTAGACAGGAATGCCAAACATTTCCAACCACAAATTATACTTGATAATAACCACCTTGATAGCAGAAAGCAGCAGATCCCCAGTTCCATTACATGATCCGGAGGAAGATAACAGGTCTTTGGCATTTTCACTTAGATTTGCCATATTTACAGATGATTAAGGCCAGTGCAAATTGCATCATTGTGAAAATCAGAAAGTATTAAGTCATATACAGAAATTCTCTGAGCACAGAAATCTGTCCTCTCTTCTCCATATAACTGGACTGTAGCAGAAAATTGTTAACTGTGAAGCAGAAGCAAGCCAAAAACCAGGCAGGCTGAGTACACAAAAAGCCATATGGTTCAAGGAAATGGACACGCGTTTCCTTTTAAAGTTTCTGAAATCAACATATTCCTGAAGAACCATTTAAATGAGCTTGCCAGCATGTTTTATTTTCTGCAATGTGGGGCATGCTGGTTATGAAATGGGAACCCTGAAATGTGATACATCCATCTTAACCAGCTCAGGGTTTTATTCAATTCTTCAAGCCTTAATCCTATTAACTTTCTTGCACAAAGGAAATGCAGGGCTCCTCTCTGATGACTCTGCTTAGCCCTCATGGCATTTGTAAACCAAGTCTTGAATTTTACAAATGAAGCTTATTGGTGGATGAAAAATGTAACAAGCATCAGTGAAGCCACTTTTCAAAAAAAAATATTTCAGATTGTTGACTTTAAAACTATGTATATATATATAAAAAAACAGTCCTTAGAAGAGATTAATGATGACAATCAGTTTTTAGAATTTGAGGATTTTTTAAAAGCAGCTCACTTGAATAGGCAGATTTTTGGTGTGAAGCACATCAAATAAATATCTGGCATTTTAAAACCAAACCTTTGGTTTTACAAATAAAGTTCACTGGTTGATTAAAAATATAAGCAACATCAATGTAACCACTGTTCAAAAAAGATTTTGTAAGACTGTTTATGTAAGGGGTTTTGAAGGGTTTGATGATTCACAATCAGTTTATATAATGTGAAGATTTTTTTAAAACAACTTTACTTAAATAAGTCAAAATTTTAATATGAAATGCATTAAGCTTATTTCTGGCTATATGTCCTTTGGACATAGATCTAAGCCAGCAAAATACCAAGACCTAATTATGCTGCTGATGGAAGTTAATCTCATTGTAGTGAACATGAGCTAATAACGCATTAGTCCATATTATATTATATACTTTTCAGTCTGTGGTCTGCTGTTTTGATTAAATTTAGTATCTACCATTTAGATTTGAAACAGCAAAATCTTCCTATTACTACCTATCAAGTTTATAAAGCCTTTCCTTTCTCTAAGATTTTGAACTAGATCACCATTACTTATACAACTTTATCCAATGTAAGATTTTATCTGTAATGTGAAATCAGAGAGGATATATGCGTCCATCCATTTCTGTTCAATAATACTTGCTACTTCCAGGTGGTGAGCTGTCATTAGCACAGCCTGCCTATGCTGCGGTGGCCGGGAATGTCCAGTCATTCCAGTTTACATAACAGTTTCACTGGGGTGTTTGCTTTCAGAGGTCACTTCAGTGTCAACCTCAACAGTCCGCACACAAGTCTTCCTGTTCCACGCCAGTGGCAAAGTAAAAGAATATATTTTATCCAAGGCATCCTCCCTACTTTCTTTTCTTAGTCTAAATTCTTTGACTTTACTTTAAAAGAGTAACGAAATTCACCTCATATTCTGAAGAATGGGTTTATTCTTCTGTCTGGTTTCCTATTCTGACTCTTTTCCTGCCTTGGAAGGCATCTGGTCTTTTAGCCAGGACAGCTGACTGCTCCTCTTCCCATCGTCTTCTCCTGAAGTAAATAATAGCACTAGGTCAGCACCCCTTATCGTCCTTACCAGAGTTCTCTCAACTCTGATAGGATCTGTTCAGACTCAAAACATCAAGGAACCTTCTCTTGATGAAAGAACCTTGCTTCTTATGTACTAGTACATTGACTTCCCTGTAGCCAGGTAATTTAAGCCAGTTACCTTTCATTTCAACCATGTCAAAGTATCAAATAAAGCTATAACATCAGACCAGCCGGGAAAATGAGAGGCTGGACAGTAACATGTTTATAATATAAATCCTTCCAGTTTTCTCAACCCTTGCACCATGGCTGCTTTACATTTTGACAGTCAGAACACCCTAGAGATTTGCCTACAGACAATGGCCACCAAACTAAAGATTTGTTGGTTATTTATTAAGGAAAATTGCAAAGCTCAAATACATGAGGCCACTTCTGGGTAAAACAGTGGATCCAAACCAGTCATTCCCACGATCCATTAGCATTAATTATTACAATAACCAGGATAGCCAGGCCTTGGGTCACTCATTTCCCAGGAAAGCAGTTTAGAGGATGCAGATGACTACTGCTTCTTTCCAGACCCAAATACCCTAGATGTACCCTGGGTCACCAGTGCAGGCAGGACACTTTGCCAGGGCTAAGAATATCTGTGGGTCCCCTTGATCTTGAGGATCAGTTTTCTGACCTTGGAGAAAATCTGTTTCAAAACATTGATTTTTTTAGTTGTTATAGCTATATATCACATGTCTCTTAAGCTTTTGAGCCGTTTGACCAATGTTTGTGAAATGCTTTAAGTAGGATAAGTGAAGGTAAAACCAGTTCCTAACTGGAATTTGAAGAGGAGCCCCAGGGAGTTACTGACAGCCCAGAATCGTGTTGAGTGTGCACTGCTGAGCATACTCACACACACACAGACACACACAGAGACTGCTGTCTCTCTTTTTCTTTCCCACAAAAGTGTTCAAGATATTTCAGTAAAAATTATAACCATATCTGTTCAGTTCAGTTCAGTCACTCAGTCGTGTCCAACTCTTTGCAACCGCACGAACCACAGCACACCAGGCCTCCCTGTCCATCACCAACTCCCGGAGTCCACCCAAACCCATGTCCATCGAGTTGGTGATGCCATCCAACCATCTCATCCTCTGTCGTCCCCTTCTGTTCCTGCCATCAATCTTTCCCAGAATCAGGGTCTTTTCAAATAAGTCAGCTCTTCGCATCAGGTGGCCAAAGTATCGGAGTTTCAGCTTCAACATCAGTTGTTCCAATGAACACCCAGGACTGCTCTCCTTTAGGATGGACTGGTTGGATCTCCTTGCAGTCCAAGGGACTCTCAAGAGTCTTCTCTAACACCGCAGTTCAAAAGCATCAATTCTTCGGCGCTCAGCTTTCTTCACAGTCCAACTCTCACATCCATACATGACTACTGGAAAAACCATAGCCTTGACTAGATGGACCTTTGTTGGAAAAGTAATGTCTCTGCTTTTGAATATGCTTTCTAGGTTGGTCATAACTTTCCTTCCAAGGAGTAAGCATCTTTTAATTTCATGGCTGCAATCACCATCTGCAGTGATTTTGGAGCCCAAAAAAATAAAGTCTGACACTGTTTCCACTGTTTCCCCATCTTTCCCATGGGGTGATGGGACCAGATGCCATGATCTTCGTTTTCTGAATGTTGAGCTTTCAGCCAACTTTTTCACTCTCCTCTTTCACTTTCATCAAGAGGCTTTTTAGTTCCTCTTCACTTTCTGCCATAAGGGTGGTGTCATCTGCATATCTGAAGTTATTGATATTTCTCCCAGCAATCTTGATTCCAGCTTGTGCTTCCTCCAGCCCAGCATTTCTCATGATGTACTCTGCATATAAGTTAAATAAGCAGGGTGACAATATACAGCCTTGACGTCCTCCTTTTCCTATTTGGAACCAGTCTGTTGTTCCATGTCCAGTTCTAACTGTTGCTTCCTGACCTGCATATATTCCACTTAGAGTTCCTCATTCTCTTCAAAATGGCAGACTTATTTTTCTTTCTTTCAAAGCATGGGTTCAAAACTTGTGCTTCCTAAAATGCTGTTCAGGAGATGCAGCTCAGTAAGATACTATCAATTAATTAAACACTCATTTCAGACAATTAGAAGCAATGGTTCTTTTGGGAAAGAACTTGGACTGGCTATGTTATAGGTGGGGCTTTGTGCAAAATTAAATGTGGGACCTCTTATGCAAAGGCAGAAAAAAGGTAGTAATATAGAGAAGTTTTTCCCTTTTTCCTCAATCTCTCTCTCAACTTCTCATAGTGTGTTATATTTGCTTTCCTGGTGGCTCAGATGCTAAAGAATTTGACTGCAGTGCAGGAGACCTAGGTTGAATCCCTGGGTTGGGAAGATTCCCTAGAAACAGAATGGCTACCCATTCTAGTATTCTTGCCTGGAGAATTCCTTGGACAAAGGAGCCTAGCAGGCTACTATCCGTGGGGTCACAAAGAGTCAGATTTGTCATTTATTATTTTTAAGTAAGGAAAAAATTTTTAAATTTAGTTATTTGCATGAATTTTACAACTCATCTCTATATTATCAGTCAATTTTGAATGCAAATGTAAGAATGTTTAACTCATAAGCAGAGTCATTGAAATGAGACAGTTCTTTATAGCTTGTACTCACATGTATTCTTTTTTCCTTACCAGCGCATTGGAAAGACTGCACAAACGAACTCTCAGTTTTTATTTTACTTCTTGATACATGTACTGTCTACTTTTGTCTTACTGATGAGTAAAGAAAAACTAAAAAGAAATGAACTATAGGTTGCCCTATCTTTCCTTTTCCTCCATGCCTTTTTGCATTATAAGTGGTTGGCTAATACAGAGAAATAGCAGGAATAAGAAATGATGTGATAGGGTTTTTTGGTTGCAAGTGTTTCTTAGAACAGTATTACTTTCTTTCTGCATTTGAAGACGATTCCGGTTCAAATGGAAAGGAGAGCCTCTCAGGCTATCAACAGTCCCACTTACTCAACCTTAGATATAACACAGCTTCCTTCCACTCACTTTGAGTCTCACTGGACCTCCCACACATTGTGGGTCCACCAGAAGTCTTTGTTCATGGGCACTGTAACTGCTATATGTGGGTGGCATGGCAAGGAGCAGTAGCAGATACGCATTATGCTCGCAGCTCCTCTGCTTATGCACGCACTCCATTATTCCATTGGTCTTCACTTACATGACACAGTTTCAAAGAACATTATTGAGAATTTCAAGAATTTTAAACCAAGCACAAGAAACACTTGTGTGCTACACAGGTCACATGCTCATGAAGTACTCCTGAGTACTCCTGTACCTTAGCTGACCTCCTATGTAGACTAAGATTCTAAATGGTGTAGGGTTTCAAGCTTCACCTGCCTCATCCAGTTTTTCTTGCTGGGAAGGTCTTGAGAGCAGAAATGAGCCAGAGGCTGAGGCTTCTCCCCTAATCCAGACTGCCCTTGCTCTGTCTTCCAGCCCTATCAAAGAGTTGTGTCAAAGGGGCCCTTATACCTTTTAACTCAGCTTGCTCTTACCTAACCCTCCTCTAATCTCTACCCACTCAGCCCTGTGAACTGGAAATAAGGGTTACTAGGATCCATTTTGAGACTTACCTGGTAGCTCAGCTGGTAAAGAATCTGCCTGCAATGCAGGAGACCCCAGTTCGATTCCTGGGTCTGGAAGATCCCCTGGAGAAGGGATAGACTACCTACTCTAGTATTCATGGGCTTCCCTGGTGGCTCAGATGGTAAAGAATCTGCCTACAATGTGGGAGACCTGGGTTTGATCCCTGGGTTGGGAATATCCCCTGAAGGAGGGCATGGCAACCCACTCCAGTATTCTTACTGGAGAATCCCCCTGGACAGAGGAGCTTGGCAGGCCATAGTCCATGGAGTCACAAAGAGTTGGACATGACTGAGCAACTAAGCACAGCACAGGGTCCATTTTATTATTACTAACAGCTCACCAGTATTATCAAACAGACTTGACTTCTCTCTCACAGGTCAACAATTTTGAGCCATAGGGCGGTTTTTATTTTTAATGTAAAATATCACAGAAAAATAAAGAGATTTAGAGAATTACATTTATTTGAGTACCCATCATCCAAATCAGACCTAAAACGTTACACACACAATGAAAGCTCCCTGTGTTACCATTCCCAACTTCATTCCTCTTCCTACCCCTCCCTCCAGCAGCTACTGTTATTTTTTATTCTCCTGCATATCTTAATTTTTTTTACTTCATACGTGTGTACTCTTAAAACATGCCTTTAGTATTGCTTGTTCTTTTTTAAAACCTGCTGTGAACAGTATCATTCAGTGCACATCCAGCAGCTTGTTTTTCACTCTCAACTATTTGTTTTTGAAATTTGTCCATGTTGTTATGGCAGTAGCCTTGGTGTCCAGTTTAATTTTATGTCCAAAGTTCCAAGTTTGTAATCTTGTAGAGAGTTGTTTGTTGTTAATGAATGCCCTATTTCTAGCTTGGGTTGGTTTTATCTAGTGATTAGCCTTTGAAGCTTTATTTAACTAAAAACTTGTTTGGAGGCTTGAGTCATCAACCCTTATCTGTTACACTGGGTTTCCAGTCAGCCATTGTCTGGGCAAAATATGTGTTGGAAAAGTTTACTAGTGTCTCTTGGCAGTCATTTGCTGTGGGATGGCACAGCCATGTAGAATGAAGTGGGTAATTTTTTTTTTTTTTTTTTGGTTACACTCTTTACCTTCAAATTAGATTGAATTAGGATAAAGGAAAGCATGTAGAGATGTAGAATCCAAGCCAGATAAGGCTTATCTTACCCAGAAGCAGAATGAATGATTACGCATCTACAGAAATGTCATTTGAAGACAGCCTATCTCCTGTGAATATCTCTCCACAAATTATTGTTTTATATAATCGTTGCCCAATCCCATTATATGCATTATATGCATTGCTTCTGAGAGTCACTCTTTGACATGAGTGACATAATCAAATTTATTTCTCTAAAAGAAAAGATGGGGAAATGTAAGGGTACTTGGCAGTTGGGCAGGGGAAGGGATTAAGACCATGACTTTTTTTTTTTTAAGGGAGAAGGCATGGCCAAAGCATTTTTTTTTTTTTAAGGGTAAGAGTACAGAGAATTAATAAGAATCACTTCCATTTCTAGAATACAAATCACGTGCTGAACACATGCCAAGTGCTTTACGTATATTCAAATACTATTCAGTCCTCACAACAACCCTGAAAAACAGACGTTGCTTTTATCACTTTGTAGATGAGAAAAATTCAAAGACATTAAGACAGTTCCCTCAAGGTCCCAGAATTGGTAATGAGAGGGCTGGAATTGGACTCTGACATGGCCACAGAGGCAGGGTCCTTTACATGATCCAGCAAACCAAGCTTGTTGATGCCACAGTTTCGCAGCAGCCCAGCCTTGCCTGAGACGAGAATCACCCCTGGTGCTGGGCACAGGGTGATGACTGGATGTATGCTGTGACTTTTGTGAATAGGGAATATATAAATTGGATGTGGGTCAGCTCAGTGGGGAAAGAAGTAGAATGTTAGTGGTTATGTGGTTTCTAAGGAAGAGCCAACAAAACTAAAAAGTCACTGTGATTTGGGTTTTTACAGACCCGCCTTTGGCCTCAGAGGATCCCTACCCTGCTTGAGGTTTGTCTGTGGCTGGCTGGCCTTCTGAAGGGTGGTTGCCTCTCTCTGCTCTGTTGGGCTAGGCCAGAGTCCATTGCTTCGGCAGTTAAGTAGTGTCCTTTTGCAATGCACAAGGTTGGTCACTCCCCTTTCTCTCCATCTGTTTCTCAACCTTCTCTCTCTACCCTCTGAAACATGGGTGTAACTCCCAATTCCATTCTCCATAAAGGTCGGTACCCTGGAGTGCATTCTGATGCCCCACCCTGATACCATATTTTTGAGCCTGTGTCAGCAACCTTCCTCCTCACTCTCATTATAGTTGTTTCATGTGACCTTGATTCATCTTGCTATCTTTAGCTTTGCTCTCTTAACCATAGGCACAGGTAATGCCTCGACTCAAGTGATCACTCTATCTTCAGGCCTTGGCTGCTTTTCAGCCTTTCTGTTTTAAGTATGTCCTTTATTTATCATCAACCCAGGAACCTCTTGGGGTTGATGGCATAATTTTCAGACTTCCTGACATCTGAATTCAGCACATACACACCCTTCTTAATACTGGCTGATTTTAATCTTCTCAGCCACAATAAATCTGACACATACCTCCCGCCAGTGGCGTGCTTGCCTTGATATTTTGATCCATTTTCCTTTACCACAGAGATGGCTTGATTTAAGAAAATAGCTCTGGCATGTGCTGTTTTTACTAACATTCAAGTGTCAAATTGGCATTCCAGTACACTTGGATTTCTGCAACCTTTTATTAACCTTATCATACCAGACTTAAAAGCATTTTACCTATCTGATATTTGCTTGCACTAAAGATCAGTTGAGTTTCTTCCTTGCCTTGTATCTTATAAAGTAATAAGAAATATGACAAGTTGAAGATTTTTCATACTAGGTTTTTTATTTTCCAACAAAATATCTATAGGAAGTAAATGGTTCTGGTGATGATAAAAGTAGTACCTAGAATTTCCATTCTTCTTTTTTTTTCTTCTCTGGTTTTCATCTGAATGACATTCTCCAGGTAGGTCTCATGTTTAAAATAGATTTATGGCAGGGTAAATAATCACACTTCCTGATAAAAATCTAAATGAGGGTACTAATAATTCTTTAGTCTTATTTTTGTTTTGCTTATTTGGTTTTAAAAAGTCATCTATCCAACTCCTTATTTGTCTGAGGAGGAAGCTAAGGCCAAGAAAGGTTGACCTATTCATGATGATTTATGGCAGAAGTAGTCTCAAACCCATGGCTCATACTCAGAACCTGTAGGAGAAATTTTGAAAACTTACTTGCACATACTGTTGAGTCACTAACTAATGAAGGGGCTTCCCTGGTGGCTCAGAGAGTAAAGAATCTGCCTACAATGCAGGAGACCCAGGTTTGATCCCTGGGTCAAATTACCCACTCCAGTAATCTTGCCTGAAGACTCCCATGGACAGAGGAACCTGGTGGGCTACAGTCCATAGGGTAGCAAAGAGTTGGATTCAACTGAGCAACTAACACTTTCACTTCCAACTGACAAATAAATAGAAATGCCTTTTAAAGGGGAAAGTTCTGTATTCCATTAGGTTAGCTTTTTATAACCCATGTGTTTCCATATTCTTGAGTAAAGGAGCTTAAATATCTAAAACTCATTTATACTCAAATCCTGTTATCCCCAAATGAAACTCTAGCTTATCTCCATGAGATATGCCCACCATTCTATTCAATCAGTAACTATTTGTTCAGTTTATATGGTATGCTTTTTAAGACTTAGATACAATATTCCATGTCCTTGAGTAGGTGTCTACTTAATTGGAAAGGAAAGACATGAGAGATTACTGATTGGGTGGTACCAATCATTGGTTCCACAGAACTTTAAGGAAAATAAAAATCACTGGAAGTTGGAGCAGTTCAGAGAGCCTTCCAGAGAGGTTTCTCCCTTACAAAAGGGTTAAGGTTTTTTAGAGGGCGGTTAAGTATTATGATGACTTCCCTGGTAGCTCAGATGGTAAAGCATCTGACTGCAATGCAGGAGACCCAGGTTCGATCCCTGGGTTGGGAAGATCCTCTGGAGAAGGAAATGGCAACCCATTCCAGAACTCTTGCCTGGAAAATCCCATGGACGGAGGATCATGGTAGGCTACAGTCCATGGGGTCACAAAGAGTCGAACACGACTGAGCGACTTCACTTTCACTTTCTAAGTATTATGGCAGGAGGCTCTGTCAAAGAGGTACCCAGAGGCTGTGAGAGGCAATGAGAATAGGAACTATATCCAGAGGCAGTGAGTTATAGCACAGATAAATAGAGTAGGAGAGCAGAAGTATCAGATGCTGCAAAGAAAAACCGACATGAAAAGGGTGGGAAAAAGGAACTGGGGGGAAATTGGGGAGGGAAAAAAGATGAAAATGAATCACCTAATTTATGGGTGGGAATGCTGGCTGATGGTTTCCAAGGGCACTATTTCTGGTCCAATTATCTGTCAAAAAATGCTTTGGCTCAGTGGCCAAAGGAAACTTAGGAGAAAACTCCCTGCTAAAATACTTGAATACTTTCCCCAAACCTCTACTTTATTTCTTAATTTGAAAGAATATAAAAGAAGGTGTTACAGCTTTTGACCAAGAATATAATTTTAAAGTTCTGATTCTAATTTTTTGGAATTAACATATGTGGGGTGTGGTCTTTAGCTCATCACTTTGGGAAACACCTGACATCTTTGGAGCCAAAGTACAACTTAATAAATAACAGTTGCCTGGTTGATTAGGAGATAGCTCTGCAAAGGAACTCGGACTTGGACCAAGTTGGAAGAAGAAACAAAAAACTGCAGTGCATTTCACTTTTCTCTTCCTCTGTATCTGATTTGTACACAAGAATTCATCAACCTAGAGAATCCTAGCTGTTACCTGTGGACCATAAAGAAAAAAATCTATTTTCTTTATTCTATTCATTATACTCACATATTTCATACATATTTATCGACTTAATAAAAAGGAGAAAATGCTTAGTATTGTTTTTCAAAGAGCTTCTTTAAACCAGTAATATCTTATTCTCTGTTTCATCAGCATGCTATAAAAAGATTTAGGTAGTACATGATATATTCCCAACATAATTCAGTCTAATCACAGCCACTGTGCTCAGTAAAGTGATAAGATTATAAGTCCTACTCTCAGTGGAGGATGAAGAAACTATGAGTAGTTGATTGAGTACAGTCCTTCTTGTGTACAGCCTGGATGTGGAATGCTGCTTCTCTTTTAAAAAAAAAAGTAGGCATGGGTATGTAAAGAATACAAGAGAATTATATTTTGTGATCCTGGAGAAGTGTGGTTTCTCTTTAAACCTGAATAGAAAAAAAAGTGAAAAATAGTTATTAGAAATTTTCCTGCTATAGTTAATTAAAGATCATATAAAAAGTTTTAAACTTTATTAATGCAGTTCTCCAATATTACCATCCAGGCGGTACCTTGAGCATCCTCAAAGGCATTGCTTTTTTTAATTCCAGAAAAGTCTTGATGATTTAATATTCTTCTGCAAGAATATCCTACTTTTGATGGTTTTAACTTTTTTTAATTGATTACAAACAGCAAACAAAAGAACATTCTTTTTGGAAAAAAAATAACCACAGAAAACTGAGTTATTTTTATAATAATAGTACTTCATACAGATCTGTGGTCTTTCATCCAAGAACTTTCAAGGACTTTTCAAATGTTGACTCATAAATCCATGACACACTTAGAAGAGGGGCAGTAATTCTCCCTCTGTCTGATTTCAAAGAAATCACTGTGTCCTAAGGTCCAAAGACATGTGGACTCTCTTTTTTTTCATTTTTTACTTCTTCCTCCTTCTTTTCTTTTTCTTTGTTAAAGGCCAGAAGAAATATGGCTTGGTCCCAACCCACTAGAAACTCAGTGTGATGACGAAGGAGTCATGGAAAAGCTCTTCAAATTCCCAATAACACATGCTACAACTTAAAAACCAGAGACAGAAATCTTTACATATTTTGAAGGGTCCAGAAAGGCATTCAGAAGACTCTGAGCTCTAAATTATTCCAAGATATAGACACAGACTTGCTTTGCTGAATTGACATTTTAATCAGTATTTTTTAAAAAATTTTAACAGGACAACTATGTTATTTATAGTATTTCTGCCAATGGTGGATTTATTCCTTTTACCCAGGTATGGAAAGAGGATCAAGGTGGATCTTGGCTGAAGAATTAAATAAATATTTCCCAGACCCAAGGTAGGAAAATAGGCTACCAGTAATTAGAAGTTTTATGAAGTATCCATTAAGATTTTATTGATAAATAGTCTCAAATTTTAGTCTTTATTAGACAATAAATAGACTTATTTCCTTTGATAGGTACAGTTCAGTGGCCTATCTAGATACCCTTCAAGTGGTTAAAGTGGAGAGCTATGTTGGAGGATATTATTCAACTCAGAAATCATATTTTTTCACTTGCATATTTTTTAATTACTCCATTTCCAGTTCAAGAATGGTGTGAGAATATTGTTTATGAGTACGGATCATTACATATGAGAATAAGAAGGTTATAGCAGTAAAATACTTATAAGTATCAGAAAAGTATATTTCTTTCATCTATCTAAAATAGTGTGAGTTGATAGCAGTAGATATTAGTTAAAATGTTAAATATGAGTTAAGGGTTCAAACAGAGATCAGAGGAATTTTATGTGACATACTAAAGACCGTTGCTGGAGAAGATTCTTGAGAGTCCCTTGGACTGCAAAGAGATCAAACCAATCAATACTAAAGGAAATCAACCCTGAATATTCATTGGGAGGACTGATGCTGAAGCTACAGTACTTTGACCAACTTGTGCGAAGAGCTGACTCATTAGAAAAAAACACTGATGCTGAGAAAGATTGAAGGCAAAGGAGAAGGAGGTGGCAGAGCAAAAGATGATTAGATAGCATGACTGACTCAATGGACATGGATCTGAAGGAATAGTGAAGGACAGGGAAGCCTGGTGT